>NW_008351466.1:3924813-3977764 GCF_000622305.1 Nannospalax galili | reverse complement strand
TATATATATATATATATCATTTTGCAACTATGAAGCAAAATTGAATGTCTTTATTAAAAGTTGATTGAGAATATAGTAAAGATATGCAAAGGAAATAGAATAATGGCTAGTTCAAATGATTCAGTATAATTGCCCCTTGTAGTTAAGGCAAGGATATAGCTTCCAGATTTCAGGCAAAAGATGGAATACAAGGACTTTGGGAAATACCCTCAGTGGAACATCTGACCCTATCATCTTCTTTATTTTTGTGCTATTTAAGTCCTTTGTATCAGGAAAAAATACCACAAGTGTGCTATTGATATAATATCTTAACTCTCTTTAATGAAATCTGAGATTAGTGATTGTTAAGAACCAAGGAGGAGGTGCATGATCATATGGAAATAGACTCCTACAAGCTCTTGAGACCCTGCTCAAATGGACCTATAGCAATGGTGCCAGCATGCACAGAACCCGTGCAAATTCAAGCAGATAAAAACCCAGCATAAAACTGTTGAAATGGACAGCTGACCCTAAATTTAGCTGAAGAAATATTGGCAACTGATTAACTGATTACTGCTGGGTGGGGAAGAGCTGATTTTCCTAAAGCAAGAGTGTCTAAATAGGCTGACTAGACCTCAGTAGAAGAGCTTGCACTGAGGAACGTCTGGGAACACTAACTTCACACAACAGGCCTAAACACAAATGACAGAATGTATGAATTCCACTGGGGGGGGCAAGGGAAGGTGCTAGTGGGGAAGAGAGTATAAAGATGATTAAGACTGATTGAGATGTTCTGTATGAAATACACAAATACTGAATTTTAAAAAGTCACCCAATAAAGAGTCATATTTAACTCAAAGAAGTCAAGAAAATGCTCTCAATTTTAATACGTTTCTGTTAATTAAAGACTTGCAGTAATTTCTGGCTTTATACTGTTGAAATATAGAAACTTCCATTTTTTTGTTTCACTTAGTTTCTCAAAACCATACAGTACTAAGTGTCATATTTATATAAGGTTTTCAGACCATTAATTTAAGGCCATTTTATGATATTCTTTGGAAAATGTCTTATTATTGCTAGACTGTGATCACCTTAAAGGTACAGATTCTGCTGTACTCATCTTTGTGTTAGTGGCATGTGAAATAGTCTGGTAAGTAAGACTCAAGTGTTCATTGCAATGAATAAATTCCTACATAAGCAGAAACTTGCCTAATACCGCCCAGACATGCAATACAGTCTTGCACAATAGTTTAGCTGAATGAATCCTATAAAAATGCCTAGCAAGTCTTAATGTTAAATATTACAAACAAAGAAAGTTTGGACTAATCATGTGTGTAAGCATGCATGTTTGTATGTGTATGCATTTCTCTTGTGAATGAATATTATCTTTAAGAACAGAAATCATTGCGGCAATAGAGATGGCTCAGTGGTTAAGGGCACTGACTGCTCTCGCAGAGAACATGGTTTTTTTTTTTTTTTGTTTAATGCAGCACCCACATGATGGCTAAGAACCATCTATACCTGCAGTTCCACGGCATCTAATGCCCTCTTCAGGTGTCCACAGGCATTCCACATATGGGTGCACTTACATACGTGCAACCAACACTCATACACATAAAATCAAAATGAATGAAAAAAGAGAGAACAGAAATTATGTTATTCACCTTTTTAATGTTCAAACATAGTAACTGGCACATATTAGATGTGTAATTCACTTTTTTGAATAGTTGATAAGCCACATAAATAAGTGAAAATTTATGACATACTATATCAATCACTCTTCACTTCATGAACATTTCTTATTCTGTTCTGAATGATATATTTCTCCATTTGGACTGAATGAGTCGGGCATTACTGTTAAGGACTGTCAGGTGATTTCAAAATAGCCAGATATAGTCATCAGTGGTGTTATATCACTTGGGTAACAAGCATAGGGAGCAGGGTCAGTGTTGATATTTATGTCCCTGAAATATATTATTTCAATCAAGCCACTATTTCAACCAATTATTCATATACAATAAAATGATGTGAGGTTGACAGTATGCTAACTTTAAGTTAAATTTTAAAGTACAAAATGAACTATATATCTGAAGTAATAAAAAATTACCTGTAAATATCCAGTAATCCTGAAGTGAAAAATAAACAGAATATAAAATAGTAGTAAAACTGTATGTGATAAAAATGAGGTGAAATTGGTATGAATTAAAGGAAGCTTGAAATGTTCTTTCTGTGCTTATGTCTGTCCTCTGCCACTATTTATCTGTCTCCCTGTCTGCATGCCTGCCTGTGTGTCTGTCTATTTATCCACCTACATATTTAAACTTCCAATTGCTTCCAAACATCTTGTGTGCCATAGTCTGCTATTACCCTCATTTTATTATTGAACAAATCAAGACTCATCAGTTAAAGTAACTTGCTTAAATGTTACATGTGCAAGGTTCACTTTCAACTAGGTCACAATGACTTAGAAATCAGAATTGGACTCACACAGATACCTATAGTCACACACACACACATACACACACACGCACACACACACACATTCATTGGTTTATTTAAAAATGAAAATAGAAAACACGTGGGTGGGTAAAATTTCTCAAAACAGAGAGAGTGTTACAGGGATTTTGGAGCAATTGTTTTACTATCAAATTTTAATGCTAGGAAGAATTATTCCATGGTTAAGGCAGGAAAAAGCTGAAAAATTACAGGACTGTGTCAGAGTTTTCTACAGAATAAAGTCTGCTTCCATTTATATCCTTATGTGGAGTTTTCTGGGTGTGTCATGCCATAAGATGCAAAAGCAAGCGATTTTGCAAGGGTAATTGTGTTGAGATGTCATCAGTAGGTGGATGTTGTATCAGTTGGTCACATTCATCCCAGCTAATTGGGGTGGTCTTGACGCCTGACAAGAAGAACACTTATTTTGTCCTTTGTAGGATGACACCTGCCCCCCCCCGTTTATCGCTATTGAAAGTGTATGCATTTTTTTCATTTCGTTTTTTAAGATTTTATTTATAGTGTGTGTGTGTGTGTGTGTGTGTGTGTGTGTGTGTGTATGCACAAGTAGAGGTGCGTGCAGAGATTAGAAGAGTGTGACAGATCCCCTAGAGCTAGAGTTATATGTGGCTGGGGCCATCTGACATGGGCACCGTTTCCAGATGTCCAATATTGTGATCGATAACTTGCTTAAATCTTACATCTGTAAAATTGGACTTTTTAAAAAATATTTTATTCATAATTTTTATCTCATGTGTATGCATGTATTGCTTGCATGTAGGTAGTGCACCCGTGTCATGCATTTCCTGCAGAGGACAGAAGACGCTGTTGGATTCCCTGGAACTGGAGTTATGGACAACTGTTAGCCACCATGTAGGTGCTGGGATTCAAACCCGGGTCTTCTGCAAGAACAGCCAGTGTTCTTAACCACTGAGCCATCTCTCGAGCCCCTTTGACATTTAAGATTTTTGACTATTGATCATTTACCAAATAACGAGTTAGGTAAAATACTGGAACAATTTTGTGAATATAATTAAAATTTCAAATCAGGCCAAATGTGGTGGCATACATCTTTAATTCTAGCACCTCAGATGCAGGGCAGGTGAATCTCTGTGAGATGGAGACAAGTCTAATCTACATAGTGAGCTCAGGACAGCTTAAGCTACAAGCCACTCTGTCTTAAAAAAAAATAATAAATAAATAAATAAAATGAAATAAAATTCCATGTCAATTGATTATTAAATGGGAGGGTATCTTGATGGGCATAACACAACCAAATGAGGACTTCTAAAGGAGAGGATTGTGTTTGGAATGTAGATCAGTGGCTAGAGGACTATACTAGTGCACCAGATGCCCTGGGTTCTATCTCCAGAACCACCAAAAATGAGGTGGTGTTGGTGTGGAAGTCTGTAATCCCAGTTGCTCAACAAAGGTGAGCTGAAGGATTTGGACATAAGCTGACTTTCAGCCTCAGACAACCCAAGACTCACCTTGGCTGCATTGGACCCTTTATGAAAACTTAAAAGATTTTCTCTAGCTGGTTAAAGAAGGAAAACTCAGAGATTCAAAGGAAAAGAGGGATTTAACCATGACTGACTCGCAGTTGGGGTGAACCCTATGAGAAAGAAGGCTGAAAAGGGTATTGGACTAAAATCAGATAGTAATGGTGTTTGCTTTCAGCTATAGTGTTTACAGCATGGTTCTTATTCAGCAAAACCAAAGGCACTGCTTGCTTCAAATCAACACTGGACTATAACATTTTATTTACCTAAAGCATGTGAAAACACGGAAGCATTGATATTCTTAGGGTTTTCTTTTGGTGTTGGTCGTATCTCTCTAATATGGTTTTAAGCTTTACAAAACAATTTTTATATTGAAAAAAAAGATTAAAATTGCACCTGGTAAATGAGAAACATCACTGTTAATCGATAAATGATAAATAATGAAAAATAAACATAATCAAAACAGCATGTCTAGATCACTGGCCTTGGCTTTCATTAACAAAATATAATCAGACAACGTGTGTTTAGATGGTTAGTTATTTGTCGTGAAACTATTTTTCGTCAAGGAGAAAATGCTGCAATTTGAAAAGCTATGTATCAGTAGTTAATATTTTCATAGTAAGAAATACATACATTTTCCTAAAGAATCAACATGCACTATTTTAATATAACGCCATAATTAAGTCTCATATGGATGCCGTAGATGTTATTATTGTGTTTGTTGCTGAGGCAACCATGTGTACTCTCTTCAAAAAGGTTGATTTTCCCCTCCTAAGTGAGTGAGAAAGAAAAAAAAATAGCACTTTAGTTAAAAACCTATTTAGAAAGGAACAACCTGGCATTTTTAAATGCTCGTGTTTCACTCCATCTTATCAAAAATCATTTCCCCCAAAATGTCAACTCCAAAATCACTAACTTTTTAATCAGTCCATTTATTTATTTTTCAGGGATTGGTTTTTCATTGTGGGTTTGTCTGTGTGTGTGTGTGTGTGTGTGTGTGTGTGTGTGTGTGTGACGAGAGAGAGAGAGAGAGAGAGAGAGAGAGAGAGAGAACACTAAGGCTCCAATTTTGCTCCTTCCATTAAAAAATCACACACCTCATCCATACAAACTACTCTTCAGAAAATCCAGCAGACATTTTTTAATTATGGCATGATTGTATACATGCATATCAGAATAATGACCCTTCTTTATGTTAGTGACTATATTTACTAATATTATTCAGGCAAATAAATCATTTGAAAATGTGAGAATTCTTTCATTATGGCCTTAGTTTTCCAGGCCTATTGACAAATAATGTTTTATTTTCATTATCAAACACTTAAGCAAAGGCTATACTGGAGAAAATACATGAAGTTCTGCACAATAAAACAAGCCAGTCTGATGTACTTCCATGGGGGAACATATTCATGCTACACAGGGAATCTTGTAGGTAACTACATTCTCAGGAAAGCTTTTCCAAGGTTCCACATCTTCAATGCCTTTAAGGTCTTTATAAAACAAAATGAAGTGTAACAAACAGTAAACAGAACAAACAACTTTGCTACAGAAGTAGACAATTGGCTTTAATTTAGGAAAAAAAATAGACATTCCTAAAATGGAGAATTAGAAACAGTGGGATTTCCAAGGCACCTGGTAGTTAATACCACAAATGTTCTTGAGCTGAAGCAGGCAAGTAAATTCCTCAAGCAAGTAGGGGTGATTAACAGGTTATGAAATACAGGAAGGTTTAGCAAGGTCCTGAAATACAGGAAGGTTTAGCAAGGTCCTGTTACCCTGTGAAGTCCTAATGTGGCTTAACTGCTGCAAGTGTCCTCAGGGAAATATTAAATTGGTTTTAAAAAGAACTAAAGAAAATATGTGGGAGTCAACAGAAAATGTCCTCTACCTGAGGTGTTCTTGAGGTACAAGTAAGGGGAAATAAAAGAAAAAAACAAAAGGAAAAATAATTAAAAGACATGCCTCATTATCAGAATGACTAATGAAAAAATCCTCTATATGGGTTACAAAACAAAACAGAGGGCTGTGGTATGACTGGTGGGGAGAAAGGGGGTATGATAAGAGTATGAGGGAGAGAATGAGGTTGAAAAATCAGAATAAACTCTATATATAGTTTCTATATGATACTATATATACATATATGTATGCACATACTATATATACATATGTATGAAAGTATCAAAAGAACAAATTTAATAAGTGATATTTTAAATCAATTTTTTCAAAGCTGCGTAGGTAGCTCAGTAAGTTGAGTGGTAAGTAAGTAGGTGGTAAGTAAGTAGGTGGTTCCATGCCCAGAACCACCTAAACCAGGTGTGGTGGTATATTCCTATAATACCAACATGCTGGCTGTGGAGCCAGAAGGATCTGAAATTCAAGGTCATCCTTGTCTCCATAGAGAATTTGGGGTCAGCTAGGGATATATGAAAACTTTGAGAGAAACAGACATACAGACAGGCAAAGAAAAACTACTGTTGTAACAGCAAACAGTTCTGAACATTGGGCAGAAAACAAAAGAATGAAAAGAAAGCATACCAAAAAGTTGGATATCTTGTCTCAAAAAATCAAGAGTGACTGGAGGTATGAAGTAAAGCTAACTCCATTTTATGTTAAATTCTGATTACAGAAATAAGAGCAATGAAATTTAAGAAAAATTTTCTTGAAAATAAAAGGTATGATAAAGACATATATTCAGTACTGAAGAAGCTATTTATGGAATCATTTATTACCAAAGGCCTTTACTTCTTTTTTCAAGTGATAGGCTTTAACTTCTAGCTTCTTGTTTGGTATGCACCTAATATGTACATTGACACAGTTGAACATGAAAGCTTTATCTTTTGTCCCATATAGATGTTTCCCTCCTCTTGTGTTCCTTCTCACTGAGTCATATCCCATGGTCCTTTGGAGTTCTTCCTGCTCTCAAACAACCTCCTATATCACCACAATATAACAGTCACATATTTTCACACTTTACCACTTTGCATTTTTTTTAAAACCATGTGTCAATTCTAGACCCACTTTTCCATTCTTACTGCTAATGCCTTGGTTTTGCCCTAAATCAAGTTAAGAATTTCCTATGCTGTTTTAATGTTTGATCAGTTCCTTTTGACTTTTCCAGACCACTCTGCCTGTAGTATCAAGACTTTCCTTTAAGAATTATTTTGATCATGTGATTGTCTTATATAATAGATACCAAAAGCTTCCCACTATCCATAGGGTAACCTCCAGTCCCTTTATCCTGCAATTTATGACCTAATGTATTCTGCTGCTAAGAGTTTCAGTCTCTTGCTTTATCACTGCCTTCTACTCCAGGCTCCCCAAGCTCTAGGCAGAGCTAGCTATTTGGAATCCCCATGGTACTTATGTAAACTCTCATGTTCCTCTTTCTAGTACAACGTTCAGCATAATTCTTGTTATTCTAGTTTGTTCTCTAATGGTCTGCCTCTTCACAAATTTATGAGCACCTTGAGAGCCGAGAAAATGCCTTTTGTTCCATAGTTACAATGGGGCAAAGAGAAATGCAATAAACACTGACTGTGTCAATGAATGAGCAACTAAATGACCAGTGGCCATGGAGCCCTAAAGTATGAAACAATTCCTCATTTCTTTTTGCAAAATTATAGGCTGCAGAACCAAAGAAAAGAGACAAAAGATTATGCCTTACTCATTTATTTACTTTGTTTGTTTTTAAAAAAATAAGACGCATTAGGAGTCCAATCCTTGACACAAGGTTTACTGTTATTATGTATAGAAACAGTGAAAGAACTGTATTATTCTGGGCTAGTTTGTAGTAGTGTTTTAAGGTATTCAGGTCTATACTATTTTGTAGAAAAAATATTTTTGATACTTTTGTAGAAAAGCTATTTTTGATATTGGTGTCTGTGGACTCTGATTAGAAGCAGCCTAAAGATTCTATATGGCTAATGTAGATTATCATCAGCCATAAAACTAAAATTTACCAAACTTTTCTGAATGGCATTCATATGGAAAACAATCTATCATTGGCTACAGTTGGAAGTATCCAGCTCCTAATAATGAAAGGTACTTGAAGTTGGATAGTAAATTTCCTGAGCCTGAAAGTATTCGTAAACCTTTACAGATGCATTGATGATACAACTGCACAAGTAAGCTGAATTTTGAAAATAAACCCTTTGATAATTAAAGGTGCTACACTTCCATCGAGGCTAATTACTGAGAACCCATCCTTACTGATAAAGAAGCAGTGATCACAAGAATCAGATATTTTGTAATTCTGTATTCCGTAATCAATGGAAATCTGCATGTTTGTATTACCCAGTCCTAACTCTGTGTACACCCTGTTTTCCAACAATAAATTTCATTTCTGTATTAATGCTATTTTCTAAAGCACAACTTTCATGCCCTCCAACTTCACCCCCCACATGGATAGTGACATAGCCATTGGAATACATTTTTTCAAATATAATTATTTATTATTTTTATTTTTATGTGTATGGGTGTATTGTCTGCATGTATGTTACTGAACCCATGTAGTAGAAAGCATGCAGAGGTCAGAAGAGGGCATTGGAGACCCTGCTACTGGAGTTATGAACAGCTGTTGGCTGTCGTGTGGGTGCTGGGAATCGAACCGGAGTCCTCTGTAAGAGCAGCCAATGCTCTTAACCATTAAGTATCTCTCTAGGCCCTGGAATACATGTTCAAATGGAATCAGATGTCATTTGAGAGATTTTCTTCTTTCTCTTCCTTAACACTATTTTTACTGAAGAAGTTGCATGTCATCATCAAGCTCTTGACACTTCAGGAATGCATATTTTCCTCATAGCATTCCATACAGTGTTACCTCCTGCTCCTCTTTTATCACATAAACTCAGCCAGCATCCCCTGAAAAGGAGGTGGGAAAAAGCTACATAGTTGTCAGCAAAGTCTTCACATTTGATTTTTAGACATTCCTGAAGCTTGAAAGACAACATGCTGTCAAACTCAAGAAGCTCAGTGTATGTAGCACAAAGAGTTCAAGGGCTGACTGCTGAATCCAATCTACGTGCCAGATGCCAAAGACTTTTCCTACCTGAATTTTGCTGAAGGGCTCACATCTATAGCTCATCTGTCCTTTTCAGTGTATGTATAGCAGCAGTTGGGGCTGTGCAATTTTTCTTTTTTGAGAACGTTATTGATTGTTCAGGAGTTATTGTCAGCATTTTAAAATAAAATATGCTTCACTTTTATCATCACAGGGAGTATATTGTAATTTACTGATGCAAACTTTGGATCTGCAGGTTTGTTGCTTCAGTGATTTAGTGAATTCTCAATGGATAGTTTGTTACATCTCTAATATGAACATATATCTGCAGCATGTGTTTAATGTTATGCAGTTTTCAGCGAGGCATGAAGGTTTTGGCACTACAAAGCAGGAAAGTGCAGGGACTGTGTGACTCCAGGGACTGGTTATAAGGTAAGTATGCTAGTTGGAAAATCATATCTAAGTTGCATCAGTGCAAAGGTCATAGAAGGGAGGTGTGGTCATGTAGAAATGAGAGAATACAACAGTCACAGAAACAAACAAGTAAACAAAATACCTCTCATTAGAACAAGGTGAATGAACTTAGTTTCCACATGCAAATTATATGTTAAGGGAGTGAAATGCCTTTCTGTCTGGAATCCTCAGCCTGGCCTTTTTAAACTGCTGCAAGTATGTAGCTGCATGCAGAGGATGTCAGCTCTTTTTCTTAGATTCTGGGTCAGTATTTTTTTCAGTGGTGATCTAGGCTTCTATTCAGAAAGGTACTATTTCTGAATTCTAAGGAATGCACAATAGGAAAAGAAAAATAAAACCCTTTCCACTATATCTGAATAATAGCAGAATTATTGTAGAAGCAAATTAAAGAAAGGCAAATGATGAACCTGAAAAGGCAAAAGTGAGATCAAAACAGATATTTATGAATGACACCTAATAAATCTCAGGATTTGGGGATATCTTTTGTTTTCAAATCACTTGTTTTGCTTTATTCTTCACCCCAGGGTTTAAGATGAGCTATTAAAGTGGAACGTTTCCTTTCCTTTCTTTCCAAATTATGAAATTATATTAAAGCAGACTACTGCATATTGCTCCAATAGGCTCTTCCTGCTTATCCTCTTCTTCAAATAATTTTCCTCATGTAACACAGCCTATGCCAGAGACTCTAAGACATCCATTAACCTCAAAGTATTTTTATCCAAATGTAAATTGTTTTGAACCATGATTCATTTCGCATAATGAAAAACTATGTTCTATGCACAAAGCCTTATTTTGTTGCCACCCAGATTAATGAAAATAAATAATGAAATGCTTAGGACAGAGCATAAAAGTGCTTTCAGAAGGCAAAAAACCTGTGCCCGGTGGAGGCTGTGACTTACACCAGGGTGAGACGATGGCAAGATACAAGCCTGCAGGGACTTCGCACTGTTTGTGTTTTCTGATATTTTCAATAAAGTGCTTCCCACTTCTAATTATTTCTGAAGAATAAAAATGAATTTTTGAAATCCCTCCAGCCTTTAAAAGCAGACCTACTTTATGAAGCTATTTGTTCAAAATCTCTTTTTCAACTCATGTAGCCTTAAAATATTCCAATTCCAAACCACAGAAGATTCCAATAGAATTGTCAAATCTCACTTATTCTTTCTTACCAGTCCCTAATCTGCTACTCTGTATGCTTGCAAGCAGAGCTTTGAAAGCCAATAAATTAATATTTGAGATGTTTAGCAGTCTGCTCAGTTGCAGCCCTTATATCTTTGAGGACACAGCATATAATAAGATTTTGTATGGGGAATAAACAGTCTTTGCAGTGGATGATTTCAAAGCTCGAGTGCCTTTGCTCTTCCTTGAATGCAGCAAATTTTAGGTAGATTGTAATCCGATTCATACTTTGGCTTTTAGAATGCCTAACGACTTGCAGCAACTACATACATATCATTAGGCAAATGCCATAGAATATAGTTTGCACAGAAAATTTTCTATCATTTTCCTTTAAAAATGTATATTTCTTTCTGTACGTTAATCATAAGTAGATACCTGCCAACTATTTTTGCACCTACTCTAGCACCCAAAAGTTCACTGTGTTAATTCATTTGATTCTTATGACAATCAGAGCTTAACACAGACTGATTGAAATGACATATACTCCACTCTAAAAGATTCATTGGCTTCCTTAAAAGCTTTTACAGCATCCTCTTACTAGGTATATTAAAAATAAAAAGTCAATTTAGTGAAACTGTAAATCAGCCATTTAATAAGATTTGAAAATCCTACATACAGAGTTAGCAATTTCAAAATGCTTTTTCTCAACATTAAAAATAAAAGGTTTCTAATTAAGTTTATAATGGAATGAACTACTGTAGAGAAACAGAGCCAGGGAGTTATTGGGCCAAACTCATTTAAATGCATTTTAACCTTTTTCATTTTGCCTGCTGTGTTAGTTCTAAACCAATGTACTAGGATGAGACCCTTATTCAAGACATGGATAAACAAGTTACATAAGATGAATTATCTTCACCTCTAAACAGTTTCAATAATTCATTTAAAAGTCAGTGTATGACAAAATCAACAGCAATATGCCTTTGGTAAGATCCATAAGGGGAGAGATTCTTTCTCTCATATACCTGTTTATCTCACAGCTCCTGCTATAATCTTTTCTATAATCTAAAATTAAACCTTGCTTGGGTTTTTCTGCTTGATTTAAGTAGTGGGGGTAAAATTTACATGCTTGATGCTCAAACACCAGGTTTTCTTTCTGCTTGTTAAAGAAATGTTGCTCTTAGAATTTTTCAGTCAATAAAAAATGTTCCATGCTTGTTGAGGAAATAAAAGTACTAGAATATATGCAGAATAACAGTGACATTTAAGAGGGGCTTGATACGAGTTTCTGGTGGTAACAATTCATAAAGACTTATTCCATTCTGTTGCATTCATTACATTAATAAGTGAAATAAATTCATCCCTAGTCTATCTTCACTAATTTTAGTTTGACTCACACTTGGAAACCTTTCTGCAAATACTGCAAGATCCTATAACAGACCAAAATATCAGGCTTTTTACAGAAGTGATATTACTCTTTTATGAGCCATCATTACAAAGTATTCTATAATGAAAGCTTTTTACAGATTCAGTCATATCTTTATACTTTACCCATATTTTACCCTTTTGTGAATGTATAACTGTTTGTCTTTCTTCTACCCCATTCCTCAGGATAAAGGCTTCACCAGACTCTAATACTAAAATATGTAGGACACTTGAATTTGTCTGTTTATCATGGACTGCTCTTAAAAGAGGCAATGTGTTCTGCTTTTTATGCTATCAAAACACTGAACTCCTCTAAACTTTCCCTTAACCCCTGACTGTACTTCATGATTGATTTGCTGTTGAAAGCTCCTGGATTTAGACACCATAAGGTTCCAAATGGAGGCAATTCCAGTGTGTGCAGAGCACAAGCACTGTTCCTTCAGATTCAGGGAAGAACTACTAGAAAATTATTTACTTTTATTTCTTTTATTTTTTACCTTTTTGTGGGAGTGGGGTGTTTGTGAATGTGAGAGTGTGAGTGTGTGTGGGTATGCTATGCATGGCTGTAGAGATCAGAGGACCATTTGCTGGAGCCCGATCTTTCCTTCCAAAATGTGAGTTACAAGAATCGAACTCAGGTCATCATGCTTGGCTGCAAGGGCCTTTATTGGCAAACGACCTCCCTGGCCCCATGCCTTAATTCATAAGATCAAATGGATTTCATGCACTCTCATTTATTTTGCATGCTCTTTTACATTCAACATTTACTAAGGGACTGTTGAAATAATTTGTAATGGTTTGATATATAATTTAGCTTCTTAAATGCATAAAGTTTTGATGCCAGTTTCTGAACAGTAGTGGGATATACAAATACAAAGGCTGAATGTGTTCCATTGATGCTGAGCTTTATGACAGGTTCATTTACAATTTGAAATTTCAAAAATTTTAATAGGTCAGTGGTAGCGATATATGCTTTTAATCCCAGCACTTGGGAGGCAGAAACAGACAGAGCTCTGTGAGATTGGGAATATCCTGGTCTACATAGTAAATTCCAGGCCAGCTGGGGCTACAGAGAGATTTTCTCAAAAAGAAAAACAATAAAATCAAGCAAAATATATCCTATTTTTTGAGAAGGGCAATTTTAAAATTTTATTTGTGTACAGAAAGCTCAGCAGTGTACATTTAACCCATTTTGGTGCCAAGTTCTTTGTCCTTTGCATTCTCTAGCTTAGTAATGCGAGCCAAAGATTTTGGACCCAGGATGTTGCCTCCCCAGTGATGGCAAATCTCATTGTATCTGTCATTGTAATTGGTCCTCATGGCTTCCACCATCTCAGCTAGAGCACCTTAGTCTTCCTTCCGAATTAACCTGTGTGAAGGCCAAGGTGGTGCTCATCTTCCTGTGGACCAACCACCCCAGCATGGCCTTCCCCTTGATGATGCAGTAGGGGACCATCATCTTGAGACACAGGGCATGCAGGAAGATCAATAGCTCGATGGGTATATGTCACATGTGATCACAACCAGCTGAGACTTTTTGTTCTGACAAAGTAGTGACAGTATTGACCTTGTTCCACAGTGGGGTCTCTTGGTGCGGATGTCCTCTTTGCCAGCAGCCTTCTTAGCTTGGGTCAACAGCCTCTGCTTTTTCCCTTTGTCTCTGAACGGCACTTGTGTACAAGCTTGAGCAGCTTTCATGGTCCAGGACCTGGGTGTACTGGTTATTCACATGGGGGCACTTTCAGCTGCTTATAGAGGATAGCCCTTTGTCACTGCAGCCAGTTGTATCTCGGCCATTTGCGAAGCAGGTGAGGCCTCTTTGGGGCTGAACGTCCTGTTCAATGCCAAAGTTCTTAGGCCTTTTCTCGAACAGCAGATTTGCGACCTTTCTGCTGCTTCACAACAGCAGGAGCCAGGGTCACTTTTTTGTCCCTTGGTCTACTTTCCTTTCAGCATCTTGCTTTGCTGGAGGAGAGAGGTAAGATCAATCTTAAGATGACAATTGATGAAAAATGCCTATTATAATTTATATGGTAGATTGTTTACAATCATCTTCTCTCTATATAGGGCAAATTATTTGCAAATCCATGAATATGGGAGCAGATCCATGTAGGACTATCCATATAACAAGACTTGGAGTTGAATAAGCAAACAATTATCATGTCTGTGTTAACCAAAGAAAGGTTTCCAGAAAATAGGACAGTATCAGACAGTTCAAATGCATATATTGGCATATCCTATAAGGTGACAGAAAATTACAGTATCAATCTCTGGAACTGTTTTCCTGATTTGTGCATCCAGAGACCTCATTTCACCACCTGTCCAAACCGAAGGTTGCTTTGAACTGCATGGTAGCTTATCATCACCTTCCAGGAGTGAATCCTTCCTCCCAAGTACAGGAGTTTTTGCATGGTAATAAATAATTCACTCCTTGCCTCCCTCTCTCATTTGTTCCCTTCCTTCCCTTCCTATTCCTTCTCTTTACTACCTATTCTGCATATTTTCCTCCTCCCCCTCTAACTCCTTTTCATTCTACATCCTCTTTTTCCTTCTTTTATACTTCCCCTTTGAACGCATGTTCTCTTTCCATGTTGGTGTATGTATCGTTTTCTCTATTGTTTTCTGCATCCTCTTCTTTTTTCCTCTTCTAAATGATGACCAGAGTCCCCTGTAAGACACAAAGTCTACATTGTTTTGAAAAAATGAAACAAATGCTTTTGGAAGTAGAAAAACTTGGGAAAGAATCATGTGATTAAATAATCTATAAGAGAATTACTTAGATCAATTTAATACAGTGAAAGAATTAGTATATCTTCTCTACAAGTACTACCATAGTTTTACTCAATCCTCCTCTGTGGTGAACAGCCTCTTAGAATGTTCTCCATGACCTCTACCTATTTATTTGTTTGTAAGTGTATAATCTCTTAGTTTTGTGTGTGTGCAATCTATAAATTTCATATGATGAATTAAATATAAAAACTACAATGATATTTATGTGATGGCATCCACGCAGTACTAGATTTTATGAATGTCAAATACTTAGCCTAGCCAGACAAGGCATTACGCACCTGTATTCCCTGACATTGTGGTTCTCCATTTTCTACTGGTTTTGAAGAAGCAGACAGACGTGTTTGGAAGTGTAACATGGAAAGAAAATTTGGGTATCTTTCAAGAGCTGAAGGTCTCCTCCAGCTGACAGCTGACAAGGGTTTGTAGCCAACAGCCATAAAGAAAATGAATTTCTCAGTCCTGCAACCACAAAAACCTGGACTCTGTCAGCAAACTGAATGAACTTGGAAGTGAGTCCTTTCCTCATTAATTCTCATATGACACTATGGCCCATCTGACACCTTGAGTATAGCCTTTAGAGCTTCACAGCAAGCTGTGCCTAGATTCCTGTCCGACGAAAATGAAGAGTTAATATATGTGTAGTGCTTTATGTATGTTATGCAGCAAAACTAAAGCTTACCTCTTCACCAGACCACATATGGAAACACCTACATAAGCACCCATACTCAAATATTACATTTAAGATCATTTTGTTCTGCCACTTGAGATCTGGTGATCTATCCTGCCATAAGAGGCAGGATTGTTAATGTAGTTCAATTATTAACCTGTGTTCACATGACCAGACACTGTTGAAACACTAGGAAAGAGAAACAATTATGTTTTCCATGTTTTCTTTCTTTCGTTTACCTTTCTTACATGCCCCAGGCTTATCTCAAGCTCCCTATGCAGACCAGGCTGGTCTTTATCTCACGCTCTTCCTCTCTTAGCTTTCTGAAAATTATAGATGTACGCTACCATAACCAGATTACATTTTTTTTGTTTTTATTTGTTTCAAATAAAATACAACTGTATCTATATGCTGTAAAGACTTTTTGAGCTGTGCCAACCTTCACCTATGGAGGATATTTAAACAAAATAATTTCAGAAATCTCAGTTTCTCTTTGGTTTGTGAATGTCATCTAGGCTAAACAAAACTTACACACTTTTAGAAGTTAAAAAAACAAACAAAGGAAGAATATTTTGTGACATGTGCATTTATAAATTTGTGTTCCTGAAAAAAAATTCATTAGAAGTCAGAGAATGCAATTGTATTATGTATTATCAGTGACTGTATTCACAGTACAAAGTCAGAGTTGAACAGCTGTGACACACAGAGCTGATAAAAATGTAGTGTCTGGTCTTTTATATGAGAAGTTTGCTGACCTGAAATTTCTTTCTTTTTCATATTTTTCAATATTATTTTTTAAAATATTTTATTTATTATTTTTGTTTTATGTGTACAAGCATACTGCCTGAATGTATGTGAGTGCACCTGTGCCATGCAATGCCGCTGAGGTCAGAAGAGGGCTTTGGATTCCCCTGGAACTGGAGTCAAGGACAGTTCGCAGCTGCCATGTGGGTGCTGGGAATTGAACCTGGGTCCTCTGCAAGAGCAGTCAGTGCTCTTAACCGCTGAGCCATCTCTCGGCTCCTCAATGTTTTTTTGTTTTTGTTTTTGTTTTTTTTTTAAATATTTCTCCTATCTAAACCCCCACGAGACTTCATGCATTTTGTCTTATACGTTAAGGTCTATTGAGTCAAGGTTGTGTACCCAGATATCTCTCAGCATGAGTTCATCCACTGGAACCTGTTCAGATTTATTTCTTTAAAAAATTTTTATTAGCATATAGACAATTTTATCCAAGTATGTTATATATTTAACCGTATTCTCCTGCCTTGTTCTCATATCCTCCCCTCTTTCTTCCCCACTGCTTTAATGTTTTATACAGGAGATGCTGCATATAAGGAGAAACATGCAGTATTTGCCCTGTCTTTTTTTTTTTTTACTAATTTTTATTGAATTTCATACAATATATTTCGATTATATTTAGATCCTTTTCCATATCTACACTCTCCCTTATTTACTAACCCCACAATAAATTTCTGTACTCTATATTTCTATGTAATATATATGTATGTATATATGCCTATAGAGTCAGATTTGTATTTACAAATGTACTTCAGTGAAACTACCCTTAATCAAGACTGATTCTCCCCTTCACATTCATTGCAAATAATTCTGTCCTTATCTTTCTGAGACTTGCTTATATCACTTAATAGGATGATCTCCATTCATTAATTTTCCTGAAAATGACAAAATTCACAATTTAGTTCTTCTGTATGTATAAGTGAACTTCATTATGTCTATATACCACAATTTCATTATTTATTCATATGTTGCTGGACATCTAGGCCAATTCTCTGGCTTAGCTATTGTTAATAGTGTAGCAATAAACATGGATGTACAAGTATCTTTGTTTGTACATAGATGTACATGTCTCTTTGCTTATGCTGAATTAGAAGAAATAAGGAGTATGTATTCCCAGGAATTGGAAAATTGGGTCATATGGTAGTTCTATTTTTAGTTTTTTAAACAACCTCAATGGCAATTTCTATAGTGTGGCTGCATGAGCTTACATTTTAATAATCAGGCTATAAGAACTATTCGTTCTTTATCTTCACTACAATTTGCTGTCATTTGTTTCCTTGATGATAGCCATTTTGAGTCAGCAGGGGTGCAAGGAGAGTAGAGATCTCAAAGTAGTTTTGATTTTCACTTCCCTGACACCTAATGATGTTGAACAGTTTATCATATACTTATTGGCCATTTCACCCTCTTTTGAGAACTATTGTTTAAGCTCATTTGTTGATTGGATTATTTATGGTTTCTTTGATATTTAAGGTTTTAGTTTCCTATACATTAAACATATTAATTTTTGTGAGATAAATATCTGGCAGAGATTTTCTTCCATTTTGTATGCTGCTTCTACACTCTGTTGATTGTTTCTTTGCTATACAGAAGCTGGTTTTTTTTTTTTTTTTTAAACAGGGTCACCCATTATCCGTAGCTGGTAATAGAACTCACTGTGTAGACCAAACAAGCCTGGATCTTACAGCGATCAGCATCCCCCTGACTCCTGAGTGCTAGGATTAAAGGAGTGTGCCACGGGGGCCCCTTGTTCCCCAAATTTTAATTGAGTTTTTTGGGTTTTAAAGTAACTAAAGATTGGAAGAATGTCTAAAATTATTCAGTGTTAGCATCAAATATATCTAGATATTCTACTCATTAGCTTGTAATATGCATACAAGTTAATCAAACCATCAGGCTTATTCCATAAATGTAATTCTTTGGATTTATATTGGAAAAATTCATCATTTTGTTGCAACAATACTTTCAAATATTTCTAGTCCCTCCCCGCGACCAAATTAACTATGTTCTATAGAACATATCAATGTATAGTGTACATTTGCAAATGTTCAGGGTCACGGATCTACCACTGTAGTATCATACAGGAATTTACATTGCCTTATATATCTCGTGTTCCACATATTCATCCCTTTCATTGGCCAGTTCCCTGGTAGTCACTTACCTTCATGCTTTCTCCATACTTTTGTCCTTATCAAAAGTCACATACAGTCACAATTATAATGAATTTACCTTTTCAATATTGACTTATTGTACTTAGAAATACATATTTCAGTTTTCTTCATCTCTTTAAAAAATTTTATGCTTGGGGCTGGAGAGATGGCTCAGCGGTTAAAAACATTGGTTGTTCTTGCAAAAGACCCAGGTTCGAATCCCAGCACCCATATGGCATCTAACAACTGTCCTAAACTCCAGTCCCAGGGGATCCGACAGGCTCTTCTGACCTTTGCAGGCATTGCACGACACGGGTGCACTTACCTACATGCAGGCAATACATGCATACACATAAAATAAAAATAAATAAAAATTTTTAAAATTTATGCTAACTTATTGTTTGCGTATGCACATGCATGTGCCTTGGCATGCATGTGGAGGTCAGAAGACAATGTGCTGCATAGCATCTCGTTAGAGGGAACCTCAATTAAGGAATATTCTTCATTGGATTGGCCGGTGGCCATGTCTATGGTGCATTTTCTTGATTGTTGAGTGATGTAGGACGTCCCAGCCCACTGTGGGCAATGTCATCTCTGGTGAGGTGGTCCTGTATGATATAAGAAAGCAGGCTGAGCACAGGCCAGAGGAGAAAGCCAATAAGCAGCATTCTTCCATTATCTGTGCTTCCTGCTGGGGCTTCCCTTGATAATGTACCACACTGTAATGCAAGTAAACTCTTTCCTATCCTCCCCTAGTTTGTTTTGGCAGTGTTTGTTTTTAAATATATTTTTTTAATTTTATGTATATGACTGTATTGCCCACAACGTAGGTAAGTGCACCCATGTCATGCAATGCCTGTGGAGGACAGAAGAGGCCATCGGATCCCCTGGAACTGGAGTTATGGACAGTTGTTAGCTGCCATGTGGGTGCTGGGATTCGACCCCGTGTCTTCTGCAAGAACAACCAGTGTTCTTAACTGCCAAAACATCTCTCCAGCCCCATTTGTCAGTGTTTTTATCAAAGCAGTAGAAAGTATTTAAGACAGACAACTTTCAGGGCTCATTTCTTTCCATCCATTACATGGGACCTGGGTATCAAATTCAAAAGTTCAGACTTGGCAGCAAGTGCCTTTACTTGGTTGGCCAGCTCTCTGGCCCAACTTCATCTCCTTTCATTACTTAGTTTATTTTTACTGCTGAATAATATCCCATCATTTTGATGTCCCACTGTTTGTTTATCCATTCAGCTATGAAAGGATATCTTGGTCATTTCAAAGTTTGGCTTTTGTAAGTACAATTGCTATCAATATTATGTGCAAGAGTGGGGATACATGTAAGTGTTCACAGATTCGAAAAATTTCAAGGAGTGCAGTTGCTGGACTTGTATGATAAAATTTTCTGAGAAGCTTCCAAGTTGTTTCCCAAAGTGGGTACAGCGTTTTCCATTCTTACTCACAAAGAGTAAGTTTCTGTTCTACTGTCTCTATAGGATTTAGTGCTGGTATTTCAGATTGTAGATGTTCTTGCATGTGTACAGTGATACTTTACTGTTGATTTAAGATATAATTTCCTTCTGAAAAGCAATATTCAGTGTACTGAAGTACGCTTTGCGTGTATTGCTTTGTAAGTTGTCTGTTCAGATTTTTTCCCATATTTTATTTGGTTTGCTCATATTCTTGTTGCTATATTAAACAAGTTCTTTGTATATTTTGGATGTTAACACTTTATCAGATGTAAATTTTGGAAAGATTTTTTTTCTTGCAGTCTGCCCTTGTGTTTTTATGTCATAATAATATCTTTTGCAGAGCAGGGGATTTATTTTATTTTTTCATTTTTTATTTCTTCTTTCCATTTATTTGTTTATTTTTTGGGAATTTCATATATGAGCAAACCAAATTCCAGTTCCAGGGGATCCGACACCCTCTTCTGACTTTCGACCTCCAAGGGCATTGCACAACACAGGTGCACTTACATACATGCGGGCAATACACTCATACACATAAAAATAACAAATACTTAAAGCATATATATATAAAATATATATATATGTATGTATGCATATAAAATCTACTGAGTTCAATTAGTGTTGCCCCTATGCACAAGGGTATAAAAACTGACCACTGGAACATGGACAAACTATGAGGGGCTCTTCCGTAAGAAAATCTTATCCTTCATTGGCATTGATCCTGACTGCATGTAGGAGCATCTAAATTTTAACAAGGTAAAAATCATTGTTTTCTTTCATTGACTAAGATTTTATTATTCTATCTAAAACTTCATTACAAAAATTTGAAAAACCACACATTTTCACTTACAGTATCCTCATGGAATTTTACAACTTTGTTTTGAGATAATTGCCATGAAAGCTTTAAGATGTGTCTATATTCTCTTTTTGCTATGTGGATGTCCATTTGTTCCAACAGCATTTGTAGATCATCTTTCCACGGTTGAATTATCTTTCTTCTGTTCACATGAACTAATATATGTTTATTATTGTGGTTGCAAAACATTGCCTTCAAAACTCAATGAGCCTTTTTGAAATGTCCTCCCCTTCCTGTTCTCACATCATTCAAACACCCTCTGGTTAGAGCATAAGAGGGATAGTAGGTTGACATTTATGAGAAACTATGTGCATAGTTATGCTTTTCATGCCATGTCTCTTTCTCTGCAATTCTCACAGTTTACCTGTGAAATCTGATTGTTGTTAAACTTAGAAATGTCATCATGTCTTTCTGATTTAATGTTAAAACCTCTACTGAATGCTAGAGCAAAGCTTGTCAGACTAGTTCATTCACAACAAAGGGGAGTAACGCTTTTTATTAAAGGTTTCAGAATAAATTCACTTGTTCATTTTGGTTCATACCACCTCCTTTCTGTAGGTGTCGATATCATGTGTCCTTGTCACAGGTTATAGTACACATATATTCTATGTCATTTATAGAGCCAAACTGCATTGGAATCATTGGCAAGAAAACTTAGATTCACTCCAGTTTTAGTAAAGTACTAGGTAAATACTCGGTATCTATTACTCTGTCTTTACCTACAGTGTATAATGACAATAATAGACTCATTAATGAGGCAAAGAAAAATGGCAAGTTGACGTAAATATTTATGATATGTAATGCTCATCATTACTTCAGAGAGAAGTGAAAAGCTCATTTCATTTCAAGGATTAAGGTTTCAGGAACTGTGAAAGAAAACATAGATTCCCAAACTGCAATTTTGCTTACATTTGGGTCTGTTGGTAATTTAAAGTATCTGAATCTGTATGTTGGATGTTTATCTTCATAAGATTTTCATAACCTTAAAAGTCAATATGTTGTTCTTTTCCTTGCATTTTTAAATTGACTTTTTTGCACATTTCCTGCAATGTTTCATGACCATGTTTAGAATGCCTCCACTGTCTGCAACCCCTATAGCCCCGGTACCAGTTTTCATGCATTCTGTCATGTATATTAAGGCCTATTGAGCCAATATTCTGTCACCAAATATCACTCAGTGTGTGTCCTTCCAGTGGAGCCTGGTCAACCTAAGTAATATAACTCCCTTGAAGAAAACCAACCCTCCCTTTTCCAGTAGCCATTGGTTGCCAATAGTTTCTCAGCTAAGTTTGAGGATACTTACCCATTTTCCTGTTTCTGTGCTTGGTTTCTCTCTAGTATGAATTTTTATGGGTCTTGTGCATAGTGTCCCCATTGCTTTAAGTTCATAAGAATAAATGCCCTGTTTGGAAAACTCTGATTCCTGGTGGTTATCTACCACTCCTGGCTCCTTATAGTCTTTCCATTCACTTTTCCACAGTGGTCCCTGAACTCTGGTGACAGACGTATGATATAGGTGGCTACCCAGAGACATGCATCTGCAATCTCTTGTTGTCTGTACTTTGGTCAGTTGTGATTTTTCTGGGTTAATCATTTGTTGCATGTGAAAGCTTCTCTGGTGAGAGTTCAGAGATGCATTATTATTCTTTCTGTCCCCTGGTCGGCTATGTTTTCTGAACCTTAGGCATAGCTATTGCATTATAGATGTATTACTTAGCGCTGAGCATCACACAGACACTTATTCTCTGTGTGTGACCAGTTTTGGAGCTCTGTAATAGTCTCCATCTGTTGCAAAAAGACGCTTCTTCGATGACTAATGAGAAGTATACTATATACATATATATATATGTGTGTGTGTGTGTGTATATATATATATATATATATTACAGTAAGAAATTACATTGATCTAGGTTGGTCTAGTTTTTAGTAGTAATATGAAGGAAAATTATTGAAATAAACATGCATGGATCTTAATCCAAAAATTGAATATCCAAGGCCAAGGAAAGTTGCTATTTCTACTGGAATAATATTACAATTAACCTTTGCATATTAGAATTTATCCTCAGAGACTTTTCTAAGGAGACATCATCCATCCCTATGTGGAAAATCCCTCTGATGGAAGAAGTGGTTTCTCTTTTCTGCAGTTTCTTACCTTGGACATGGGTGGTGCTATAACTAAATATCTAAGTTGCTTTTGCAAATGTTCAAACTTCTCATAGTATAGATGAAAAGAAAAATCCTATTAAAGACTGTTTAATGTGCTCTAAGTCAGTAGGTCATGTAGATTATATGTCATTACTTGTTTTTGAACTGGAAGTCATGCTGAAGTTTCTTAATGCCCTTGCTGCACTGAATTACCATACAGAGAAATATTGATGTTTTGAATGCTAGATAGTGGGAAACATTTTTTGTTCTTTTATATCAGAGGTCATTAATTAACTTTATCTAACCAGTAAGGATTATGAAACAAGGCTGCATTTTGTCCAGAGTGGAAATACGATTCAGTAGCCAGGTCCTAGTTTAGGCAGTAGTATACCTTAACCAAGCTAAATAAACCATGGAGCTGTTGATTCCAGCTTTGCAAGTTTAGAAAGGAGGGATTTTTCATTTCCTTTGATTCTTCAAATATTATAGGATATGTAAAATTAAAGTGATCAGAGCTTTGCCATGTAAAGGTTACATGCTGTGTATGCTCAGTTGAATGAAAGGCTGGCATTTGTTCTAGGACTAAAATGAGAAAGTTGGGAAGGGCCGCAGGGATTCCCTGGCCTTGGAATTGATCTCTGATTTTACTTTTACACACTGTCTCCTAAACCTAAACTTATTCTTCTGTTAAACGTGGTTGAGAATTTTATTTTAATCCATAAGACAAATATTAAATTAGGTAGGTTTGGAAGTTATAACTCAAATTTTCAGATTTGGATCAAGTTCCATGAAATTCGAATATTGCATAATTAGCTTAAATAATTTTGCTGTGAGAATACACATCTGCATAATCATAGCCTCAAGGAACTATTCAACCAATCAGCAGGTACTTTCAAGAAATTATTTAATAACCATATAATAAGAAGAAGCATTTAATTACAACAGCATTGACATATTCAATAACAATTTCCAGACCTAAGATGCATCTCTTTCAAAATTGGCTGTAAATTTTTAGGTTTACAGCTCATTGTTTTTGCTACTAACACTGAGATGTTGGTGCATGCGTCTCTAATCTGTATGTATCTGATTATTACTAGTCATAATCAGTTGCACTCGGATCCTTGGCACCTGTGTATGTCTACAAAGTCATTGGGTAGATTTCACTGGTAATGTTTATCACCTCTACTAATTAATAGGATGTAAATTTTTATGCTTCTTCCTCATATATAATACATTTGTTTTAGTTTGTTGATTTTGTGTGTGTGTGCGCGCATGTATCACACAGAACATCCCAAACTATCTTAATCAACTATACACCCATTTCCCAGCTGGCACCCTCCCCTAGCCCCCCTCCCCCTACTAGAGCCCTTATACTCTGATATCCCTGCTACTGTCTGCTGTGTTGTCGGTACTCCCAGCCATTCCGCACTACTTGCCCTTCTGCTGAATCTAGTCCACCTATCTAGAGGTATTTGTTTTAGGAGGATTACTGCTAGATGAGGAACAGCTGACTCTCCTAAAACAAAGACCTCTAGATAGGCTGACTAGATTCACCAGAAGGGCAAGCATGTATTTTTTAAAACAACTCTTCAGTCATGAATTGGAGTAAAGAGCATCATATTCAACTATATTTCTTACTGACATATAAAAACTAAAATTGTACAGTGTATAAGTCACGTTATGTATTTGTGAGACCCTGGGATTGATTTGTTACACTGCAGGGAAAAAATGAAAACATACATTCTATATTTCACATATCCTATAGCCAGCACTCTGTGTCAATTGAATTAATTCAACTAGGCAGTCATCAACAACTTCTTTTTGAGGACTAACTTATAATCTAATTAATATACTTCATAAAAACTGCATTTCTAATATTTACCAAAAAATGTGTCACTTCTTAATTGTATCTGACAACTTCTATACTTCTAAATTAATCAGCAATAAATTATAAAGAAAATAAACTGTCCTACATTGTTCAACAATATCCAAACTGCATCCCTTTTAGTGGAAAAATTAGAAATTGCTTGAAAGAGTATTGTAGCAAGTTTGAAAATACTAGTTTTGGGGATGGAGATATGGCTCAGTGGTTAAGAGCACTGGATACTCTTGCAGAGGACCCAGGTTCAAATCCCTGCATCCACATGGCAGCTAACAACCATCCTTAACACCAGTTCCAGTGGCTCTGATGCCCTTTTCTATCCTATGTAGGCATTGCACAACACAGGTACACTTACACACATGCAGGCATAATACTCATAAACAATAAAAATAAAGAATAAGTGAAAATACTAGTTTTAAGACATTCATATGTTTTATCACTTTCATTTGTTTCCAGAAGTTAACATGATCCTGAAGAATGAATAATAGTTTCCATGCAAGTGGACTGGGGTTTGTCCTGAGCCTACTAGCTCTGTGATCTGAGCAATATGCTTAAACTGTTGGAATTGCATTTTTCTTACTCTGAAAACGGACATTTCACACCAACCTGTCTCTCAGGATTGCCATTAATTTTTCATTAATGTAAAATATGTAATATAGTAAATGACCGATAAAGACTATGTTTTCATTAACTATTATTTCTCTCTCACTTGTACTGCCCACTGACTGGAAGAATAAACATTTCCAGGATATTTTAAATCATTAACCTGTACAGTCGACAAGAATTCAGAGTATGCATGACTGAAACTCCTATTTCTAACAAATCTGCACAGTTATAATATAGCAGAGTCTAAATCATGGTGTACTATTTATTAAAGCGTACTTAATGCTCTTCATCATTTCTCCAAATTATGAGACCCTAAGTGTTTTCTATTTTGTACCTTCCAACATGAGGCTCCCAATTTCAAAATGGAATCTTGAGTACATAAAGGCATTTGTTTCTACTTTCTGATTGGGAACAGGGAACACATGCCGCTATAGTTACCAGCAGAATTGCTATAATTTGATGGAATTTGTATATAACCAAAATTAGTTATGTTAAATAGATTAAATGAGTACAAAATGACCCAGGAAAGGAATATAAAGATTACATGCTGTCGCATTAGAAATAACACCACAATCAAGTTCCTTGAGTAAGTAATCCCAAAGTGAAGTTCATACAGAGTATGGTGCACTAGGATGTGAATAGCATCATGTCATTCTTTCACTCAAAGGCAACTAAAGTTCCAAACCCCAATAAAACTCCTCTCTGGATAAGAGTATAATTTCTCTAAGGCTGAAAGATTCAAAAGACAACTGAGCTGGGCTTATGCTCATGAAAGTGGTCTAAGAGCTAGTTAAGACTTTAGTGAAGCAAATCATTGATGGCAGGTCAAGTGTGGAAACTATCTGAAAACAATACTGTGAACACAGAGCTGTGAAATACCACCAAGAAATGGAATGTTTCAGCATTTTAATATAATTTTCCTATTTCAAAATCCTTTTCCACAGATTACCTCATTGACTATTTACTACAGTTCTATAAAAATGGTATACAAGACAGATAGGTTTAATGACTTCCCTGAATTCCTACACTTCAGACAAAATCATTTTTATTATTGCCCCTTCTTTTCAGATGAATAAGGATGAATTTCTAGGGTTGACACTTCAGTGTGAAAGGAAGGATGGTGCTTAGAGAAGAGATTTGTTGACTGAGGAACTCATAAGTGTGAGACACTGATATATATCGCAAATAGAGCAGGGAAATCATGTGACTGGAACTCAGAGATGCAACCAGTTTGGAAAAGATTAGCTTGGAAGAATTGTATAAATGTCTTCCATAAACATTCTCTTCTGTTCATTTGATAATACAAATATTAAATTTTAGCATCTCACAAGAGAAATTATGTCAGAGTTGCATTTACCAGCAGCCCTAGTCAGGTAGGTAGGTAACTATAACCTAACAGTAAGGGCTGAATAAACCTATGGTGTGAGGCTTCGGGGTTATGTCACTAAGAAAAGAAGTAGGCTTAGTACTTCCCCCTTCCCCATGCCAGAAAGATTAATTATAAACATGATGGAAATATCTCGAGCAGCCTTGAGAAACATGAGCTAGAACCTCAGTATTGGCAATGACAGGGCAAGAAAACAGGATGAACCTGGCTCCCTGAACACCATGTAGTCAACATAATCTCCGGACTAATTAGTCTTATACCATTGTAGAAGAAAGTTTTGTTCCATTAACCCTTAACTAGACAAGAAATAGCTCTATCCTTTTTGGGTTTTTTTTTTGTTGTTGTTTTGACAGGGTGTCTCTAGTCAGGATACGGATGAGAGGAGCCCTCCATTGGGCATATATCCACCTGTCTCTGCCTTCCAAGGCAACCACACCTGACATGAAATAACTATATCTTAACTTCAACAGTTTTGAACTGATAGTAAAAAGTTATTCGCATAGGGAAAAAATTTAGCTTGTTGTGGGTTATCAGGAAACAAGAGTGTGTTTCAAACTGAAATGAACAACAGATAAGCAGAATGGAATATAGAAAAGATAGGAAAATGGGGATTGAGTTGGATCAGCTGGCAAAATATTGGCAGCCAAGTCAAACAATTTGGGTTCAACCCCTACATGGCAGAAGGGGAGAACCACTTCCTACAAGTTGTCTTCTGACTTCCCTTGCATGTGCTATAGCAGACACATACCCCTAATCCACAAAACAAAGAGTTAAATGTAGTACAAAAGACTTTGATAGTTAGAACTGGAAAAAAAGGGACTACAGATGCAGTAGCTTACTTAATGTGAAAATGTAGTCAACAGTGACAGAAAGAAATTGCAGGCAAAATGAACTTTGACCTTAAATGCTACCAGAGTCATATTAATTACATGGTTTAACCAGTACTAAGGAATCTATTTTCCTAGCATAATATTTGTCTGGGGTTTATTTAATTAGCTTCCAGGAATGATAAGAAAATCTCATTTCAAGTAGCAAATTCTATTCAAAAATAATGGTTGCCTGAGTTTCATAGTAAGAATGATTCAGAGGCCATATGTGCGTGTGGAAGTGGGGAAGGATGGCAAATATGTGATTGTCTCTAGTAGTAACAGCATAATCATGAATTAGAGGATGAAGCTTGTAATAACGCACTGTAAGTCATCAGTCAATAACTTCTAAGAATTCTGATACTTATAACTTCTAGAACAATTCTGCTTGTGAGTAGAGTTGGAAAGCAATAGGGGACCATAAATTGGTGAGATTCAGAAAGGTAGTTATAGAGCTCTGGGGAAGGACAACAAACAGAATGAGAAGACATTATCTGTTGGCAGAAATGAAGGGACTGAACTTTGCATGCCTGTCATTAACTTATTCTTGACCTTTATTTAATGCTTCAACGTTAGATTATAGGAAGCTTGCTGGTCTTTTTCAGGAGAAAATCATTTCTGGACAAAGGTTGTTGAGAAACGATTTAACTCACCCTACTTTTCTTTCATAAGGCAATAATAAGAGGTCAATATGTTAACTTTAGTAGTGGATCACTCCCTGACTTTTATAATGCTTCCAATACTTTATAAATTGGTAACTAAGTTGTAAATTCTTAGATAGTTCTTCTATAAGAGCGAGCAACAACACTCTTTCAAAACGCCCTCATGTATTTGATTTATCATTACCTTTATATTTTAAAGGATATCTGTATCTTCATATCTTTTATGTCATTGCATCACTTATACTTTTTATGTCTTTATATATTTTATCTTTAAAATAAGAATGATACATGCAAGTAAGCCTAGAAGAAAGTATCTTCGAATGTTAATAGTCATTTTCAGTATCACGCTGTATGGATTTGGATTAGTTTATAACAGAGAAAGCATATTGGTACCTTAATACGAGTGAAAAATAATCATATAATCTTGACAGCCTTTGAAAAGAACTCTGTAAAGGGTTGGGTATTTTGCTATCTACACTATAGACAAGGCCCAGGAATAGCTGTTCTAAAGCTCTGGTTCCTACTTAATTGAGTGTTGCTCATAATTCTAATTTATAAATAATCTTTCTCACAAACATATTTCTTGGTAGATCATAATATTTTATCAGAAATACTGATGTTTTATGCGAAATGGAATAGATTTTTTCTAACAGTGACTAAATTAGGATTGATAATTATCTGTTTTATAGTTATTTAAAGTAAGTGACTTCTAAAAATGTCAGAATATTTTGTATGTTCTTGATTATTAATGGAAGTATTCCAAATTCTACATGATATCAGATATGTACAAGACACACAGGGAAGCTGTAATATGACTCTTTGGGAAGAAAGTGTATGAGAAATGCCAGAAAGATCTGACAAGTTTTGATAATTTGCCAGCACAGTGTGGGGAGAATTAATCCTTTCAACTCTGGAAGAGGCATACTCACTAAGTAAAAAATTGAGCATTACTGGAATGCAATACATGCCTACAAATAGGGGCAAAGCTGGCCTATTTTAGATCTAGAAAGAGACAGAATAATATAAAATAGGTGTTTACCTCAATGATGCAGATATTATTTTAACAGAATTAAGATCCAAGGTAATGGTTTCTGTTGGATATCAGTGATACACACCTATTGATGAACTCTGCATCAGGGTGGTATTAGCAGTCAGGCATCAAAGATATGAAGGACCTCATGGACCATGTAGAAAAGCTGAAAACCATTGGAGGAAGCCAGGCAGGATATAAAATTGGGGAGCTTATTGGTCAGATCACTGTTTGTGAAGATTGTTCTGACATTTCTGTGAACAATCGATTGGCAGCAAGGAGCAATCCAAGCAGGAGCTAAAGGAAACTTTAACTAGGGCATAGAGTAGTGAGAACTGTAAATTGAAAAGATGGATGGGGGTGTATGTGTGAACGTGATTTCAGTTGGATCAACAAAGCTTTAATGTATAGGAGAAATTAATATTTCCTCACCCATTTCTAAGTTCATGGCTCAGCAATCTATAATAGAAAGATTACTAGGAGAAAAGCATAAATATTTATTTGTTGTTAGTTTTATGTCATATTCAGGAAGGTTCAAAAATACAGGCTCAAGGAAATAAACTTGTACATTTAATGCTTAAGTTTGGTGGAATGAATAGTTGGGCAAGAGAGTTAAAAGACAAAAGGGTATGTTCTAATGGCAAAAAAAAAAAAACAGAAACAAAACAGGACAACCACAGCAAGGCTGGTTTTCAGATTCTTCACATGTCTGTAACCTGTTTCAGGAAAGAACGGTAGATAAGAAATGACCTTCCAAGAATTAATGATTCATTTCAGGGAAGGGCAAGGTCAAGTTGAGAGTTATTTTTGCTACTTTTTCTGTTTTCTCAAATGCTAAAATGTCTTAATTGGGTAGCATGGCCTACATCTCACTGCATGTGGGATATGTAGGGATAAGAGTGTGACAGCAAGCACAGGACTTGCACAAACTCAAAGCAGTCAAATCCCAGCAAGGAGATAGGAGATGGGAAGGAAGTTCCATTCTCAGCTGAGGAGCTTTTGGCAATTGAGTTCTGCCAGAAGAGGGAAAGTCAATTTCTTTATGGGTGTGGCCCCTGACAGACAACAAAGTTCCAGTTCTTTCCGGTGGATGGCATCACAGCCAGCACAAATTGGACATGATGTGGGGTTTTTTCCCTTTTGATTTTGTTTTTGTTTTTAAATGAGAACACAATTTTGGGTGAGTAAGGGAATGGAAGATGGATCTGGAAGATGGATCTTGGAGGAGTTGGGGGAGGAAGGGTGAATATGATGAAAACACATTCTCAAAGAATTAATATGTCTTTTTTTGTTTGTTTGGTCTTTTTGAGACAGGGTCTCCCTGTAGCCCCAGCTGTCCTGGAACTATGTGGACCAAGCTGGCCTTGAACTCACAGAGATCTGCCTGCTTCTGCCTCCCGAATGCTGGGATTAAAGGCATGCACCACCTTGCCTGGTTAAAATTAATATATCTTTAGAAAAAATATTTAATTTATTATTTTTATTTTTACATGTATGAGTGTATTGCACATGCAGGTAAGTGCACCCATGTCGTGCAATACCCGTGGAGGTCAGAAGAGGCTGTCGGATCCCCTGGAACTGGAGTTACAGACAGTTGTTAGCTGCCATGTGGGTGCTGGGATTCGAACCCGGGTCTTCTGCAAGAACAACCAGTGTTTTTAACTGCTGAGCCATCTCTCCAGCCCCAGAATTAATATAGCTTTAAAAAGAGTAAAGGGATAAGCCTGAGTCTAAGACAGCTCAGATAATCTGTATTCATAGTTTTAAAGAAATATAAAAAAGAATCTTTTGAGAAAAATTATTTTTCTTTGAATATGATGATTTTTGAAGTTGGCAAAAAATATTATCAGTATCTGGCTTAATTGACAAAATTGGCACTAGGTATTCACATCAAATACATTGATTTTTGAAATAAAATAAAAATATTTGACTAAAAACTGTAGTGAATGAATATTAATTACCTAATTTGTAAGTGTGAATTTCTCCAGATTTTCATAGGAATGTCTGATACACTGAGAGCATGCAAATGATATATTATACAAGAAAGAAAAAAATAGTTGTAAGATATCATACTGCTCCAAATTTTACCTTGCAGGCAAAAAGAAATCTGAAGATTTCTCAAAAAGATAAGTGTTACATTCAGGAGAGAACTATCAGTTTTATCTAGTGAAAAGCAACACACTTGAGATACTGAAAATAATGAAGCAGCAGACAATGCATGAAAACCTAGTGACCAGGTGAACACAAAACTGTCAGCAAGGGAAGTGATTGGGGTCAAATGAGCCTACTGCTCAATCCATATTTTTCTATATTCAGGTTTGGCCCATTTCACTTAATTGTTTATCTTCACAGCTCAAGTCAAAGTACTGAATTGTCTCTTAACAAAGAATCTAGAAACACAGTCTCAAAATGCTCATTTTTCGTCCCTTTGCAGTAAATGTCCCAAACTACTTCTCCCATTTTCCCCTTCATTTCATCCATATACCAATGTATAATAATTAAAATTCTTTTTGTCCCATTCTTAAAACTAATCAGTTCATTTATATAGACTCTCCCTTCCTGAACTCACGTCTAATACTATCAGTTTCCAGGCACTGGTTAATAGTCTTCCTAATATATCAAAGATTCATGTCTTGCCAGAAACTAGCTATGAGATGCATGGGACTTAGACTACTTAAAACTACACAAAAGTGTTCATTTCTCTTGTGTATTTTTAGAGACTTGAATGATCAGTAAAATACTACATTTCATTATGACATCTCACATGTATGTCATGTACTTTGCTCCTATTTGTCTTTGTAATTATTGCACCTAATCAGTTCCCCTTCTGCTTTCATGTCAAATACACATTTACACATACATGTATTTACCAGAAAGGATATACATTCATATATATATATATATAAACATAAATTCTATATGTCTGTGTTTGAGTATGTTTATTCCCTCCAATAATATATCTACCAGTAGGCAACTGTAAATGTGAACACACATGGCTATAATCCTCATATGTTTGGTCGACATGTTGTCACCTATAACAGAGTGGGTATGACTGTGATAAGTATATTAGTTGCTTTTCTGTTTCTGTGATAGACCACTATGTCCAAGGCAATTTATAAAAGTATGAGTTTATTGGACTTATGATTCCAAATGGATAAGTATCTATCATGGCCAGGGAGCATAGCGAAAGGCAGCCCGAGGACAAAACTGAGCATTGACTTCATCAAGCAGGTGCTGGAAGCAGAGAAACATACTGGAAGTAGAGCATGGATATGAACTCTCAAACCTTGCCCCAGTGACATGCTTCCTCCAGCAGGGCCACACCTCCTAAACCTCCATAAAGAGCACCACCAACTAGAGTCAAGTATTCAAACACTTGGAGGCTATGGGGGAATTTCCTCATTCAAATCCCCACAATAAGGATCATATCAGATCATATCAAATGCATATCAGACTCAAATACAGTAAGGCAACTGGGACTGAATCCAGATTGAAAACTAATAATGATTGCTTATTAATAGAAAACTAATCATGATTTGTTGGTAATGGAAGGAAAGTATGATATTGAAGGGAGTGAATATGTAAGGTGCAAGAATTTACTGACAGTCCATGATCCATCCACATCCCAGAAAGATACCCTCTATTTTGTTTTGATATATTCTCCATGCAGAGAATTCATGAATATGAGTTAGTATACTCAGTGGCAGAATCAGTATTCCCCATTCATTTCACTACATAAATACACTGCCTTAGCTTTGCATTTTCAGTGACTGTGACTTCTTTCATATATACTATATCCAAAGAATAAAAATGATCAAATTAGAAGAAGCTCATTACTTTTTAATTTCTGTGATCAGATTCAATTGATGTGACATATTGATAAAAAAGCACATACCCGCCTAGAGCCCAGTGTCTATATTTTCATGGAAATGAAAGGTGATTTGAAAAAGAAACTCACTATGTTAAAATGTGTTTAATCTTGTCTGCCATTACTGTGTACTGTTAATGGAAAGTTTAGTATTAATGTGACAGACAATGTTAGAAAACAGTCTTGATTTGAAAGCTTCATGATGAATTAGGTGGACAGGGAAAGAACATTACTCAACCCATCTCCCACTATTAGGCAGAATTTACAGTGTGCATCCCAGCTTGGTTTTCTCATTTAATTCTGCTTTAGGTGCATGCAAGTGTTTGTTTTCATAATGGTTCAATCAACCAATGTTAATTAACCAATATTTTTACCAATTTATTACTAATATAAAATGAAACCATCTTATTTAACAATGCCAAGGCTTGGGAAATACAGCTTTACCAGTTCTTCGAGTCATTAACAGTTTCAAAGAGGTTTAATTGATATGCTTAATGTATAATTTATTTTAAAGTTATAATGAGAACTTATGATTTCAGAGGATTATGTGATACAAGGGCAAAGAGAAAAATTGTATACTATATGGAAATGTAAGTTGTGGTTTGCCATCTACTCAACATTCGTTTAACGTTGTCCCAGGATTAAAAGATTGTAGGATCCACGAATAATTCATGTTCAGAAGATTCTCCCAATAATTGGTATAAGTAAACAAAGAAATGTACTCCATTGATGGTTGTCAGTTGGGAGAGATAAGAATTTGAGAGATTGCCTAGAAAGGCACATTGTGGACAAGGTCTCATATTTACAACCAGCTTCCTCAGGTAAACTCCAAACATTGCTACATAAATGGTACAGTGTGTTTTCATTAATGTTGGTTTGATGTCAGTATTTTTAAGAACTGAAATGCAGGTGAAGACTTGGAAAAATGATATAAAGATTAGAGGGAGCCATATCAAGTCAAGAATGTAGAGAAGGATATAAGTGACACACCAAAAACTGGAAACAGTTTGCAAAGTATCCAACAATGAAAGAAGACTAATCTAAGAGACTCATCAACATTTTATAAACTTGCTTACTCAGGAGCACAACCCTTTTAACATCACTTTAATAAATACTTTTCATTAGCACAGCTTCTTAGCATTCAAATCAATCAAATTTTTAGGTAAAATTCTATAATATTTGTGTTGTTAATTGGTTGCCTGTCTCCTGCTACAGAAGTTAATGCAGGGGACTACTTTCATTCCTTAGTCTCTGGCAGTCAAGGAGCACCTGAGACTATGACCCATTTATATGTACTCATTCTAGAGGGAAGATTGTGAAAACATTGCAAAAACCTAAGGTGAGTTTAGAAACCAGTCAAGGAAGAAGTGGGAGCCTAATGATTTTGGTGGTGAAGCTGGTGGATCTACCCAGGTTTTTCTGATATTAACCTTATTCAAATTATCTCCCTTGTTTCCACTCCCAACTTCATGTTCTCTATTATGATTTTTCTGTTATTTATTTTTATTGAATTATTGTACATTTCATACAGAATACCTTAATCCTCTTTATACCCCCTTCCCCACTGGCGCCCTCCCAACCCCCTCCTCCACACACTGAAATTCATGCATTCTGTCTTTTGTGTTAGGCCTATCATGTCAAGTTAGTGTCCCCAGACATCCCTCAGTGCAAATGACATTGGTGCAGTAGTGGCACTTTTATGTTGGGGGTTCTTTATTATTATTTTTTAAAGTCTATTCAGTCTAATTTTTGTTCACCAAATGTTCTTGAATGTGAGTTCTTCCTCTGGAGCCTGGTCAACCTATCAGGCATCACACTCTTAAAGAAAACTAACTCTCCATCTCCCAGAACCTATCAATTTCCAATAGTTCCTCAACTAGGCTTGGGACTTCTTGCCTACCTCCACACCTCTATTCTGAAACTTTTCTCTGGCATGAGCTTACGTAGGTTTTATGGATACTGTCACAACTGCTGTGAGTTCAAATATGACAGCTTCATTTGTACGTAAAATATATTGGATTAGATTCACACACATTACCTATTATCTTAGTTTTACTTATTATATTCCTGTCTATTTTTTAAACCATTCAACATGCTTTTAAAAATTATTGAATTTTTTGTGCGATGTGTACATACAGTATGTTTGTATGTATGTATGTGTGTGTATGTATGTATGTATGTATGTATGTATAGGGTATGTATGTATGTACCACAGTGAAAATGTAGCAGTCAGAAGACAGCTTGTAGGAATCAGTTCTCTCTCTCCATGTGTGACTTGATTTTTCTTATGTCAGCAGGTTTGGTGACAAGTGTCTTTAATTGCTGGGCCATTCTGACACCTTTCAGTTCCTTTAAATACATCTCTTTTGTCTTAAGGCAGTCAGTCTGTGTTTCTGTTTATGCAATCAAAGAGTAAATTATCAGCTGTGAGGATAGGGCGAACATGAAAATCAAGGAAGACTGGATGCTACAGTCTTATGGATCAATAACAGTTAAAATAAGGTCCTGAAGTCACCTGTATTAGAGTAAGGAAAATCATGTGCACAAAGTCTATAAATGACAGTGCTTCTCTCAAACAATGAGCAGAAAAGGTACTAGACATTTTTGTATGTGTTCCTAGAATGTATATTATACTTAAAAGAAAGCCAGACATGGAATTCTGGCATTCGGTGCAGCAGCTCAAAGATATTTTATTCCAATCTGAACCCTTTGTTCCCAGTTTGTAGTGCTGTTTTGGGAGGTTTAGGAGGGTTATGACCTTCTTTGATGAAACCGGGCACTGGGTGCAGGCTTAAGAGTTTATAGCTCTGCCATACTTTCCAGTTTTACTTTGTCAGTTTGTTGCTTGTGCTTGGAGATGTGAGCGCTCAGCTTTTTGCTCAAGCTGCCTTCTGCTATGACTCCTTTGGGCATGACATACTCTTATACCTCTGGAACTGTAAGCTAAATAAACCCTTCTATAAGCTGTCTTGGTCATGGCGTTTTATCACAGCAACAGAAAGGTAACTGATATAAAAAGTAAGCAAGATATTGAAGGCTATTACAAATGAAGTTACACTACAAACTTATTTGTGAAGTCATAAATAAGTAAAAATATATTCTTAATAGAGATTACTGACATACCCTTAATAATATCAAACATTAATGAATAGGGGAAATGAACTGTGATCAGAAAAAAAGTTATGAAGCAATATTGTACAGTATGATTCCAGATAAACACCCCTAGATAGGCAGACCATGTTTCTATCCCTGTTTTTCCTTTTCCTATATAAATGTGAAAAGCATGAGTGAATATTTTCATTTATATGATATTATTTATTTATATGGTAGTCTTAAAATGGTATTTTCTTTCAATGGTGGTTGTGATCATAAAATTTATGAAAACAATTGGCATAATATTTATTTTTACATCTATTTATCCAACATCAAACCACTCTTGTTACTATTTAATTGTGGTGGCATATTCAAAATATTCCTAGCTAAAAATATATAGCTACATAATTAGCAGTTATGGAGATGCCTCAGTCTGAAAAGCGCTTGCTGTGTAATCATGAGGACCTAAATTCAGGCATCTACCTAAAAAACCAAGCACCGAGAGGGCAGATGTAGGACGATCCTTAGTGTTCACTTGACAGCCAGCCTGAACAGGAAAAGAAATATACTATCCATTCAATGTCACATTTGTATGTAACTGATTTTTTAAAATAATTTATGACTGACTTTTTACTTTAGGACATAGTACTCAACTTATAGTAGTTTTACAAATGCTTACTAAAATTCTGCTGAAGGAAGAATCAAAACTAACATGGAGAACACAAAAGACTTCAAAGCTATCTTGAGAAAGGAATAATACAGTTATCTAGTAAAACATGTGTTTCTCAATTACCTTCTTTGCTAAAGTGCCTGCAATGAATTCTCTTGTTAAAGAATGTCTTGTGTCCTGCCCTCAATATCTGTTTCTGTAAACAGATGGTGGTCTTAGGAATCTGTGTTGGTAATCATGTAGACTATAATTTAAATCCACCAGTGATCTAACAGTTAAAAATGGTGTGGGGAAAACTGTAAGAAACTGTGGGTTAGAGCCCAGAACTTCAGAGCATTAGCTTGTCTGGATCTGCCACTGTAAAAAAATTCTTCCTGACTTCTCCACGTGAGTCTCTTTGGTGCCTTTTCTTTTCATGGCAGGCACTCAGTTTCTTGTAACAAGCTTAGACTTATCAGTGAGCCTCAGATTCGAGTGAGACACCTTCTCTCAAAAAATAGGATGGACAGCTGCTTAAGAACATCCAAGGCTGACCTGCATCTTCACACAAACATGAACACACACAGACATAAATAAATAAAAAGATAAATAAATAATAAAATAGCTTTAAGAAAGAACAGAAAGCTACATGATTAGAAAAGACACTTAAATGTTATTTTTAAAATGAAGAAACAGGAACAATTTATAGATTTTAATTAACATATTGAAGCTAATTCAGAGGGCTGAATATGTAACTTCAAGATTCAAATGAGTGTTTAAAATAGAAAACTGGAAAAAAAGTAAACAGTGTTTAATAAAGACGGGGTCTGGCTGTTCTCTAAGCTAATGTAATGAAAAGAAGAAATGGCCACAATTATACCTAATTAAAATCTTTCCTGTTAACGTAAATTACAGGATAAAAAATATATATATAAGCTTTGGAATGAGATGATCATCAGGAAAATTTTGGATCTGTCAGTCAGCAATTATATGACTTTAATTAAATTCACTAGGCCTTGATTTGTTTATTTTTTTTTAGGAGATGGGATAAGAAACAGGTTTCTTAGTGCAGTGTCTCCCACAAAGTATATGCTCTATGAATGTTACCTGTAATTTATACACATCCTACACCCTTAATAGGAAAGCTTTCAGAATCTGTATAGAAAAGTTTAGTCTCAGCTCTACCATATATAATTGGGACTACCCTCTGGTGAGATGGGTTTCCTTGTTGATAAACTGAGTAAAACCTTTAATTCCAAGCCATTCCCAGTGACTGTATGTGAGCTGAGTAACATTGCTAGAAGACTTGACAGACATTCTTGGCCTCAAAGGAAATTGAGGAAGGATATCTGACCCATGGGTTTTATATTCCACTTCCCCATTCCATGGCTGTACTAGACAGGACAAAGCCTCCTTGGGATTTGAATTACCGTACGAAATGTTTGAAGCATATAGACCTTGTTGACATCCTTTATGATAAAGCTCCATGTTTGTGATCAAATGCATGGAATTTAAGTTTTACATCTAGCTTTTTGTGGAGACCTGTCTTTCTAAGCTACAATAAAACAGTATATACTATTCTCTCTTCTTCTAAAACTGTTTTGAAGATTGATTTTATTTTTTATGTGTATTTCTGTGTTTCTGTGTGTGTGGATTTATGCACATGAGTGCTGGTGCCTTTGGAGGCAAGAGTGGGCTGAATTCCCTGGAACTAGCATAATAGGCAGTTGTGAGCCACCTGACTAGGGTACCTGAAAGTAATCATGGGTGCCCTGCAAGAGATTTTACCCACTGAGCCATCATCTCTCCAGGCCTTGTTGCCTCATTATGAGAGTTAATACAGCTGGACTTGTCAATCGCCTTCAGGGAGTTCAAGAGTCAGGAAACATGATTCACCTAAAGACATGCTAATAGTAAGAGAACCAATTATCCCCTTAATGAGATAATATACTTTCATATCCCAGAAGCCCCTTCCATGGTACAGAATAGAAGACTGTGGAGCTTCTATCAAGCAGCACTTCAGAATCTACACCGTGCTCTTTTTCATTCTTTTCTGTTGATTTTTACTTCCTTACATAATAAGCTTACTCATTTTTTTCTGAAGCCTCCCTCCTCTTCTACCTGCTTGTCTGCCATATGGCTACTTGCTGACCTCTACTACAGAATCTGCCTGTTTTTGTAAAGACATGAGTTTATCTCTTACTCTTCTCCATCTTTCTCTTCTTGACATCTGCCAAGGTTTACAGCTTGCCTGCCCTGTGGTTTTTCTTTCAAACTCTAATAAAATTGTCCTTGACCTTCTTTTTGAGTTTATTTTAAAATCTACTCATTAACAAGACTAAATATTCAAAAAGAGAGCATTATATTTCCCCAGTAACATAATCATGATACAAGCATTAAATGCCTCTCCAAAGTTTTCCACTAACAAGATAAAAATTGTGCACATTCTTTGGAAAATATAAAACTTTTTATAAATATGAATATAAGATTCAGGGATTACTAGCACATGTCCTATCAGTAAAATGCAAAAAGCCCTATTCAACAGAAAATTATCAAGTATGATATTCCTTTTTTAGGACAGTTTCACTGAGTAGACTATTTGACTGAGGTAGCCCCTCCTCCTCTTTTGTATTTTTGTTTTCTTTTTATATATTTTTTTTCAACAGGATCTCATCTATCCCAGGCCAGCCTCAAACCATCCATGTAGCTGATGATGACCTTGAACTACTGAGATTATAGGCCTATACTGCCACACCCTGCTGAAGGATCCTCTTAAGAGGACCTCTCAGTTACTTAGAATACTATTACATCTTGATGCATTTTTCTTGTTAAAACTCCTTCATGAAAATTGTGTAACATGAGTTTTCCTGCAGGCCAGCAGGTAGGGGGAGGGAGGGGGCTTCTAAGGCTATGTGGTCTTTCTCCTGTCCTCCAGTCACATCATCTACAAGGGACCCGGTTAGGATTAAAGGATTAGGGATTTAATAGTTTTGCTTGAGGGTTGGTGGGTAAGAGACAGTGTATCTAGAATGGAGCAGGCCAGTTTCCTGCCGTCCTCACTAGGAGGTATCCGGCCCGGTGGCCATGCTCTATATTCCAGGCACTCCTGACTATCCCAAAAATGTCAGACGTGTATTCGGTGTATGAATGATAGAGTGATAGCATCCACTTTCTATTGTGTTACCATCCAATGCCAGATTGCTCAAGGAACTTTGAGAACTTGATCTATTGAGTGAAAAAACAAAAACAAATCTCCTCTTTACCCCCCTTCCCCACCAAAAAAATGAAAGAATCTACTAAGCAATTAACTAGAGTCCCCTGATAAGAAAGACAGCTTAAATAATTCAGGTGATTGGGAACCTTAAACTACCTAAATTAGGACTGGTTGTCTCCAATTCATTTAATCCATGTTTAGTTCTTCATTTCATTTTGTCTGAATGAACATTTATTGTTGTAAGATGAATTATTTCCTCAAATTGCATTTAGAAAGCCATTCTTAATGCTGTCAGATGGCAAGAAGAAAAGCACTCTCTAGTACAATATTCTGTTCATAATGAATATGCTGGAAAAAATCCTATTGTACAATAACTGAACTTAGGACTATGACATGGACAATAGAAACCATCTATTTTTAGTTAGTCTAGAAGCACTACAAGATCACATGAACAATTCTTAGTATGAGTCTAGTCTCTAATAATCAAGGTCAGTTTAAAGCAGAAACACAGTTATTTCAGGCAAAAATATTATTCCATTTTAATTTTTGAATTTTATTATCTTATTTATTATTTTTATTTTGTGTGTATGAATGTATTGTGTACATGTAGGTAGGTTCACCCATGCCCTGCAAAACCTGAGGCAGTCAGAAGAAGGCATCAAATCCCCTGAAGCTGGAGCTACAGGCAGTTGTTATCTGCCATGTGGGAGCTTGGAATTGAACCCAGGTCCCCTACCAGAGCAGTCAGTGCTCTTAACCGTTGAGCTATCTCTTCAGCCCCTGAATTATTATTCCATGAAATAATACTATATTAGAATAGTGTTTAAAATGAGCATTTATGAAGTTTGATTTAGTTATGTTCTTTTAAAAAGAGTAGAATATTGAGGATGAGGAAAATATCACAGAGGTACAGTGAACTGTAGAAGTTTCTAGATATTAAGACAGCTCCAAATTCAATAAAGTCTTTATGAATGGAGTGAATATTTCTCCATTTCATTTTCAGAACCTCAATACATCCATGAGTGCTTTGGTATAGAGAGGTTTACAAGATTGAAATTTCTTTGGTCAAAAAGTGTCTATATTTTCAGGATACGTAAAGATGAAAGTTTAATGTTTATTCAGTCCCTTTTCAAATTTCCATAAGCATTTCCAGAGGTTCTAGAGACTTCAAAATTTGAGTGCATTGCTGTATGCAACAAAGAATTTATTTTGAATATGGATTTTATTTAAAGTTTGCATTTCCCACCCTACTCTGTACCACTGAGTTCTTGCAGAGTTTTTAGAATTCAGTCCAGAACACCTACTGCATTTGTATTGGAGGTCTCCTCCTTTATCTTGATTGCCCTATTCAGTTGTTTATGTTCCTCAAAGGAGCTAGTTGGCTTTTATCTCTGAGTTGCAGACAGAAGCTGAAAGCAGTGACTTTATAAACTAGGATTTTGGCAAAAAAACAATTGCCTGGGGTAAGGAAACTCAGGATATTTCAACACATGCAGTGTTTTGACAATGGCTCAAATTGTCGTGGCACACTGATTAGGAAACATTGCCAAGATCATAGACTTTCAATAAATTCATGGCAAAATTGGCTTGTCAAACTCTGCTTAGTAGGAATAGGTAAATTGTTTCACGGCTTTTTCTTTTGAAGGGCTGAATGGTAATTATCATGTGAATATATCTTCCACAGATTTCTTAGTTTTATAGACAAGAATGATAAACAGCTACAATTAGCACCTCAATGACACTTACATGTTCAAAACACTTAGCAGACACTAACTAGAACCCGGGGATTCAAGATGTACTGTGCATCACTGGGATTACTCTGACTATACTGCATATGACAAGGATTTGATACTTGATATGTGTCCAATAGCTTTCTCTGAATATTTAGCAGACTGCTCACTTCCTAGGACAGATTGCCATTAATGGCATTGATTAGTGTTGTAACTGATTTTCTTAGGTTGACAGCCAAAATTGACTTCACCATGCCTACTATCCTATTTCTCCAACGTACTTTTGAGACAAGACAGCTAACATTTTGGCATCATCTAATAAACCTAAAAATAAAAGAAAGGAAAATATTTCAAAAATTAGAGTTGGTTAAAGCTAATCTTTTTCTCTACACACCTGTGCTTTCTGAAAGCCTCACCTTTAACTGTTTCAATGTTCTTCCTTCCAAGTGAAGGTAGCTTTTTAAAAAATAAATTAATTAAACCACCACACAGTACCTGCAAACGAAGACATTTAAAGATGGAAATATGGCTGAGATATGTTTTCTCTTAGTGAAATAGCTGCAATCTAAAATTAATCATGATTTCAGTAAACAATGTATTTAATCAATGCTGTGAATGCGACCAGAGATTTTACAATGAAAGCATGGGATTGGAGAGCCCTAACAACCTGAGCAAGCTAGGCTTGTCCACCCATAATAATATGGCAGTTAAAATGAGAAGAAAAGTGAAAACTAGAGAAAGGAGATACATGCAATATATGCAATTGGCGAGAGAAGAGAATAAAGGGGTTCAGGGAGCGCAACTCAGGCTTTAAAGTCCTGACATGGGCTTTAAAGTTAAATAGTACATGAATCAGGAAAAGGAACAAGAGATATGCCTCATTTTGCAGTCCTGGTCTAGGTGGAGTGTGCTTGATCATTGTGTTACAGTACCCTTAGCACCATGAAAGCATTGGATCTACCACCTATTTCCCCAGCACTTTTTAAAACTATTTTGTCTTTTTTAAATGTATGAATGTGTTGCCTACATGTGTGAAAGTGCACCATGTAGGTTCATGGTGCCCATGAAAGCTAGTAGCAGGTGTCAAATACCCTGAAATTGGAGTTATGCATGGGAGTAAGCTGCCCTGTGGTTTCTGGGAAACAAACCCATGTCCTTTGGAAGAGCAGTATATATACTCTTAACTGCTGAGCCAACTCTTCAGGCCCAGACCCTAATGCTTTAAAAAAAATAGGTATTTTTTTAAATTTTTGTGGATTTCATACAATAATAATTTTTTAAATTATCTTATTCATTGTTTTTATTTTGAGTGTATGAGTGTATTGCCTGGAAGTCTGTAAATGCACTTGTGTCATGCAATGCCCACAGAAGACAGAAAAGGGTGTGAGATTCCCTGGAACTGGAGTTACAGATGATCAATAGTAGCCATGTGGGGGCTGGGACTTGAACTCAGGTCCTCTGAAAGAGCAGACAATGCTCTTAGCTGAAGATTCATCTCTCCAGCGACTCATAAAATAATTCTTAATTATATTTAGCCCCACTTCCTTATCCTCACCACCCCCATAGCCCACCCACAGCAATTCATGCATTTTTTCATATATGTTAAGGCCTATCAAGACAAGTTTGTGTACACAAATGTCCCTCGCTATGAGTTCTTCCATTGGAACATGTTCAACCTGTGTGTCACTCCATTAAAAAAATATCAACTCTCCCTCATCCAGTAGTGATCAGCTGCCAATAGTTCCTTGCCAAAGTTTTGTCTCCTGCCCATTTCCCCAGTTCTATGCTGGTTTTTGTCTCGTAGAGTTTGCATGGATCTTGTGCATGCTGTCAAAACAAAAATAAAATAGAATGCATCTATTCATTTTAGTTGATCTTAGTTCTTTAATGTCCATAATTTTGATCAATGTATCATTTTTAAGATTTGCTTTTATTTTATATGTATTAATGCTTACCTACATGTATGTATGCATGTGTACCACGTGTGTGCTTGCTGTCCACAGAGGTCAGAAGAGGGGTTTCAACCTCCTAGAACTGGAGCTACAGTTCATTATGAGCTGCCATATGGGTGCTGGGAACTGAACCCCAAGTCTTCTGAAAAAGCAGCAAGTGTTCTTAACTACTGAGCTATCTCTTTTGTCCCTTAAATGTATCATTTTGATACAAATTTCTATCAGTAGGGTAATATGAGTATGGAATATACATAAATTCTCTATTGTCACTGTTCTCCATGAATCTAAAATTAATTTTTCTGCCCCCTGAAAAAATTAAAATTGATATTTCTCAAAAGCACATAGAGTCTAACTCCATTTGTTAAGGCTCTCAAACTTGTAGCAATTTGATTTGAGTCTGAGCTGGGAATAGTGCACATTTTACTACAGCTGCCTCAAAGAAAGGGATGTAATATTAAATAGGAGATTATGGATAGTGAAGTAACTCAGCATGGCACCTCCTATTTTTCTCTTAGAGACAAGGTGGTTGAGACAGAGAGAACAGGAATCAGTCATAAAGATCAGACTGAAGTTAATGTCTATATAGGCATCCCCCCAATATGAACATATTGAGTGACAGATTACCACATGTAGGTTTGGACAATAATAGAAGTCCTAAAATATACTGAGAGCTCAAAGTACTTAGCTGTAACTTGGTACTTCCAGCCTCAGACATCATTTTCTTTGGGTATCTAAGCTGACCCAGAAAAGTGTTGATTAAACATGACATTTGGCAGTGTTAGAAAAATTACTACACTTATACCTGCTCAAATTTATACTGCAAGTCGCTGTCATGACTTTACATCAATAGTTTTGGCTGTTGTTCTTAAGTATATGAGTATTACAGTGAAAGTAAACATTTTGCCTTTAGACTGTTTGAAAGACATTAATACTAGATATTTATCTTTTGTAAAAGAAAACAACTCACCTATTCAGGCTAGAGATATATTTCATAAAGAAGATCAAGAAAACTCCGTACTTCCAAAGTGTTTTCAGGGATGATGATTTCCTTCTAGCTGTCCTGAAAATGGACAACTTCTCCTTCAGGTAAATACCTCTGATAATGGTAAAGTCTTTAAAAAAGAATGAAGAGATTTTTGAATAAAATACAAATGGATGAAAGGAAAAAAGGTAGGACAATAGAAACTATTTTAGCAGAGATGAAATCATATGACAGAATACTTTGTTGGTCAGCAGACAAATTCAGGAATGTTGTATGGAGAAGAAAAGTATCTTGTATATTCTGTTATATTGCTTTGCAGGACTCCCAGGTACCAGAAAAGATTAAAAACCCAGGGCTGAGCAACACACAGGGATCTTTATAGTGTTCCATATTCAAACCTGTTACTTGAGCAGATAGGTAATTTTTATGCAGGGGCTACCCAAATGATTGATAGCTTGCTTATGGAGCAAGGGGAAGATAAGCAGACAGAGAGGCTGCACTACACCAACACTGTAGATCATTTGTGTAGATGTGGAAAGCAAAAAAAAAAAAATGAGAGTATGCAATTTACCAGTAAAACAAATGAATTGATAGACATTTTGAGGTTGGTTCCAAAAACAGAGACTCAAAATAGGATGTTCATAAAATTCTTATCTAAGTATATTGTGGGATTTGTTAGAAAGGTATCTAATAAGTAAAAGAAATAAAAGGTTATTTGCGAAGCTAGACACTTGGGCAATAAGAGAGAGGCAAGCAGAAGATTCAACAAATCCTGGTTTGGGAAAGTAAGTATATCAGGTTCTACAATGCAAATTTTAGATAACCTATAAAACTGTGTTTTCTCAGGGATGTCTTGCCTGAGAAAATGCTTAAACATCAAACCTTTTGCCTAGGAAATTCTACTATTAAGTATCTTCTCTGCAGAAATATTCGTTCGTGCATATAAAAGACAGTCATTTTTACTCTGTAATAGAAAAAAACATAGAAACTACCTAAATATCCATTAGCAAAGAAAATTTAAATCTGTTAAAGTCACACATTTTATAGCACACAAGTAGATATTGAAAAAATAATGACAAGAAAAAGCTGCTACTATATAATATATGCTTCATTATATGGGTAAATGCATATTACCCATATGCATTTATCACATATTTTCATATAATATACAATGATGAAAGCAAGAAGTACTATAGCATATATATTATAGCTATTTATTTCATAAAAATATATCAAATCACATTTTTTGCATATGTACACAACATCATGTGGCATCTGTTGAGCGCATTTGAGGGGTGATATTAAAATGTGCTTTTGTGAACTCTGAAAATGAACTGTCTAGGACTCATTAGACAGCCCTGTCATTTACTAGTGATGTCAGCCCTGGGCACAACACTTAGTAACTTTAGTCTTTATTTTTCTTTCTTCATTAAAAAATAGATATAATTATCAGAAGTGTGTTTTAATTTGGATGTGAATGTTTCACACAAGTTCACATGTTTGAACTCTTCAGCTTCAGCTGGTGGTGCTGTTTTGGAAGCTGGAGGAAGTTGATCACCAGGAACTTTTTTTTTTTTTCTGTTACACAACCTGGTCCTGCTTCCAACCAAGGTACTTCTCTGCTTCCTGTTTGGCATCATGTACCATGCACCTGCTGCACTCTCCCACCACCTTGGAGCTGTCCACTGCCAGCCTTTTCCTACAGTGATGGGCTGTATATCCTCAAACCCTAAGCTAAAATATGCCCTTCCTCTCTTAAGTTGTTTCTTGTCAGCTATTCTATCAAACGAATAAGAAAAGTAATTAATAGAGAAGGTTAAATACCTTAACACATTGAGTGTACTGGGTACATAGGAAGGGCTAACTAAATGTTTCTGCTTAATGTTTTTAATGAGCAAGGCAGTGTTTTTGGTGCCTTAAAGCCAGCTATCTAGGCTGGGCATGGTGGTGCACGCCTTTTATCCCAGCGCTCAGGATACAGAGGCAGGCAGATCTCTGTGAGTTCAAGGCCAGCCTCGTCCACATAGTGAGTTCCAGGACAGCTGGGGCTACAGGGAGACCCTGTCTCAAAAAGACCAAAAAAAAATGCCAGCTATCTTTATTTGTTGAAGAACACATTGTAAAGAACCAATTGGTCAAGGTCACATAGCTGGAAAACCATGGTCATCATTTTCTGGGAAAAGTAAATCTGAGTAATGATAAAGTTATTATTTATATACTAGTTGAAGGACACTAAGATCCAGATAGTTTTGGTCAGCTGCTGACTTCAGCTTTGCCACGGAATTCCATTTCAAAGTCTCCCCTTTCCCATTGACAGGATGTGTGAGAAGAGGCTTCTTTCACGCTTGCATAACCTTTGCCTTCAAAGCACTTTACCAGCTTTTATTCTATCACTTCATCTATTTCTGACGTTTGCCATGTCTTTTTCTGTATTAAGAATGGAGCTTATAACTAATGTCCCTGAAATCCCATGGGTTCCAAATGCCTGATAATAAAAAAGTAAATTCTGATATTTCATAACTCCCTGACACAATGACTGCCAGAAAGTGAGTGTTAGATGAAACGCTGGCTGAACATTTTAATGTAAAGAGCCACAAGTGAGTATCCAGAGCCAGTAGCTCTGTCCTGGCTCTGATTCTTAGTAGCAATGACATCCTGAACTGGTCATGAAAAACTTTTGGTCATCTATTTCTTAATAAGGAAAATAGAAATAGCATATAGAGGCTTGATACTGACCTAGATTTTTCAATATAAGAAACCACAGATAGGACCAAAATAGAATAGAAATCATAGAGAGGATCGATAAGCTTAAAATTATTTTAAAAATTAAAACCAAATGTTTCTTGGAATAAATGTTTCCAAGCTGAGCAGAGGAACTCTGGGGAGTAACTTGCTTTGTATGACACTCATTTAGGCTCTGGAATCTTTTATCACTAAAATAGGAACCTTTGTGACTTCGATAATCTCCATTAGCTTCTACAAAAAAAAATATCAAATAATTTGTTAGTTTCTACTCTTGATAACTCATGGGTATTGTTAAAAGAGGGAGTGTCTAGAAAGAGTTGTGTCTCAAAGATCTGTACATGAGTTTCACTGATCTATTTAGACTTAGAGCATCCCACAGCTGTTCTTGACTGAAGTGATTGTATTGTTTCAATGTCAGAGAAAATAGCTTAACAAATGCAAATGCTTATATCATATTAAGGAGAAATACAGATTAGTGGGAAGGTTTATTTGGAAACTGTTTGAAATCAATGCTGGACAGAGAGATTGGGAAAAAAGTCACCTATCACCCCAGGGTTGATTGTATCTAAGATGAGTGGTTTGATTCAGATCTCTTAACATTTGTTTGTTGCTTTGTGGTTTATGAGGTTAGTATTATTCCAAACTCATATGATCAAAAGTTTACTTCACAAAAAGGCAATATAGCTGACACAAAATGACATGCTTTTTGACGAAAGCTATTTCAAAGATCAAGTGTCCACATATTGATACTTTTGGAGTTCTTTCTGTAGGACTTTCTCAGCAATATTATTGTTATTAGCAGTTGCACTGTTGTAATTCCAAGAATGTTATATGAACATATGGAGTAAAGAAACCGAGAAATTATAAGACAGATGAGTTGTTTTTGGCATGCAAGAAAGAGGACTTGTAGGCAAGGTATGTGAGATCAGAAAAAGCTCTGTAGTTCTCAAAAGCAAACGCACAAAGATAAAAGCAACCAAAACAAAAAAACCTTTCTCACAGACCTAGACAAAATACCACAAGGAGATATGAACCAATAGTATGCAAGGCTACCAATTCAGGACTCAAATGTTTCTAGACATGTTCAGTGATGATATTTTTACTAAAGTAATATTTCTAAAGGGTGCTGGTAGTAAAATAAATTAGAAATCAAGTGAAAAGCAAAAGAACAGAAAAAGGTTTCCACAGTGGCAAGATTTATTTGGTTAATCAGACTCAACTAATGCCTTGGCAAGTACAAAGAGGTACCTTATTATAAGCAACAAAAGCAACACCTTTTTTTCTGAAATACACATGTGTTTTAAAGAACTCAAGTAAGATGGCCACTTAAATCTAGAAATTTTATAAAGTTAGTTACTTTGAACAGTGAATAATCAGCCTCTATCTTGTAAATTTCATTAGTTTTCACTTTTAGGTGTAGTTTTATACAGCGAGACAAACAGGCAGTCAAAATTTAAATATAAAGCTATGTTTAATGTGAATTTGTATTTATTAGAAGTAAATGCTTATTTTCTTCTGAACTTAGTCACTGTATAATCGCTTGAAAGCTCTATACTACCTTTTAAATGCATTGCTTTAAGAGGCCCATGAAAAAGCTAAGCATCATCAGAGTAGAAAATAAAAATGCAAGACATTTTTAGCAAAAAATTTTGGAATATTTCATAAAATCCAACAATCATTCTATTTTCCAGTCTGACAAGAAGACAAATAAGGCAAGATAAAGAAGTTGCCAGTTGGTTATCAAATTTTCAATAAGCATCAAGAAGAAAAAGCAAAAGAATTAAACTTATTTCTGCCCCTTATCCATTTGATACATATCGTGAAACAACAAGAAGATTAATCATATTCTGATGGAGGTAATCCAAATGCCACATATTTTTTAATCTAAATGTAGTTTGCATATTTAAGTTATTACAAAATTCTGAACATTGGTTTATATTAAACATGGATAAAAAATTTGAAACAAAGAAATATAGGATTATGGTAATTTATATAGGATTTCTTTGTCATTGAGTAACAATTATTTCTTATTTTAAATTTTTACATGTAAAAGTGTTTTGCTTGTACATATGCAAGTGCACCCATGCCACGCAATGCTCACAGGGGTCAGAAGAGGGCACCAGATACCCTGGAACTGGAGTAAAGGATAGATGTTAGTGCAGTGTGGTTGCTGGGAACCACTGTGTCATCTCTCCAGGCCCTAGTTATATTTCTTCTTCTTTATTTTTTTTACTTTTACAAAAACTGTATTGAGAATTTCATACATGCATATAAGGTGTTTTGATCAAATCCATGCCCACTCCCTCCCCTCCAACATTGCCCCCTCCGAAGAAGTAACCCTAAAATCTTTTAAGGATTAAATACAAGCTCCCAAATACTTTTGACATTTTTGACCTTGGAACAGAGTATGTTGTTAACAAGCCCAAGGACATTTTGATTTTACCCAAAAAACTGGCTACATTTTTGGGGGTCTTTTTAACTTAACTGCCTAACCAGTTCCTACCTCCAGTTCTTATCACGCCATCTGCTAAACGGGTTACCCAAATTGCCAATAGGGAATAGGGACACCTACTGCTGTGGCTTCTTCCATGATGAACAGGGATGCAGGGTGAGGCAATTGGAGTACCCCTTCAGTGAGTATATCTAAAAGACTCCCAAATTGCATAACTCTTATCTGTAGGGGGAAAAGAAAGTCCTTGACTGATGAATAAGGGATGTGAAGGGAACATAAAGGCAAGAGTAATTAGCATTACAAGTTCTAGACAGGGAACTAGAAAAAAGTCAGAGCAGGGCAATTTTCAAGTGTTCATATGAGAGTCCATTGGAGTTTCTTGAAAAGGGCTTCTAAAAGCATCCCTCTACTGGGTTCTTCCTCATTTTTATTTTGTCTTCCAAGACTGGACTAGTTGGCAGGGAAGAGTGGCTAGATACTCAGGTGAGGGTCCAGTGACCCTGCTTGGCACTCCTTTAATGAATGAGCACAACCTCAACAAGCCCAATTCTGACTATGTTTAGCGATCAGACTCAGCCGAAGTCATGAGGATGGTAGTTATTTCATGCAGAAGGGACTGCTGTATAGCATCATCTTATTAAAAGGACCTGGAAGTTAAAATGATTTGGTGCTACGAGCCACATATGAGGGAAAACATACGTCATTTATTTTTCTGAGTCTGTGTTACTTCATTAAGTATGACAATTTCTAGATCCATCCATTTACCTACAAATTTCATTATTTCATTTTCTTTACTGCTGAATAGAACTCCACTGTGTAAACATACCACATTTTTGTTAACCACTCATCAGTTGAGGGATACTTAGGTTGCTTCCATCTCTTAGCTACTGTGAGAAGAGCAGCAACAAACATGGTTGTACAAGTGTCTGTACAATAGGATGAGTCCTTTGGGTGTATGCCAAGGAGTAGGATAACCAGGTCATATGGTAGGTTCATTTTTAATTTTTTTAAGAGTTCTCTACACTGTTTTCCATAGAGGCTGCACAAGTTTGCAATCCCACCAGCAGTGAATGAGCACTCCCCTTTCTCCACATCCTCACCAGCATTTGGTATCATTTATTCTCTTGATCCTAGCCAGTCTGATTGGTGTAAGGTGATACCTTAGGGTGGTTTTAATTTTCATTTCCCTAATTACTAATGATGTTGAGCACTTTTTGAGATGTTTCTTAGCCATCTTTATTTCTTCCTTTGAGATCTCTCTGTTCAGATCTTTAGCCCATCTTTAAATTGGGTCATTTGGTTTTGCACTTCTTTGTTTTTTGAGTTCTTTATATATTCTAGATGTTAAACATCTGTCAGATGTGTCACTGGTGAAGACTTTTTCCCATTCTGTGGGTTTTCTCTTAACTTTTTTGATTGTTTCTTTTGCTGTACAGAAGCTTTTTAGTTTAATGAGGTCCCACTTATTGATTGCTGACCTTAATTCCTGAGCAACTTCTGTCTGATTTAGAAAATCCTTTCCTACACCTGTTTCCCATAAGTTACTGCCAATATTCTCTTCTAATAGCTTCAGGGTTTCCAGTTTCACATGGAGGTCTTTGATCCATTTGGAGTTGACTTTTGTGCAAGACGAAAGGTAAGGATCTAGTTTCATTCTTCTACAGGTCGCTTGCACCATTTGTTGAAGATGTTGTCTTTCCTCCATTATGTGTTCTTGGCATCTTTGTCAAATATCAGGTGGCTGAAATTGTATGTGCTCAGGTTTGGATCTTTAATGATGTTCCATTGGTCTATGTGTCTGTTTTTGTGCCAGTACCATGTTGTTTTTATGACTATGGCTCTGTAGTGTACTTGGAGATCTGGTATAGTAATCCCCCAAGTATTGCTCTTTGTGCACAGGGTTGCTTTGGCTATCCGGGATCTTTTGTGTTGCCATATGAATTTACAGATGCATTTTTCTAATTCTGTGAAGTATGTCATGGGGATTTTGATTGAGATTGCATTGAATCTATATATTGCTTTTGGTAGGATGGTCATTTTCACAATATTAATTCTTCCAATCCATGAGCATGGGAGGTCCTTCCATCTCCTGGTGTCTTCCTCAATCGCTTTCTTTAATGATTTAAATTTTTCATTGTAGAGATCTTTGGTGTCTTTCATCAGATTTATTCCAAGACATTTTAATTTTTTTGCAGCAATTGTGAATGGGAGCATTTCCCTGTATTCTTTCTCAAATTGTTTGTTATTGGTCTAAGAAAAGCTACTGATTTTTTGTAGACTGATTTTTAACCTGCCACTATACTGAAAGTATTGACCAGTTCTAGGAGTTTTGTGGTGGAATTTTTGGGTCTCTTATGTATAGTATTATATCATCTGCAAAAGGTGATAGTTTGATATCTTCTTTTCCAATTAACACTCCTTTAATTTCCTTCTCCTGTCTTACTGCTCTTGCAAGAGTTTCAAGCACTATTTTGAAAAGGAGTGGAGATAGTGGAGATCCTTATCTGGTTCCTGATTTTAATGGGGATGCTTCCAGTTTTTCTCCATTTAGAATGCTACTAGCTGTGGGTTTGTTACATATGGCTTTAATTATGTTGAGATATGTTCCCTCCAGTCCAATTCCCTCTAGAACTTTGAACATAAATGCATGCTGAATTTTGTCAAAAGCCTTTTCTGCATCTATCGAGATGACAATGTGGTTTTTGTCTTTGAGTCCATTTATATGGTTAATGATGTTTATTGACTTGAATATATTGAACCATCCCTGAAACTCTGGGATAAAACCTATTTGATCATGGTGAATGATCTTTCTGATATGTGTCTGTATGCGGTTTGCAAGTATTTTGTTTAGAATCTTTGAATCTATGTTTATTAAGGATATGGGTTTATAGTTTACTTTTTTGTTGTGTCTTTACCTGATCTTGATATTAAAATGATGCTGGCTTCATAGAACAGAGTTTGGGAGTTC
>NW_008351466.1:3920371-3924729 GCF_000622305.1 Nannospalax galili | reverse complement strand
TGTAAATCCATCTGGGCCTGGGCTTTTTTTAGTTGGGAGGCTTTGTATTACTGTTTCAATTTCTTTATATATTATGAGTCTGTTTAAATTGCTGATCTCTATATAAATATTTGATTTTTTAAAATTATTTTTATTTTATGTGTATGCATGTATTGCCTGCTGTAGGTAAGTACACCCATGTTGTGCAATATCCAAGGTGGACAGAAGACAGCGTTGGACCCCCTGGAACCGGAGTTATGGACAACTGTTTCCTGCCATGTGGGTGCTGGGATTCAAACCCTGGTCTTCTGCAAGAACATCCAGTGCTCTTAACTGCTGAGCTATCTCTCCAACCCCAGTTTTAATATTTTGATGTTGAATCTTTAGAGGCATGACTGATAAATATTAAGAGATTACATATAGTTTGGAATATATTTTATAAATCACAATAATGAAGATTCTATTCTTCACTAATGATAGAAATTAGCTTTCAATGAATGTTCTTTTTTTCTTTATTTTATATTTTTATTTTTTGAGAAATTCATACAAGCATATAATGTGCTTTGAACAAGTCTAACCCCTGGGGATTTAGAGATGTGTCAGCAGTTATGAGCACTGTCAGCTCTTATAGAGGAACCAGGTTTGGTTTCCAGCACCTACATGATGGCAAATAACCATTAGTATCTCTAGTTCGAGGGAATCTGACACCTTCTGACCATATTACATGACATAGATGCACTTACATACATGTAGGTGATACACTCATACACATAAATAAAAAATAAATAAAATAGCTTTTAAAACCAAGTTTAACTCCAATTCCCTCCTTACTAATTCCTATTCTAATTTCCTACCACTATTCTCAAACAAATTTCATGGGTTTTTTTCACCCAGAGTACACTTATTGCTGACAGTATGTGCATAGGTGTGGGGCCAATTACTGGAGCACTGGTAGACTCTCAAGAAATCTGACTCCCATTCTCCCAGATGCCATCACTTACCAATACTCCCACATCTAGGGATTCCACATCATGACCATGCCATTCCCTCTATGCTGGAATTTTGTCTGGATTAATCTTTCATAGGTCTTGTACATGTTATTACAATCACTGTGAGTTCATATGTGAAACTGCCTTTTTGTCTCTGAAACACACAGTTACACTGTAGTCATCCACTAACTCTGGCTCATAATCTTTATGACTCTTCTTATTTGAAGATCCTGAATCTTGGGTTGTGGGGTAGAGTATAGATGTCTCATTTAGGGATGAATACTCAAGTCTGTTATTCTTCATATTGATCAGTTGTGGATCTCTGTGTTAATTGATATCTACTGCAAAAACGGCCTTCTTTGATGAGGGTTTGGGGATGCACTAATATATCTATCTATCTATCTATCTATCTATCTATCTATCTATCATCATCATCATTATCTATCTATCTATCTGTCATCTAATGATAAGTCTTTGGGAGTCCATTTAATATTACTTCCATTTTGCAGAATAATAATTATAGGTTCTCCTCTAGGGTCTATAAACCACCTGGACATAATTTTCTTGACCCTGGTAATGGCGTAGACATGAGTTCTATTATGTAGAGTGGGCCACAAATCCAATCAGAAAGTGGTTGGTTACTCTCTGTGGTAGTTTGAATGAGAAGGTCCCACACAGACTCCATGTATTTGGACACTTGTTCTCTATTTGGTGGTGCTATTTAGGGTGGGAATTTGGGAAGAAGCATGCCACATAGGGTGGTCTTTGGGAGTTCTTTAGCCTTTCAGGATTTCCAGTTTCCCTGTGCTTATTTGAAGATGTGATCATTTAGCTTTCTTCTTTAGCCACCTTTGCTGCCATATATTCCCAACGATTATGGGTGCTCCCTCTGGAACCATAAGCCAAATAAACTCTTCCTTCTATAAGTGGCCTTGGTCATGGTGTCCTAGTAGAACAGCAAAAAAATAACTAATATAGAAGTTGGTACCAGAGATGTGGCGTGGCTATGAAAAATCTGGCCATGTGTTTTTTGTTTGTTTGTTTGTTTTTGTTTTAGGAATGTGGAAGATTTTGGGAGTTTGGAGTATAAAAGCAGTTAAATGCTATAAAAAACAGGTTAATGGGCTGTTCTAGTAGGGGCCTGGGAGAAAGTAGTGCTGAGAACAATGGTGTTCCAGAGGGAAACAGGAACTTAAACAGCAACTGGAATATTTTTGCAAAGCATCTGGCTGTCATCTGCTCCCTGGCTAAAAGCTTGCCAGAGGCTAAGTTGAAAAGTAATGGACTAATGGGGCTGAAGTGATGGCTTAGTGGTTAAGAACACTGACAGTTCTTGCAGAAGACCTGGGGTCGAATCCCAGCACCCACATGGCAGCTAACAACTGTCCATAACTCCAGTTCCAGGGGATCCAACAGCCTCTTCCGTCCTCCTCAGGAATTGCACAACACAGGTGCACTTACCTACCTGCAGGCAACACACACATACACATAAAATAACAACAATATTTTTTTAAAGTAATGGATAATGGACTAGTTTATTTAGTGGAGAAAATTTAAAGACAGCCTCACATAGAATACATGACATGGTTATTAATGGAAAATATTATACAGATCTATATTAAAATGAGTAAGTATGGCTGAAGGAAATACAGAATGTGCAGTTTAGAGAAAAGTAGAGCAGTGTGAAACTTAGTAATGTTGCATCCAAGGTATGTACTGAAGGAGAGACTCTTTTAGATAGGGAGTCTAGTGCCATTAAGGTTAGGCATCCAGATTTGTACTTGAGCAATGGAAAGAGTTACTCAGAGCAATACCTCACCCAGCTAATCTTCCTAAAGGGTTTTCTGCTCCTAGAAATCCACAGCATAGAAAAGCTGCAAGTGTGAATGAAGGGGGCCTAGGTATTTCCTATACTGACAGCTGAACTTGGCAGTGTCCTTCACGCGGTGCTGGCATTAGAGACATGAAGGATTCAAGAGCGAAGGGATCATCAGTTCTTCCTCTGGGGTTTCAGAGAGCCATGGAGTCCAGTCACGTAGAAAGGAAGTTCCTGACCAAGAAGACCCTGAGAGTCCAAGAGGCCCTGAGAATCCATTGCATGAATCTGTGAAGTTGAATCATGGTTGGCAGTGGAGATCCTAAGGTGTAGAGGATGGCAGAGACATGAGACATCTGCCAAGAAGAGGTGTATACAGGGACCTGTGCAGCAAACCTGGAGGGCTGAGCCCTCTAAATCCTGTGGAAACAAAGTCTCAGATATCAGACATGGAGATACAGGATTTGGTGTTTTCCTTGCTGGTTTTTGGTCTTGCTTTGGTCTGGTATTTCCTCACTATGCCTTCATTCCTCCCTTTTGGAATAGGAATATGCATCTGTTTCCACTGTATGTTGGAAATACGTAATTTGTCTTTTGATTTTATAGGAACTTACAATTAAGAGATTGTTTTGAGTCTCAGAATGAAACTTTGGATTCTGGAATTTTGAAAACTTTTGAGACTGTGAGGGACTATGGAGAATTTTGAGGTTGGGTTAGATGTACGTTGTACATTATTATATATTATATGGTCATGAACTTATGGGGACCAAGGTGTAGAATGTGTTGGTTTGAGTGAGAATGATTCTGATAGGCTTTTAGTATTTGGACGCTTGGTCCCCATTTTGTGGCACTGTTTGGGGAGGGTCATGGAAACGTTAGGAGGTGTGGTATATGCTGTAGGAACTATGTCATTGGGGGCAAGCTTTGGGGATTCTTAAGCCTTGCTGGAATTTCCAGTCTCACTTTGCATTCTGTGTCTGCCTGCTTGACGGTATTAGTGTTTAGCTTTCTACTCTGGCTACTTCCACCATCATGCCTACTCTGCCATTATGGACTCCCTCTGGAATTGTAAGCCCAGTAAACTCTCTCTTCTATAAATTGCCTTGGTCATGATCTTTATCACAGAAAGAGAAAAGTAAATAATACGCTCTGATAACATTCATTTCACTATTGCACCAGTGAGTAGATCTTGTCAGGCTGGTCACTACTGTTGCTCACAGGGTTCACACCTGGGTATGACTGATGATTATTTTTCTCCCCCAAGAGCTTGTGTAGCTCCTTCCGGCACTGTGAAAGCCAGACAGTAAAGATGAAACTTCCAGGTAATAACAAATTCATTTATCTATGTTCTATAAATCAAATATGAGGTGTCTTCAACAACAGAATTTTACCATCATGTTCTGGAGGGTAACCAAGTGCAATGGCAATAGCCAGTAACATTTGGGAGGGGGCTATGTGACCCCATGGATCAACAATTACAAAGGAGGTAACAAATGTGTGAAGCTATATCAAAACCTCTACTGTAGAAAATTACTAAAATAGGTACACACACATATATTCATACATACACAAAC
>NW_008351466.1:3918876-3920311 GCF_000622305.1 Nannospalax galili | reverse complement strand
TCAGAATAAATTACATTTTAAAAATAAGCATACAGTTTTTCATGGGGTGGAATAAAGAAGACAATGCTGGAATTCTATATAACAGAAGCAAGTTAAGAAGGAGCCCCAGAATTCAATGAACAACTAGAAGACATGCCCATTGCTGTGGGTCTATCTTTCCCATCAATAAAGGCTGCCACAACCTAAAGGAAAAGTTCTCTAGTGGAACTGTACCCTCCAAGTGGATGGATGTGATCGTGAAAGAACTAACTAGTTGAGTAAGTCTACTCAGAAACTTTAAAAGTTATACATGCAATTATTTTTTATAACTTGTAAAAAGCCTTGGCTATCAAGTTAAGGAGATTGGCAAAACCACATCTAGCAGAAATAGGAAAGAAAATTACATGTCCCTTCATTAAGAGAAGTTCTAAATAGGGGGTTATTTGGATATAGCAAGCACCCCGCCAAATAGGGCACTGCTTCCTTTGGGTTGTATGAAATTACCTTAAGTTCTATTTACTTCTTTGAAATTATTTTTCAACCATTTATGCAAAATAAAACTACATATTTTTCCCTCACTAATCTCTGCCATTAAACCTTCAAATTCTCAACAAAATGCAATGAATCTACTTAGGAGTTAGTTTTAAATGTACTATGGTGTGAATATTATAGAAAGCCCATATGTCTCAAGCCTTTCTCTAAAATATGAAGAAAAATGCTGTTAAAATTCTGTATAAAAGTGTATGGTGTAATATATGTGTGCAATCAGTCTGAGTGTGAAAGAATGGATGCATAGGAACAGGGACTTAACTCGTATTCAGGGTTTATACTGAGTAGTAGGGGAGAATATTTGAAGACCCAAAGAAGCACAAAAAGAAAATCATGAGGTTGTATGACATAAAACACATTTGTGGCATAGGCTAAGCACGCAGTTAGGAAACAGAGCTACGTGGATGAAGCAGTTTGAACAAGCTGTCTGTGTTGGAAATGTTTACCCTGCTAAGATCAAGGTGCAAAGAGCCAAGATTTGAGAAAGAAACAGTAACCAAAATGCATTCTTCTGTTGTAAAAAGAGGATTATAAGGCATATTGAAGGTAGGCACCACTAAAGAAGAAACAAGAGTTAGAACCTAGGGTAAGGATGGGAAGATTTATCATGAAGATCTGAAGATGGAGGGAGAGTTGAGAGAAAATCACACATCTTATTAAGTGCTGGGGACTGGTATATACTTCATTTGAGAGGCTTTATAGCTAGTGACTTAAATCCTGATTGCACCAGTAGCTCTGCAACTGTAGAAAAATTACTTAAATCAAGTCTTTTTTCTCATTTTTGGTATACAGGAAACTTTTGGTCATAAAACTGTGAAAGCTAAATATTTGGAAAAGTCTCATAATAGTGACTGACAGAATAAATACTAATTAGCTGTAACACAGAGTTCTGTTAAAACTCAAAGTT
>NW_008351466.1:3873493-3918618 GCF_000622305.1 Nannospalax galili | reverse complement strand
ATCAAAGCATAGTGGTACTAGTTTTATCCTGTGCATGTAAAAGCAGCCATTTAAAAGCTGATGATTTTTTGGAACTGAAATCCTAGTTAGTGTGGCAGAGAAAAGTCTTGAACCCAGATCTAGTAGTTCTTTGATGCTATAGTTTACTCCAAGCCTGTAGATTGTTTACTCTTCCAGGCACCATACATAATTTAATATGTCATAAAGTGCCTAGTTTGTAGGCTAATACCCATGACTACCTTCTTGTTTGTGGTGGGGAAAGTAAGATTTCATATGTGAATCAAAATTGTAAATAATAGACGGGCAAGGTGGCCCATGCCTTTAATCCCAGCAATTGGGAGACAGAGGCAGGTGGATCTCTGTGAGACAGAGTCCAGCCTAGACTGTACAGTGGATTCCATGTCAGCTGGGGCAACAGGTAGACTCTGTCTTAAAAACCAAAAAAAAAAAAAACTTTAAAAAGTTAAACAATGGCTATTTTCTCACATACTACAAACTCTTGCATGGACTCTTCCGTAATTCCAATTTATTCTTCCACCACTTTGAAATAATGTGGTTTTGCTGATTTGTCTAATTCTAAAATGAAGGCACATAGGACCTTTAAAAATTTTTTTAAAAGCCTTAAACTACTGAACTATATAAGTAAGAAAAAGTGGTGGACATTTGGAGTGAAGGGAATACATGGGAGCACTAATGGACAGTTAGAATACATAAAGAAACTCACTAGTCTCAAAAAAGACTTGCTACCTTATTTGTTCTTCCTCTCCAATTTAATCTTAATATTTAAGACAAAGTTAAGCAAATCTAGTTCGAGTTCTTAGAACTTTATAAGGTTATTATATACAAATCTTTATTTTTTCACTTTTAATGTTTTTTATTGAATTTTTGTGCATTTCATATAATACATCTTAATCTTACTGTGAGGCGAGGGAGAGTAAATATTCTTTAAGGGAGAAATTCTAGATAAGTTGACTAGAGTCCAGTGAACTTACTCCAAGGGACAGCAGGACAAATCATTATTTTTTTTTTTTTTAAAAATTATATATATATTATTATATATAAATGAGATAGGATTATAATGTGTAACATGTATGCTTTAGAAGAGCCGTCTTCATTGTTTAGCTTACACCTCTATACTCTCAGCTCTCTTTTGCCTACTTAAATTCTATCCTGCATATATCATGTTAGAAAACCCTTCCAGAAATTCTTTCAGCTTATTCATGTCATGGAAGAATTTTCATTCCCCTTTGATTATGATAGCTAGTTTTGCTGGGTAAAGTATTCAGGGTTGGCATCCATGATCATTTAGAACTGGTCCAGGCTCTTCTGCCTTATGCACTTGCGTTGAAAAGTCAGCTATAATTTTGATGGGTTTTCCTATATAGGTAACTTGGTTTTTTTGTTTTGTTTTGTTTTGTTTTCCCTCTAGGAGCCTTCAGTACCCTCTCTTTGTTCTGTATATAATGTTTTTATTATGATACGCTATGGGATAATTAATTGCATATTTTTCATACTTATATCATTACATCCAACTCAAAATACATAAGAAAGAGTTTGACTGTTGTTTTAAAAATATTATACCACAGCTGGGTGTGGTGGCTCACGCCTTTAATCCCAGCACTCGGGAGGCAAAAGCAGGCAGATCTCTGTGAGTTCAAGGCCAGCCTGGTCTATATAGTGAGTTCCAGGACAGGTGGATCTCTGTCAGTTCAAGACCAGCTTGGGGCTATAGGGAGACCCTGTTTCAAAAAGACCAAAAAAAATTATACTACAGATAGTTTATGCATATTTTCTTTTGCATTAGATTATTTCTTTTAGAATATTCTTTAAATGGTATCAACAAATGTAATTCATTATGTTTTTAATATGTAAGTTTATATAAAGACAGATTTTATACATTTATTTTTCATGTTTTTAAATTCATTTTCTTTTAAAAATATTTTATTTATTATTTTTATTTTATGTGTATGCATGTATTGCCTGCATGTAAGTAAGTGAACCCATGTCATGCAATGTCTGCAGAGGATAGAAGAGGCTGTCAGATCCCCTGAAACTGGAGTTAGGGACAATTGTTAGCGGCCGTGTGAGTGCTGGGATTGGAACTCCTGGGTCTTCTGCAAGAGCAGCCAGTGTTCTTAACTGCTGAGCCATCTCTCCAGACCTATTTCTCATATTCTTATTTATATATTTGCCTTTCATTGGTCAATACTTTCATTGACTGAAATTGTGGAAGAATTTTTCTTTATCAATTAATCTTTTTATTTAAAATTTTATTATATCATTTATGCATATTTTTTCCTATTTGAGTATTTTCTATAATGCATTTTATTCATAATCACATTCCCTCCCACGCCATTTCACATATCTTTCCCCACGTCCCTATCAACCAAACTTCACGTCCTTTTTCTTTTTTAAATGTCCATTGAGTCTAATTTGTGTTGCCCAGATACTTTTTGGTGTGGACCCATCCTGTGTAGCATGGTCAACCTACCAACGATCACACTCTTAAAGAAAGCTGACTCTCCCTCTCCTAGCAGCTTTCAATTGCCAATAGCTCCTCAGCTAAGAGTGGGGTTTTGTGTTCACCTCCCCTTTCCATGCTTGTATTTCATCTGACTTGAGTTAGCGCAGGTTTTGTGTATGTTGTCACAACTGATCTAAGTTCATATGGGCCACTGACCAGCTGTGTCCAGAAAGCATGCTTTTGCTGTGATCACCCTCCACCTCTTGAAATTAAAGTCTTTCTACACTTTCTTTGGTAAACATCCCTGAGCGTTGGAAGGCAGAGCATGATACAGATGTCCCATTTAGGGGTGAGTACTCTGCAGTCATCTATTCCTTACATGTTCACAATTTGTTAATGTTTGTTAAACATCATGTACTGCAAAAAGGTTTAATGAGGGTTGAAAGATGTGCTAATCAATGAATATAATGATAACTCATTAGGAGACAGTTTAATGCTATGTCCATTTAGCAGAATAGCAGTAATTACAGATTCTTCCCTGGGGTCAATGACATTTACAGCCACAGGTTCCTGGCCTCAATAACAATGAAAGATATTAGTTCCATTTTATGAAGCCGGTCTGAAATCTGATCAAAAAGTGTTTAGTTGCTCCTATGATACTCATGCCACATTGTACCAGTGGGCAGATTTTGCAAGCTAGTTATTATTGTAGTTCACAGGTTTCACAGCTGGGTAAGACTAATTAGAAAGTGAAGGGAACACCAGAAGATGGAGAGAACTCACATGCTCCTGTATTGGCAGGATTAACACTGTGAAAATGGCTATCCTACTCAAAGCAATCTAGAGGTTGAATGCAATCTTCATAAAAATTCCAAGGTAATTCTTCACAGAAGCAGAAAAAAATATTAAATTTCACATGGAAACACACAACATTCAGTATGGTCAAAACAATCCTAAATGATCAAAAAACAGCTGGAGGTTTCACCATCCCAAATTTTTAAGTTATACTACAGAACTATTGTAATAAACACAGTGTGATACTGGCATAAACGCAGACACATTGATCAGTAGAATCATATCAAAGACCCAGATTTAAGTCCAGGCACTTACAATCACCTGAATTTTGACAAAGGGTCCAAAAACACATATTGAAGAAAAGACAGCATCTTACACGAATGGTTCAGGTCAAACTGCATAGCAACGTGTAGAAGTATGAAATTAGATTTCTATTTCTCCATGCACAAAACTCAATTATAAGTGAATCAAATAACTCAACATAAGAGATAATACCTTGAATATGATAGAGAAGAAGGAATATTCTTGAACTTATTGGCACAAGAAAGGACTTGAACATGAACTCGATAGCATTAAGAACAAAAATTGACAAATGGGACCACAGAAAACTGGCCAGTTTCTGTACATCAAAGGGCACCATCATTCAAGTGAAGAGGTAGACAATAGAATGGGAAAAAATCTTTACCAGCTATGTATCTGGCAGAGGTTTAGTATGTAGAATATACAAAGAACTCAAAAGCTTAAACAGCAAGAAAACAAACAAGTAAAAATCAAATAAAATTATGGCAGATATTAAGTAGAGTTTTCAAAATATGAAATTCAAAAGGAAATATTTTAAAAATATACATCTTTGTCATTAGAAAATGCAGATTAAAACCTCTTTGAGATTTTACCTTATTCCTGTTAGAATGGTGAAAATCCAATAAACAATTGTTAATCAATGCTGGCAAGTATGTGGGGAAAAAGGAACACTTATTCATTGCTGGTGGGAGTGCAAATTGGTGCAGCCAATATGAAAATCAGTGTGAAGGTCTCTCAAAACACTGCAAATTAGATGTACAGCATGATTCAGGTATATACCACTTTGGGCATATACCCAGAGGGCTTGATATCCTACTACATACATACGTGCTCATCCATTGTTTCTCTATTTAGAAGCCAGGAAATGGAAACAACCTAGACGTCCATCAATTGATGAAGGATAATGAAAATTTGGCATAGTTATAGAAAGGGATATTTAGCTGTTAAGTAAAATGGAATTATGATATTCATATGTAAATGGATAGAGGTAGAAAAAAATCCTCCTGAGTAAGGACAACTCAGACCCAGAAATATAACCATTGCATCTCTTCTCTCATATGTGAATACTAGCATTGAATATTTACATATGTGTGTTTCAATTGGAAAATCCATAGAAGTCAGGAAAGTAGTTATTAAAGGTTATGGTGGGGGATTCATCAGAGGGGAGATATAATTCAAGGATATAAATGGGGAGAGGAGACTAATGAAATAGAAAAGGATGAATAGGATGGCAAGTAGGAGGACAGGGTGGAGGAGGGAGTTAGGGGAGGGATAACTAACACCTAATGCCTTTGAAAAGGTCATATGGAAAACTACTACTGTATTAGCTTCCTAAAATATATACATAGATAAAAAGAATTTAAATGGTGTCATTCTGTAGAAGGGGACCAATGTCCCTCCTAGACACCACAGACTAGCAAATAAAAAGCCCCGTGCTAGGAATAGGTGTTACCTCTTTTGGAGTTGTTGGTCAGGTGGTTGCCGTAGATCCCCAAATGTTACAGGCTGTTACCACTGGTCGTAGTCACTCTCCAGTGATGTTAAATCTCTATTGTCGAAGATACTACATATTTGAATCATAGATCATGGAGAAATCAAGGTGGTACTGACATCAACATTGTGTTCCTATTGGTTAGCTTTCTGTTTTTAAAATATTTTATTTATTATTTTTATTTTATGTGTATGAGTGTACTGCGTGCATGTATATGAGTGCACACATGTCATGCAATACCGCGGAGATCAGAAGAGGGCTTTGGATTCCCCTGGAACTGGAGTTAAGGACGGTTTGTAGCCGCCATGTGGGTGCTGGGTATTGAACCTGGGTTCTCTGCAAGAGCACTCAAGTGCCCTTAACCACGGAGCCATCTCTCCAGCCCCTTGGCTAGCTTTCTTAATGCTGGAAGGTTATATGAATGCTACCAGAAGAGGAAAGTAATTCTTTCTTATTTTTAATATAAAACTATTGACCACTGTTCACCATTATTTACAATAAAGTAAACAATATACAGTTGGATAATATTCTGATACTACAAAGTATTTTTTTTTCTTTTTTTGGTCTTTTTGAGACAGGGTCTCCCTGTAGGCCCAGCTGTCCTGGAACTCACCATGTAGACCAGGCTGGCCTTGAACTCACAGAGATCCACCTGCCTCTGCCTCCCTGTGTGCAGGAGTTAAAGGCGTGTGCCACCACGCCCAGTTGTAATTCTTCATTTTTAAAGGCAACAAAGGTTCTGTGATGGTGACTGACCATAATTCCCTTTCCTTTAGGTGTTCAATTTGTTGTCAGGTTCATTTCACTTCATGCATTTCTCTAACAAATGATTATTGGCATGTATTCCTAGTCTTGCTGGGACTAGGGGACAAAGGAAAAACTAGAATAGGATTAAACTCTTAAAAATTTAGGGATGGAGAGATGGCTCAGTTGTTGAGAGCATTTACTGCTCTTGCAGAAGGCCCAGATTCAGTTCCCAGCATCAATATGGCAGTTCAAAACCAGGGGATCTGTTGTTCTCTTCTGGCCTCCACAGGTACTTTATATACATGGTGCGCATATGTACACACAAGTTAAACACTAATACACATAAAAATAAACAAATCTTTAAATTGTAAAAATTTAAATTCACTTTAATATTGATACTTCTCTTTCCAAACTTTTTTTTTTTTTTTAAGTTTAAGCTCCTTTTATTACTCGTGGGTACTTTTCTTGCCCCAGATATTGAACATTTCAACAAAAAGTATCCTGTTTTGAAGATCTCTAATGTAGTATCAGGCATATGCTAGTATTCAGTAAGTTGAATTGACTGAAGGAAGATATATGTGAAGACCTTTGCAAACTTTATTTACCATCTATTTCCATTCATTGTCCTATGCAGGGCTTACCACACCTTTATGACAAAGGCACACTTCTATTTAGGGTTTTTAAATAGCTAACACAAATTCAGAGAGTTTGACATTTGCCAATGTCACACAGAGGGTTAACAGAATCCATTCAGGTGTTCTATTCCATCTTGTGAATGTTTCATTCCTGGAATCAGGCGTGCATGTGTTAAAATCATGCTCTAAAATTTTTGCTGTGGGATAGAACATCAACTCACTTGACTCTGAATGATGAAGGCTATTCAGGTGCAGTGAATGAGTGGAGAGGGAGCTCTTCTTGGAAGCAAACAGGTGGGAATATATCACAGACAAATTTCATCCCTGACAACAATGATTACATAGGTTGGAAACTTAAGACATCCTCTAACAGAAAGCTTGCCCAATTTAAATAAATCTGACGTACACGTTTTAAGTCACTTCAATCAGTTAAGTACAGAAAACCTCCTGGTCACGAAACACTGAACTGGTAGAAATACACAGCACTTTCCAAACATTTGAAACATAAGGGAACAGAGGGGACAAAAAGGGAGGGTAAAGGGACTTGCAGGTGAGTATGCCCAACATAGAAAATGTATTTGTATGAAATCTTAAAAATTAAGTAAAAAAGTCTATTTTATCCATATTCACACTAGTATGTGTATTATTGCATTTTATGCTATTGTATTGCATATTGGAAGAGTAGATAATCATTCTCTTTATAGTTCCCTGAATTCTCCGGACATTAGACAACTTTGAGTGTTTATTTTTAGATTTGATAGACTGTACTCACTGTTTCATACTATTTGCCTCTTTTCTGAATGCTTTTTTCTTAACAAATATTTATTTATTTTTATTTATTTGTTTGTTTATCTATTTGTTTACAGAGAGGGTCTTTCTGTATAACACTAACTTCCTGGAACTCATGATGTAGTCCAGGCTGGCATTGAACTCAAAGAATTTAGAGAGATCTACCAGTATCTGCCTCTCACATGTTTGCTTAAATTAAAGGCATGAGCAACCACACCCAGCTATGCATGCTTTTAAAAAATTGAGCCTTTGCTTTCAATTCTCTTACATACACTTAAGAATATATATGTTGAAGAGGACTTGCAGTCTCAGAAGGTAATATGTTAATTTTTTTCCTCAATGCTGGTCCTATTATACATAGTCATCAGAGATGTATGAGGATTCCAGTGTCCTTACATACTTGCTAGCATTTGTAATAGTCTGCTTTTGCTTCACTGTAAAAATACAAGTTATTATAAGGTTGTTATTTGACTTGTTTACCCCTAATAATTAGCCATATTAAGCAACATTTCTTATCCTTACTGGTGATTCACATATATTCTGTACATGAATATTCTTTTAAATAATTTGCCTATTTTAAATGCATCATTTGCTTTCTTACCATTGCATTGTGTTATTTATATATTGTGTATATTAGATCATTATTAGACTGATGATTTGAAAACATTTTTCTTATTCTCTTTGTTGAGATGTTTTTTCATCATTATCGTACCCATGAATGCACAAAATTTTATTTTTACTGATGCACAACATTTGTTTTCTTTCATTAACTATGTTTTTTGGTATAGTGCCTAAGTAACAACTTCATGATCCAAGGAAATCAAGATTTATTTATAGAGCTGAGATTGCACTCACCACCTTGCACATGGTACACAAATGCTCTTCCACTGATTTACATTGCAATCCTAAAAGCAATAGTTCTCCCTAAATTTCCTTCAAAGTTCCTTATAATTTTACCCTTACATTTTGGTCTTTTGTTGATTTTATTTTAAGTTTTCTTAATATAGTCTGAGTCTATAGATATAAACTCATACAATTTTCTTTTTTTAAAAAAATTTATTTATTATTTTATGTGTATGAGTGTATTGCGTGCATGTAGGTAAGCACAACCATGTTGTGCAATGCCTGCGGGGGACAGAAGAGGCCGTCGGATCCCCTGGAACTGGAGTTACAGTTGTTAGCTGCCTTGTGGGTGCTGGGATTTGAATCTGGGTCTTCTGCAAGAACAACCAGTGCTCTTAACCACTAAGCCATCTCTCCAGCCCCCTCTTTGGTTTTGTTGTTGTTGTTGTTGTTGTTTTTCTTTTTTTAAGGCAGTGTTTCACAGTAACACCAGCTAGCTATTCATAGATCTGTCTGCCTCAGCCTCTGTCTCTGCTTCTGCCTCCCAAATCTTAGGATTAAAGATATGTGCCCCAGCATAATTTTTGACTGGGATACCTAGATTATTTAGTGAGGGAAATAATAGTGTTTTCAGTAAATGATGTGACAATTGGGTATCCACATTCAAAGTAATGTAGGCTACAGGAAAATCTTGTCCAAAAAGCAAAAACAAAACAACAAAAAATAAAAATAAGTAATAACATCCTGTTGTTTCACCTCCAAACAACAGGATATTCTAAAATAGAGGGTGGTGAAAGAATAGGATGTTTTAAAGGGGAGGTGAAGCAACAGAATGCTGTAAGGGGAAGGAAGTAAAACGTTCCATCCTGAGTGGAAACTCACTAAGCTCAGGAAGTAACCAATCCAGTATCTTTAGGATGTCCCTGAAAATGACCAGATTCACTCCGCCCACTTTTTCTCCAAGCATGTGTTAGAAGTAAGGACTGCTGACAGACACTCTCAGAAAAGGTGAGCCACCTGGAAAACACAGAGACAAGCCAAGCTCTCTAGAAGACTCTCAGACCAGCAGTGCTTCCTAGAAGAAGCTGAGATTAGCTGAGCTACCTGGAAAAGGCACTTTCTAAGTGGATAGAAAGTTATGTAGTGTGCTATAGGTTTTCTGCTTTCCTAAGCTCTAACCCATGCTGGAGTGGGCTTTTTGTGTTGCTTCTGGTTTGAGTCGCTTCCGGTCCTGCCAGGAACTGCCCCTCCCACCATATTCCTGTAAGTAAACCCAATAAAACTCATTGGTTCACACACAAAGTAATAATAATAAAAGGAAAAAAGAGAAAAACCTACTAAATAATAGTTTGTCTGCACTAGACTGGATTGTACAGTATTCTCCAAAGTAGAGCATTATGCTTCCCCTCCAAGGTTCACAGAACATTGTCAAGACATGAAGCAGAGAGAATGTAAGAACCAGATTTAGGAGGAGGGCTGTGAAACTAATTTGCATGATGTGGTCATGGCACTCAGAAGCGCAGCTTTTGGTTGCCTGAATAGGGCATAGACAAGAGTGAACCAGTAAACAAACACTCAGTTCTAATTGGAAGAGAAGCTCATGGGGACCCAGCCCACCCAGGCACGATAACGGCAAGTGAAAGTGGTTCTCTTCAGTGATGTAGCCACAAGCAAGCTACTCAAACTCTAGTGGAGAGCTTCACATCCATGCCTATGTCAGTGACCCTGGTTAAACCCAATGGATCACAAAGCAAAAATCAAAACTAAACAAAAAGACATAAATGTGAGATGGGAACTTGGTGAGAGGAAAGGAGTTGGGGCTGGTGGATATGGCAGGAAGATAAAAGATGAAGGAGGGATGAGTGTGATAAGAATGTATTATATACATGCAGGAATTGCCAAAGGAAAATTAATTAAAAATCTCATGTCTACAAACTATGACAGTAACTCTATTAAGGAAATAGAATCTTAGAGATGCAATTATGATGGGGTCATACTAGATTCCAATGAGCTCTACATCCAATAAAACTAATGTCCTTAAAGAGCCCTAAATCCAATAAAAACTAATGTCCTTATAAGAAGAAAGAAAATTTGCATAGATAAAGAGAAAAACACAGGAGAAGGCATGCAAAGACAGAGACAATGACAGCCAGGAATTTATCTTAAAGCCAAGAACTGTGAGCAAAAAACAGAAAGTAGAAACAAGGATGGGATAACAGCCTTGTAAACATTTTTCCTTCAGATTTCCTTCCTTCAGAACTGTGAGAAATACATTTCTGTTGTTGTAAGTACCAGGTATATCTTACTTTGCTATGGCAGCCAAAGGAACCAAATACACACCTAGCACAATGCTTTTCAAAGTAAGAGTTCATTAACCAGAAAGTTTATTTAGTAGTTGAAAGTTTCTTATATATTCCAAGTTTCTTAACCCTATGGTATATGTTCTTTGTGATGTATGTAGGTCTAATATTTCTACTTTAAAAACATAGAATAAGGGGTTAATATGATTCCATAAGGAACAACATTAAAGTAACAGACACTTCATACTTCCTTGATTAAAGCTATTGAGTCTAATTTTTTTATACATCACTTGGCTTACTTGCTTCCAATTTCACCACACATACTGACAGGCAATTAAATGCTGTGCTCTGCACTAATTTTCCAGCTACCTCGCAGTCAGTCAGCATCTCTGCATATCTCTTTGTAATCTGTGTAAAATATATAAGGAATTCTGGATAGTGACATCAATGTCATTGGCCAGTTTTAAAGTACCTGATAGACAAGGCCTTTAAATAACGATCATTCAGGTAATTGGACCCCAAACAAAGCTACCACAGCTTGGTATGGCCAATTATGCCTGTAACTGAAATGGTTTTCTGGAGGAAATCTTTCCATTAGAAGAAAACAGCTAAGAGATCAAATTCACATCCTTGTTTCTCATAGTCAAGAGAAAGGGTGTGGAAATCATTTTTTAAGCTCTGCTAGGCTATTGTTTCAATTCCCTTAACAGACTACCTAAAAAACCACGAAAGGAAATTTAAGTCATGCATTCAAAGGTCATAAAATGTTTCCTGAAAAGTCACCCATGTTTCTTCCAAGTTACACAATAGGTTATATGACGAATAAACACATTGCTTATCTTTATAGCTTTCTACAAATGACCACAAATTTCAAATAAAGGAAGCAACAAAATACTAGCAGGTAACTCCAGACGCTGTAATTTCCCTCTTCCTGACAGCCCGAGAAAGGGGGACAGTGCTTTTTCATCAGGCAAATCCCAGTTTGAAAGATCTTTCTTCCATGAATCCTTCTCCATAGACTCAGGTCTGTATTGATTTCTTCTCTAATGTCCTATTGAGGGTGACTTTAATGTACTTTCTTCCTTAACATTATTGTGTACTTACTATTTACCAGGCATTGTTGAAGACACATTGTTAGATTTAGGAGGGCAGAAAAAGGAAGAAGTTTAAAGTTTAGAAATGAGAGTCAGAGCCAGATCTGTAACAAGCAAGAAATGGGTTCCCTGGATCCAAGAAACCCAGCAAAGGCATATAAAAGCTCTTCTTTGAGGAATGATTATGTGAGATCTGAAGTAGGAGCTCTGCTGCACACAGCTTCAAGAGTTAACTCTGTGCCAGGATCTGATATCCTTGAGGGTCTGTTTTCTGAAGATTATTTCCTAAGGCAGGCAGTGAGTTATCTATAGTACTAAAGGAGAAAGGTGGGCTCCGTGAACAGTCTCTCTCTCTCTCCCTCTCTCTCTCGCTCTCACTCTCCCTCTCCTCTCCCTCTCTCTCTCCCCCCCCCTCTCTCCAAGGAGTGACCAGTTGACAAAGCCTGAGTAAGGCCAGGATTGAACAAGGTCAGTGAGACACTTTGATTTATGGCTTTGATTTATGGCCATCCCTTGATTTATAGCTTTCCCTAATGAGGCTTGTGGCTCTTCTGCAATTCACATATTCTATCACACATTGTACACATTATCTCATTATTATTCACAAAATGCTACTGAGACAAGAGCTGTATTAGGTGTCCTGCCTCTGGGTAAAATTCTAAATCATACTGGATTCCATACTGTATCATGTCTCTGGGAATCCAAAGTACTATTTCTAATGCCCAGAAGCTTAAAACACAAGCCTTATCTCTTCCATGACTTCTCAGTAGAACAAAAGCAGAAATATATACTGAACAATCTCCATAGCCCTTTGCACTGCTCTAAGTCTAAAGAGGCATTGCATAAATACTTATTGAATGTTGACTTTGTAGTAGGAAAAGAAGTGACCAGCAGTAAAAGGGATACTATATTAGAAATCAAGAGATGGAAGTTATACAATTGCAGGTTTTTGAAGAAACACTCTCTCTTGAATATGATCTTGTTTACTATATGAAGGTATCAGAGGAGATGTCATTTTTCCAGCTCTGATAGTCTAACAATCCAAAAGATTCAAGAAAATACTGTTTTGGTAAGCAAAGTGTTTTCTGCATGTTGGGTGGTTCTGTGTTTCTTTACTATTCACTATCTACTGCATTGTGGAACTTCTCTTGTGAGAGTTGTGAGATGCATTAATCTATGGGTATAACAATAAGTTATTTAAGAGTCAGTTAATTATAATTATTTATTAGAAAACTAATATTAGATTCTCCCCTATGTCCTGTTACCTGTTTAGCCTCAGCCATAGGGAAACCTACCACTATAGAAGCTTCTCAAAGTACAAACATATACATGATAAAAAGAGACTAAAGTGTTATCTTCTAACAGGATGGGCATTTCCCTTTCTAGAACTCATAAATGAAAGACAAAAATAATTCATGTCAGAAATGGATTCCCTTTCTAGAAGCTTATGACCAAGGGTCCCATATATTATCAAACAATACTGGAGTTTGCCTCTGCTCTTGGTTAACCACCAGAACTCTGGATGGTAAGACACTATTGATGAAGAAACCGCATGCATGAGCTGTAGAACAAGCAAGGAGAAATAAAGTTGGTACAGACTTCAGAGCCTCATCTCTACTGGCAAGTGTTCATAGAGCTGGAAGGTGCCTCCCTGATACTTCTGTTTGCCTTTGCTTTCATTTTATTCCTTTTTGCATGTTTGTTTCTAAGACAGAGCGTGCCCACGTAGCACAAAATGGTTTCATACTCACAATCCTCTGCCACAGTCTTTCAAGTGTTTGGATTAGAGCTGCACACCACCCTACTCAGAGTCCTCTCTACCACATTCACAGTTATTTTAGAAAGTTTATGTTAAGGTAACTGAAAAGCACACAGTTTGCCCTTTGAATTTGACACAGGGTCTCCCTATAGCCCCAGCTGGCCTGGCACTGATTATATAGTCCAGGCTGGGCTTTATCGCACAGAGATTTGCCTGTCTCCCAAGTGCTGAAATTAAATGCATACATACCACATCCAGTTATATGTAACTTCTTTATAGACAGCCAAACAAGTTAAAAGAATTCTGCAGGCCATTGTACATGTCATTCTTTTGTGCTAAGTGAAGGTGATCACTTGTCGAAAGATGAAGCATTATAAGTGAAAAGTCAAACAAAGAAACAAAAACCAAGAAAATGTTCAGAGAAGCATTATTTACAAGAACTTCAAAGTGGAAGCCACATAAATATCTAACAACTAATCAAGTGCGAAAGAAAATGTAATGTACTGATACAACAGAATATCACTCAGCTATATACAGTATTGAAGTACCTTAAATATTATAATATGAACAAATTGTAAAAATATTACAGTGAGTGGAAGGAACCAACCATGGAAGAATATTTACTGAATACTTGTTCGTAGAAAATGTTCTTTTAAGTTGCATTTATGTGAATTGTCCTTAATAGCCAAATTCAAAGAGATAGAAAGTAGATTAGCAGTGCAAAGGCCTCGATTAAGTCAGAGTGGATAGTGACTCCTCATGGGTATGATATTTCTTTTTTTTGGGTGATGAAAGCCTTCTATGTTTGACATTCAGTAATGTCTACACAAGTCTGTGAATCCTAAAAGAGATTAAGTTGTAAAAACTCGTTTGAGTGTCTATGAAAAAGTTACATATAGCTGGATGTGGTGTGCATGCCTTTAATCTCAGTACTTAGGATATAGGTGAATCTCTGTGTAATAGAGGTCAGCCTGGTCTACATAGCCAGTGCCTGGCCAGCTGGGGCTATAGGGAGACCCTGTCTCAAATTCAAAGGGAAAACTGGGTGCTTTTCAGTTACCTTTGCATAAGCTTTCTAAAATAACTGTGACTGTGGTAGAAAGGGAGCTGAGCAGGGTGGTGTGCACCTCTTATCCAAACACTTGAAAGACTGCTGCAGAGGAGTGTGAGTATGAAACCAGTTTGTACTACATGGGCACACTCTGTCTTAGAAAAAAAAAACATGGAAAAGGGCCCAATCAAAAGAATTACCAGAAAGGTAGAAGGAGGAAGCACAAATTGCTATATAATCCAAGAATTTGGGAGGCTGAGACCAGAGGATCAAAGTTCAAGTATGCCTGGGCTACATAATGAGGCTCTGTAGAAATAAAAAGCAGTGTTAAAAATGTAAAGGAACTGTTCTTGGGTTTCACTGTTGTCACCTGATCTTGGTGGGTATGTGGGTATGTGAGCTGCATAAACCTTTAAATATAAAACTGGCAACCATAAAACATATATAAGTTCGTGTAGATGGGATGGTTCCTGTTAGCTGTCAGCTTAATAGAATCTAGAATCGGCTGAGCAATGGTAGCTGGGGGTATCCCTGTGATGAATTCTGTTGATTGCTTTAATTGTAGTGGGAAGGCCCATCTTGACTGTGAGTGGGAGGATTCAATCTTCAGGGGATCCTAGTCTATAGAAAATGGAACACTGAGCTGAGCACTAGGAAACATTCATTACTCTTTGTTTCTTGACTGTGGATGCAACATGACCAGACACTTCAAGTTCATTCTACCATGACTTCCACACCAAAATTAACTGTAGCTTTGATTGTTGGCTCATTCTCAAGTTGCTTTTGCTAGGGAATTTTATAACATCAATAAAAAAGAAACTAAAACTAAGGCTGTGGATACTGAACAACATAGTATGGGTAAATTGCTTTGCAAATTGCTAGTAACATGCAAGGCAATCAATTACTATAAATGTGTAATAATTATTATAACATAAATTGGGTATATAAAGTCCAGTATTTGGTACTTATATTTTTATTCCTGTCACATAGGCCTCCTTCATAAAAACCAAAATAATCAACTTTATATGAAGAATGGCATTTGTAATTATCCCTATTTAGCACTGGGTAATACAGAGGTATTATATCTGATAGACAAGTGAATTTTGTCTATGAGTCTTTGAGCAATGCATTTTTATTTACAATTTTATGGGTAAGAGTGTAATGTCCACAGATGTGAGAAGAGGGTGTTGTATCCCCCGAAACTGGAGTTATCGAGGGTAGTTAACCACCATGTGTGTGTGCTCAGAGCACCCAGGTCCTCTGAAAGAGCAGCCAGTGCTCTTAACCACTGAACAATCTCCCCAGTCCCTGAGCAATACATTTTAAGGTGTAATATTGATATAATGAGAAGGCAATGTTGTTCGAAAAAATCTGCATACCATATCTCTGGAAAATATTTAAAAGGTAATTTTTATAATAAAACATTAAGAATTCAGGGCAGAACGAGGAGGAAGGACACATCTTCCTTTATAAATCTTTACTAGGAATCTTGGGGAAGGGAGAAGAAGTAAACATCTGTAGTGGTGAATTTTTTTTTTCTCCTTAAACTGCAGGACAGCTGAAGCGCAATCTGTTGTTTGTATAGAAAAAAATGCTGGTAAAAAAGGAAGAAAGTACACTTGGGGGAACATCTGCTCTGAGAAACCACTTGAAAAGTAAGTGCGGGGAAACATTTGCACAACATACAAGTAGATACCATGTTGCAGAAAAGGAGGCATAAATATATCTAACATAAGGAGATGTAAGTCAAAATATAACAAAGTGAATGTTTTGTTCTTAAGTAATTAGCAAGTACATTTTAGTACTAGGCTGTAAGTATCATCATCATTAAAACAGACATATAAAAATGGAATCTCTTGTCAATATAAGTCAACTGCCCTACTTGATGGAGCTATGGGTTGGACTGATGGATTCAGGACAGATAGAGTAAGTATCTAAAAACAACATACTAATCCATACAATACCGTATGTTGTGTTTTGAGTATAAAATGTTAACTGTAGGTTCATATATTTAAACACTTGGTCCCAAGCTGATTATACTGTTTGGGAAGGCTATGGAAATTTAGGCGGTGAGACTTGCTAGAGGAAAAACATCATGTGGGTGTAGGATTTGGGGGTTTGTAGTCTGACTGGCCCCAATTCTTGTTTTCCCTCTGTTTCTTGAGTACAGATAAAATTTGATCATCCAGTTTCCTGCTCCTGCCACCACACCTCCCTTGCCTGTGCCAATGTCCTCCCCTCCATGATGGACTCCATTGCTCTGGAAATATGAGCCAAAATAAGCCCTTTATCCTGTAAGTTGCTTTTTATCAGGGTATTTTATCCCAGTAGCAGAAAGGGCATTAATGTATCATAAAACTTAAAGGCAGTTTGAGACTGTTCATCCATCAACTAATGATTACAAAAATGGAGTAACTTGGGTAAGGCCAGTCAAAAATTTGTAAGAAGCTTTATATTGAATTAAGTGTCCTTAAGCCAGGTCAACCATATATTCCGTGTAGCTTAGACTGCAAGCATACACAAATCACGTTGAACATTTCAAATTCAAAAAGCTCCTTTAATAGCACAGCTATTGTTTCTCTTGAATAATAACATAGTTAAACAAAAGTGGGCCTAAATTTTTGTATGACAACAATTGTATTTACCTGAGTCTTGGCTGTCTGCCTTCGATACAGCTGTGTTCTGGTGTCTGCCACTGACCATTCTACTCCATGTTAATTGCATTAGATAAGATAAGAGTAAGATAAACCAGAGCAGAAATCCTCAAACCTCATGAATGCAAGAAACATTTGAGTTACCAGTCATAAATAACAATTTTCCTAAAATACAACTCTGAACTATAGCCCCCGAGTCTGAAAAACTGCATTTTAAAGCTCAGGTGTTAAATACTTCTTGGAGTCAGCCATGGTCACAGGTGTTTAAAATCCCAGTACTCATAGGAGAGACAGGAGGATCCTAAGTTTAAGGCCAGCCTTGACTACATAGTGAGTTACTGGTTAGCCTGGGCTACATGAAAATCTGTCTTAAAAATAAATGAATAAATATCTCTTGGGACAAACACACTTGAGAACCATCTTTTGGGTCCCTCCCTATTCCAACTCCATTTACTTAGTGGAAGATAAATGCTAAGCTTCCTATGGTATGATGCTTTCTGCTAAAAAATCTTCAGTGATTTCCCCTTATTTGCTGAATAAAGTTCAAACTAGGGAGTTTGGCATATAAAGCCCACTATGATCTATTCCAAGCTGCTTTTTTCATTATTTTCTTCCTACTTGAATCTTTCATTCTTTTCAAATCAAACTACTCCTTCTTCTCATTAATATTTTATGATTCCTTACTGCTAAGCCTTGACAGAAGATCATTTTTATATATGAAAATCATCTTTATTCTATCTGCCAGCTAATTGCTATAGAGAATGATAATGTGATTTAAGTTTTGACAATTAGAGATTTTCCTTTACTATTAAGGCATGTGGAGAGAGAGAGAGAGAGAGAGAGAGAGAGAGAGAGAGAGAGACAAAGAGAGAGAGACAAAGAGAGAGAGAGAACTGAGATGGGTCTTCTAGCTGAATTTTTATAAGCTAGTAGATATATGATTGTGCTGTTCAGGATGTGCTTTCAGAAACAGTGGCATTAGGAGGACAACACTGATCTGGAATAAAAAGTATTCATTTCTAAACTTGGGTCCATCATGAAATTATTACACAACCTGGCATTGATCAGTCAAAAATTAGGAGGCCCAGATATTTTTATCAATAAAACTCAGGAATGATGCCATAAGTGTACATACGCACATATCAAAAAAATGAATATTTTTCTACATCACCTAGGTTTCTAAACTTTTCCAGTAAAGTCTATCCTAATCTGTACCATGTGATATTATGAATTTGTTCCAAGCATTATTGCAAGATGTTTGGCACTCACTTACAAACCTATGCTGCAAGGTGAAAGGTGAACTGGATGATGCATAGGTCTTTCATCTTCTTTGCCCTCAGTGACTTTAGTGAAAGCAGAGATGAGAAATGATCAAAACCAAAATACAGACATATAAGGTGAGTTCTGGAAAGAAACTCACTGGGAACTCCTCAATGAAGCCAAAGCTGAGGATCAATGGGAGGCAAAGGGAACATAACGTAGGTATAGCAAAAGATATTTGTTGGGAAATCTGATTCAAATCTTCAATTGTTGCAATATTAATATAAGGTTTCTTTTTTTTGCCTAGGAGCAAGAACAAAGCAATGAATAAAGCATTATTTGCACATCTAATACTTTTGTCAGAAACTAATCACGTGATCTCTACAATATGTACCAGCATGACATTCAGAAGACTGATTCTGGATAGAAATTTCTGAGTTCTAGAAAACGGAACTCTTAACATACCTATTTTTCACTCTGCCCTGAATAACAAACAAACAAGAAAACAAAAGAAAAATTATGTGAAATGAAAGGATCAGAAACACATGCTTCCATCTTGTTGAACCTCAATTTGTAATTTTAATTATATTTTAAATAAAAGCTATAGCTGAAACCAAACTTTATTTATTTATTTATTTATTTATTTTGAGACAGGATCTCCCTGTAGCCTCAGCTGTCCTGGAACTGATTATGCAGACCATATTAGCCTCACTCTCACAGAGATTCACCTGTTGCTTCCTCCAGACTGCTAGGATTAAAGGCACATGCCACCATGCCCAGCTCCTGTGCAATGTTTTAAATAGCTTTGTAAACAGTATTGTGTTTATTTGGGGAAAACATCTACAAGACTTGCTGAATGGCAAGGATAATGTGATGCATTTATTAAACTTCTAGACAATGATAATTATATGGATTGCAGGAAGTTCATATGTATGTGCATATGTATGTTAAACTGTAAAAAGCCTACACAATTAGAAAATTTTGACATTTTAGTGAAAAGAAATATCACTTATATTTACATTTGATGCACTGAACAAAACTGAACAATTTATTTTTCTTCAATTTACTTATGATAGCTTTTACATATGATTGATTTTCTACTTAAAAAGAATAAAATGGGCTGGAGAGATAGCTCAGTGGTTAAGAACACTGTTCTTGCAGAAGACCCTGGGTTGAATCCCAACACCCACATAGTAGCTAACAACTGTCCATAACTCCAGTTCCAGGGGCTCTGACAGCCTCTTCTGTCCCCGCCAGCACTGCAGGACACGGGTACATTTACCTACATGCAGACAATACATGCATACACATAAAATAAAAATAATGAATAAAATATTTTGAAAAGAATAAACCATTTTATCTATGTGTACTACCACATTATGGCCTGGAAAAGATTCTGAGCAGGTTATCTGAGTGTTCATTGGAAAAAAGTGGATGATTATCTTTCAAAGACTGTTATATTTCCAGTAAAATATGACTACACACACATACATATATTACTATGAAATATTTGAATCCGTGTGAAAGATGAAGAAACACAAAAATTCTTGAATGTTTTCTTTTTTCTTTTTCTCGTCTTTTGTGTTCATTATCAATTTGAAAATGCATAAATTGAGAGGGCAGAGACATTAAGAGTGAAAACCCAAGGGATCTAACAAATCTTATGCAAGAGGCATGAAGACATTTTTAAGGAAGAATCAAAGTGACAAGTGTTCATTAAAGGAAGGAAGTGGGCAAAAGTAAGTTTCTTTTTGGTGCCAGAATAAGATGTGTTGTTATTTTAAAAGTAACCAAACCATTGATTGACCTGAAACACTAATTAAGAGCTGATTGCCTCAAGCAGATCCTTTCGAAAGTCTCTCTTTTGTAGCTGGCCTAACTTTGGGAAACAAAATTGAAATAGCTGAAAAGTTGAAAATTCTTTAAATAAACATGCTATTATTTTTCAGGATTGTTAATTTAAGAGTTTTTGTTTTGATCAAGGAAATCAGGCCTCTTAATTCTGAACTTTTAAACATGACTCTCATGTGAATCATTAAAAGTTATGAAATTGAATGAATATACATAAAAAGTAAATATTTTAACTTTTAACTAAACTTAATAGTAAATTAATAATTATTTTCTCCTAATGATTGCAACATAAGGAAATGCCTGTTTCAGAATTGAGTATGAATCTAGATATATGCATTTTTTAAAGCACATTAGGAATTGTTCATGGCCAAATGGACTTTATATCTAAGCTTCTTTCTATTTGCCAAGGTGATTACACACTATGTGTTGCATAGGAGTGTCCACTGAAAGACAGACCATATACAGATGCCTTCTTCCCAAGCTTGGTTGCACCAACTTGCCTAGGATCATCATAGCTGAGCTTGTTGACTATGACACTCCACAAGAAAGGAGGGAGAGTCATCCACGCCTCCCAACAAACCAGTAGGCTCTAGTTGCACAAGGGGGAGGGGTTAAGGGTATATAAGCTGAGTAAGCCTGAAGGGGTGTCTCTTGCCATTTTGTGCTGCTGTGGGGAAGTCATCACTCATGCTTAGATGAAGAGTTTCTAGTGTGGCCTTCTCTCAGGCAGAATGGGGGGGGGCACACTTCTGTAAGTAAACCCTCATCCATTGCTATGTAAGTAAGCCCAATAAACTCACTGGTTTCCCAGACTGTAGGTTAGTGAAAACAAGCCTCCCTTTGTCATAGGGATCAAAGGGAGTGGGAGGGGCACTGTTGTTTACACCTCCCAGAAGTAACTTTAGCTACACCATGGTATTATTGTGCACTCAGACTCCTGGCATATATTGAATTTATTCAATCATTGCATTATAGATTTTCAACAATTTTCATTTGAATAGATTTCATTCTTTTACTAAGTATATAGGCATAAATTGATATATACCCAAAATACCCTTGTTCATGAAAATGTAAAAATTTTGTTGGTATTTAGAGTATTTAAAATATTATTATGAAATACTATAAAAAGTATTACTGAAGACCATACATTGTCATAATCAAAACTTGGTTTTGTTTTCTTAAAGTTTTTTTGGAGATATTGTTCACATGTCATAGTATTCATTCACTCAAAGCATTTAAATAGATTTTTATCAAATTCTGAATAATAAAACTCACACTATAGTCAGTTACAGCACATTGTCATCATCCCCCCACAAGTTTATATAGTAATTTAGTCATTATTCATCAGTTATCAAATACTTCGAGTCATAGGCAACTAGTAATTTAAATTTTTATCTCTATGATGCTTTATTGGGCAAAACATTTATGGAAATTCCACATAAATAGAATCATACATGTGTAGTCTCTCTTTGATTACCTTCTTTTAAAGGTAAAGTTTATCTGTGTTGTAGTCTGTATGTATTACTTGTTTAGCCAAATAATATTTCCATTTTAAGGCTATACACTTGAGGTATCCGTTTATGTGTTGATATATATTTGAGTTTTTACTTTGTACTGTTAATAAATCTTGTTATTACTATTCACTACAAGTATTTGCATGAACAGGTGATTTACTTTCTCCTGACATATACCTAAGAATGGAATTAATGTATCATATGGAAACTTTGTTTAACTTCTGAGGAACAGACTGTTTCCATAGCTGTTGCTCTACTTTACATTCCCATCAGTAGCCTATGATGGCTCCAGTTTCTTGAAATCCATGTCACCACTTGTTTTTTTTCCTCTTTTCAGCATACACAGCGTAATGAGTGTGAAGTAGCTCTTTGTGCTTTTGATTTGCCTTCCCTTACTAATGATGTCAAGCAACTGATTATGTGCTTGTTATGACTTGTATGTATTCTTCTGCATATATTAGTTTGCCTTTCTATTTTAATATTAGGCTGTCTTCATAAAATTGAATCATAAGTAATTTGAGTATCCTGAATGTAACTTTAATTTTCTTATTTGATACAATTTGTAAACATTAAAAATATTTCATTGAATTGTTAAGAATTTCATATAGTGTGCTTTGGGTTTATTCAGACCTTCTCCCTTATCTGAACACCCATTTATTACCCCTTGCCAGATTTCATATACTCTATTATGTTTTAAGACCTGTCTAGTCTAATTGTGTCCCAAAACCCCTTCAGAGTGGGCTGATTCCCTGGAGCCTCGTCAACCTTAGTTGACCAGTGTCAGACCCTTAAAAAAGTGACTTTCTTTCTCCCAACAGCTGATACTTGCCAATAGTTCCTCAGCTAGGCTTGGGGTTACTTACCTTCTTCCCCCTGTGCTGAGACTTTGTCTGGCTTGAGCTTATGTAGGTCTTGTGTGTCTTGCCAACATTGCTGTGAGTTTGTATCTGTAACTTCCAAAATGTCTGGAAAACTCTTTGTGATCATGTACCATGTATGACTCTTAAAATCATTCAGCTGCCTCTTGTGCAATTATCCTTGAACCTTGGGAGGTAAAGATTTATCTGGGTGCCCCATTGAGGGCATCACCTCTGCATTCTCTCATTCTCTGCAGATTAACCATTAGTGGTCTCTGTGTTAATTGCCATCTGCTGCAAAAAGAAGTTTCTTGGGTAAGAGCTGAGAGATGTTCTAATCCACAGATATAACAATAACTCATTAGGAGTTGATTAAAAACCATGTCCACTTATCAGAATAATAGTAGTAGGTTCTCCTCTATGACCTGTGATTTGTCTAGCCACAGGCTCCTAAGCTTGATAGTTTTTAATTTCATTTTTTGAATGTGTGTGTGTGTGTGCATCTGTGTGTCTGTGTGTCTGTGTCTTTGTCTGTGTTTGCTGTATACACATGTGTGCTTCTGTGTATACATGTGTTAGAGCATGCATGCATACAGAGGCCACAAGAGGACATCAGGAATATTTCTTTAAATTTTTATTTATTATTTATATTTTTATGTGTATGAATGCATTGCTTGCATGTATGTAAGTGAACCGTGTTGTACAGTGAGCATGAAAGTCAGAAGAGGGCATTGCATTGCCTGGAACTGGAGTCATGTATGTATTTTAGCTGCCATGTGGGTGCTGGGAGCTGAACCTGGGTTCTCTGCAAGAACAGTCAGTGCTTTTAACTGCTGAGCCATTTCTCCAGTCCCAAGTATCTTGATCTATCTCTAAGCTATTACTGTGAGGCAGTGTCTCTCACTGAATCTGGAACTAGGTTAGAATTCAGCAAGTACCAGCAATCCTACTGTCTACATACTCCTACCCATACTGCTTGGGTTACACATGTGCGGTACTGTGCTTAATGATTGGATATTGGTGATTTAAACACACCCTCATACTTGTACAGCAAGTGATCTTACATGCTGAGCCATCTTCCTGACAAAACATTCTTTTTTTTTTTAAAAGAAATACTTTTATTGAGTTTTTGTGCACTATATACAATAGTTCTTAATTAAATTTAGATTGCCCTTCCCCATCCATGCCCCTTCATACACTTTGCACTAGACAGCATATATTCTGTTATATATGATAAATCCTGTCTGATCAAGATTTTGTACCCAGCTGTCCTTTGGTGCAAGTTTATCCACTGGTGTTTTATCAACCTACCCAGAGATCTTAAGGAATATCTCTATTCTCCATCACCCAACAGTAATCAGTTGCCAACTGCAGGGCCTGAGGCCAGGGGTGAGGCAGGATGGCACCTAGAGGAAACAGCTGGGGTGTGATCGGACTTGTCTGGCACCTAGAGGAAATGGCAGGAACTTGGCCAGACTTGTTTTGAGGAATCGCTGATTGGCTCCTGTCATTTCCGTGCATCTTGGCAGCATGTGATCACCCTGCGAACACAGCGCTGTGCTATGGAGAGGAGACTACATGCTCAAGTTCACCTTTGATATGTTGGACACTTGGTTAGGGAGGGGAGTTTCCTCTGTGGTTTTTGCCTTTATAAGCGCTGTAAACACCTGCAATAAAGGAGTTCCTGCTTGACTGGCTCCCTGTCGCATCTGATTGTCTCCCAGGGAGGCTGCGGGTAACGGGCGGTCAGCACACTTCCCTTTCCCCGGCTCCTGTGTCAGGGCAGTATCCCCAACATCTGGCACCCAACGTGGGGCCCGAAGACCACTCGGACCCACTACAGGAGCTGATCGCCTGGACTGATAGGGTGAGTACCGAGGGAAGTGAGACACAAAGAGATGGGTAACACAACAAGTAAAAATGATGACCCAGTGCTCAGGGCGCTGAGACATATACTGGGATCTGGGGAGTTGGAGCGGTCCGATTCCTCGTAGGGGAGGGTCTGGGAGGCTGCCCTGCATCTCACTCCCTGGCTGTCCCCCAGCAATTTATTCCGGTGAGCTACCTGGAACCCTCTTGAACAACTGGCTAGTGGGGTGGAGATCGATGGATGGGGGGAGCCACCCTTGGGGTTTTGCCCTGCAATCTCAGTCCTTGAGTCGTCTTTTCTGCCCAATCCGACCCCTGGGTGCTGGCCTTTGCCGGGTGGATGGGGTAGAGGAGGACGATCAATGGGTCGCGTTTGGTGGGGAGGGAGCCCAACAATTGGAGGTGAGGCCAGGGCGGGTACTATGGAGAGGTCGAGAAAGGGGGGGTGGGTCCCCAGCGGGGAGCCGACATGCCTCCTGGGAGGGATGGACACCCTGGGGGGCCGGCTGCCGCAGGAAGTCTGGACGCGAGCGGGGCCCTTCCTGTGGATCGCCCCAGCTGCAGTGGGTGTTGTGGCTCTACCCAGGGAGCCTGGCAGGTGCCTGCGCACCCCTCCTCACCGCCCCTCGCCGGTTTCGCATGGTGGGGGGCGAGAACAGGGAAGATAAAGGGGGGGACCCAGGGAGGTTGGGATGAGCATGAGGGAAAGGACCTTTTGGGGGGACCCCCCAATCTAGTCCATTGGAGCTCTCTGCTCCTGTGGGACTGGTCCAGGCTTTCCCCGTGGACGTCAACCCCTGGCCCCAGCGCCCAGCCGCCTGGTGCCCTGGGGAGGCTGGAGATCTTGGAGGATTGAGGAGAGTCTAGGGAGAGGGTTTCCCCCTGGGCCGCTCAGAAAGCAGTTGGTGGAAGTGCTAGTGTGGGATGGTATGAGCGCTGACCGCCGGGTCACCTGAGCGGGGTTGAGGGACCATTCCATGAGTGGCTGGATCGTGGCCTCAGAGGACATGGTGACGAGGGCAGGGGCGATGGAGGCTGTGGCTGCGGTCCTTGGGGCACAGACTGAGGCTCTGGCTGCAGCCTTTGGAGAGGCCTTGGGCTACAGGATGGGAGCCCCAGGCCTGAGGACCAGAGATGCTTTGGGTGCGGCCAGTCCGGGCACCTAGGGAGAGAGTGCTGAAAAGGGAGGGCCCCTCTCAAGGTGGAGGGGGGTGGGCCCAGGGCCCTGTGCCTGCGCTGCCACAGGGGGTTTCATTGGAAAAAGGACTGCAGGTCCAGGTATGATGTGGAGGGTAAACCTTTAAACAAGGTTTAGGGGAACCCCCAGTCCAGTCATCAAAAGGGGGAGGGCGCACAGGCCCTGGAGGGCCCATCGCACACTGGACAGTTCCCCCATCATCCCGAGGCTCTGCCCTAAGATAGACATCTTGATACATGGGCGGAGGTTCTGGGGCAGATAGGACCATCCTGAGGAAGGAAGAAGCCCCCAGAAGATGGCCCCTAGAGCCTGGCCCACAGGTGATGGGTGTCTGTGGCACCGTGCTATCATGAGAGCTTAAGAACTGGCTTTGCTGGCAGGACCCAGATGGTACTAAGGGAGCAATCAGACCTTTGCTGGCTGAGGGGCTTGCCTACAACCTCTTTGGGAGAGATCTCCTGGGGGGGGGCAGGTGTTTTTGTGACCACGGACAATAGGGAGTTTATCGAGGGGCTGCTCGATGATGAGGCGATGAACAGGGTTAGATACCCCCTTGACCTCCTCTCAAACTACAGGGGGGAGGAGTCTAAGTCTCCCCGGGTCCACCCCCAATTTTAGGGGCCGCTGTTCCTCAAGTTCCTGCAATCCAATGGTCCCCAGGGAGCCTGGTTCGGGTGGAACAGTGGCCCTTACCCGGAGACAAAGCTCCTGGCTTTTGAGGCATATTATACAGGAATAACTTATGCTGGGGCATATCTGCCCCTCCATGAGCCCTTGGAACAGCCCTGTTTTTCTCATAAACAATCATCTGGCCAATGGAGGATGCTACAGGACCTCTGTAAGGTCAATGCTAGAATGACCCTGGAGGGAGTCCCCTTGAGGCAACTTCCATGGATACCTGCTATTCCCTCAGATCTATTTCTCATAGTTATAGACATCAGAGACCGCTTTTTTCCATCCTGCTACAACTCCAAGATTGGGAAAATTCTCCTTCTCTGTGCCTTCCATCAGCTTTAGCATGCCTGATGAGAGGTACGAATGGACAGTCTTGCCCCAAGGCATGGTCAATAGCCCAGCATTCTGTCAGAGCTACATGAGGGCTCTCTTGAGCCCAACAGAATCTTTGCCACATGCTATATGCCTATATGGATGATATAATTTTGGGGGCACCAAGTCCCCACCAATTACAAGAACTATATAGGGCCACTCAAAAAATGCCTCCAGGTGGGAGGGCTTCAAGTATCTGCTGACAAAATACAGACTGTCGCCCCCTTTAAGATTCTGGGGACTACACTGTTCATGGAGTGGGTGAGTCCCTTAAAGCCACAACTGGCTATTAAACCTAATATGACCTTGACAGAACTTCAAAAACTGTTGGGGGAGATTAATTGGCTACGGTCCTAGATGCCTGTCTCTACTGAGACACTGGAGCCCCTGTTCCAATTGCTAGTAGGCAAACAGCCATCAAAGCTAATCCATCTAAACCCACAACACCTAGACATTTTACAGGGTTCCAGGAGGCCCTGGACCAAGCCCAACTGGCCTGCTATATGCCTGGAAAAGTTCTCAAACTATGGGTGTTCCCTGGTGAGGTCCTAATGACATCTGTCCTCACACAAGGGGGGAGGCCCCTCCAATGGGTGTATACCTCCTTAGGGGGCACTCCATGGGTGTATACACCCATGGACTAGTTGGCTAACCTAATTGAGAAAGGACGGGATATAGCCCTGAAACATTATGGCATTGACCCCCACAAGATTATTATCCCTTATTGCCTAAAGAACTTTGAATGGCTTTGCGGAAACAACAGCTGAATGGCCATAGCCTTGGAGGGCTTTCGGGGAAAGTTGGACTGTCATTATGGCCCTCACAAATGGGTAACCTCCTTTGGCACCCTCCACTGGGGGGCCCCCAGGCTTTTTGTCAAAAACCCTCTGACGGAGGCATATAATGTGTTTATTGATGGAGGAAAATTCAGAGCCACTGTAGTAATTTACCCGGTGGTTGAAACAGAACCAAAAATATATGTTCACACTTGCGAGTGCTCCACTCAATTTAAAGAACTCATGGCCATTTCCCTAGCCTTGTCCAATGTAGATGACCCCATGAACTTGTTCTCTGACAGCCTACATGTAGTTAACCTTCTCCCAGGATTATTAAATTCTCATATTCGGCTAGATGACAACCCTATCACCCCCCTAATGATCCAGGTTCGAACATTGTTAACAGAAAGAAGGGCCCCCATTTTCTTACAGCATCTTAGGGGCACCAAGGACTGCCTGGGTTCCTCTCCCAAGGCAACACAGAGGCAGACAAAATGGCTTCTACCCATATCCTATCAACAGGCCTGGAAAAAGCTCAACAACTGCATAATCATACCCATGTAAATTGGCAGGGTCTCCATAAGAGTTTCCCTCAAGTCCCCATCAAAGACCTAAAAAAGATCATACATACCTGTAAGTCTTGTCAACCCTTTCTACAGGTGCCACCCCTCCAACAACCAGGGGTAAATCCTAGGGGGATAAAGCCTAACTCTCTTTGTTAGACAGATGTCACACATTACACTCCTTTTGGAAAACTCAAGTACGTTTTCGTGTCTATTGACACATTCTCACATGCCTGTTGGGCTACTGCCCATAGAGGAGAAAAGTCTAGACATGCTCAGTCTCACTTCCTCCAGTGCTTTGCTACGCTGGGATTACCTCAAAGGATTAAAACTGACAATGGACCATGTTTCATAAGTAAAAGCTTACAGGACTTATCTTTATGGGGAATCCACCATAACACGGGGATTCCCCCATAACCCCCAGGGCCAAGCTATCATAGAACATAACCATCAGGACTTAAAGGCCCAATTACAAAAACAAAAAGGGGGAGTAAGCCCCCACCAACAACTAGGTTCGGCCTTATTTACCATCAATATCCTCAATTTTCAAAAAGGTCAATTGGAATCTTGATTCCAAAAACATTGGGGACATTAGGAGCAAAGACCAGAGGTACGGGTCAGATGGAAGGATCCAGTAACAGGACCTGCTCCTTACTATGGCAGGGGGTTTGGATGCATCTTTCCCATGGATGAACCCCAACCCATCTGGGTACCTGCAAGGAATCTAAAGATGCAGGAATAACCCTTTCCCAAAGGTAACAGCCCTTTGAGGAGGATTTCTTTGTCTTACAGGATGGAGTATTTTGGATGGAAGGCTTTCATTGCCATGCTCAACACTGCTGCCCTGGCCATCATCATCTTTATCGTTACCATCATCATTTAAGTTCTGATCAATAGATGGCTGACCAAAATCTGTAAATAATAGTACCCCTTCTCCTGCTAGCCATCTGTCATAAAAGCTGAGGACTTCTGGGTCTTGGTCCCTTCCCCACCTATACTTTTGCCCTTCTCTTAAGTGAAGAGTTGGCAATTACCAAAGACATGGCTCTGCTAGCTTGCGACCCTCGCTTTGTCTCACCCCTTATAGAGTTCAAAATATTACTAAATTGCACCTACAACTCACGGACTATATTCACGGCCACTGAAACCAACAATTTCTTAATTATTCCATATTGCTGACCAATTACATTATCACTCTAAATTATACCTGGGCCCCGGTCCTATCGATGGACTCCTTTTTTTTTAGTAAGGTATGGGAGCATGTTTCTAACACTTGTGCTAGCTTTTGTTTTCCTCAGGTGTCTCTGCTTGGTTATCAGAAGACAAAGACAGACAAAGAAAGTCCTGGTCCAACTTTCCCTGGCCACCCAGTCCCCCTCAGGCCCCTCCTCAAGACAAATCCAGGCATGGATGCTTGAGCTAGCCTGAGGGCCCAGGTTGCTTTGCCCCCTTATGGGATAGACCCCCATATATTAACCGCAAAAGGGCATGGCTGTCCCAATGATGGGTAAGACCCTCCCAGACTGATGAACCCAACACAGGGGCCTGAGGAGAGGCAATATAAGACAGGGAGGCCATAGTAGCAGAGGGGGATAGGGACAGTGAGCCCCATCCCCAGGGGCTATCTTTAAGGAACATCACTTTTAAAACAAAGTAGGGGGAGAGATGTGGAGGCCTGAGGCCAGGGGTAAGGCAGGATGGCGCCTAGAGGAAATGGCCGGGGCATGATTGGACTTGTCTGGCACCTAGAGGAAACAGCTGGGGCGTGATTGGACTTGTCTGGTGCCTAGAGGAAATGGCCGGAACTTGGCTAGACTTGTTTTGAAGAATCGCTGATTGGCTTCTGTCATTTCTGTGCATCTTGGCAGCACGTGATTACCCAGAGAACACAATGCTGTACTATAGAGAGGAGACTGCACGCTCAAGTTCACCTTTGATATGATTGGACACTTGGTTGAGGAGGGGATTTTCCTTTGTGGTTTTTGCCTTTATAAGCTCTGTAAACACCTGCAATAAATGAGTTCCTGCTTGACTGGCTCCCTGTCACGTCTGATTGTCTACCGGGGAGGCTGCGGGTAATAGGCGGACAGCACACTTCCCTTTCCCCGGCTCCTGTGTTGGGGCAGGATCCCAGACAGCCAACAATTCCCAGATTAGGGCAGGTCCACTGCCAATTTCCCTTGTTCCATGTCGGGCCCTTTTATAATGGAGTCAGCATTGTTCTTGTGCAGTATACCACCATTGCTGCAAGTTCACATGAGCAAGCTTCCAATGGCCTGAAAGCCTCTTTGCCTATGTTCATGGATCTTTCTGCCCTCTCCTCCTCAATGGTCCCTGAGCCGTGGGTGGATGAAGCTTAATATATGAGTCCGGTCCGAGGACGCACACTCTGCAGTCTCTTATTCTCTAAAACTTAGCCAGTTGTGGCCTTCTGTGTGCATCACACTCTGTTGTAAAAGCAACCTTTAGTGGTGAGAGTTTAGGGATGTACTATTATCCTCTCCACTCTATTCTGCTATTTCTATAAGCCTTAGGTGTTGATTTTCCACTGTAGATATGTCACGTAGGACTAGGTATCTATCAGACATATATCCTCTGTGTGTGACCAGTTGCGGGACTCTGTAATAGCCTCCATTTGCTGTAAAAAGATATTTCTTTGATGAGTAGTGTACAGTAAAATTATTTGAAAATATAAGGATCCGTATTTATCATATGGTATGAAATTTCATCTGTCTGAAGATATGACAGAGATAGGGTTTTCTTTAGGGTCTATGACCTCTCCAGTCATGTATATTTGGCTATAATTACAGTGTCACCATGAGTTCGATCCCACTGAGAGGGCTTTAAGTCTAATTAAATAGCTGTTGATTATCCCCCAGACAGCAGTACTACTACTACAACAATTGAAGTAGTTTCCTGTAACAGTCATTGTGGTTATTAGGCTTTAGAGCTAGGTCAGACCATTAAATGTTTTTCTCTCTTGGCAACATGCATAGATAGTATCCACCAGAACTGTGAGAGCTAGCTTCAGGGAGAAGGCTTCCAGGTCAGTTCCAGGTCCATTGCTCCAAGTCCTATCTAATTTATTATTATTATTTATTTAATAATTTGTACTCTCTTGATATTGAACTTTGAAATATAGATAATTAAAATTCTTTTCTTTTCTTTATGGCAATGTGGGAGACTGAATCCAGGACCTTGGGCTTTCTAGACAAAATGTTCTCTTAATGAGCTGTATCCCAGTACAAGCTGTTAAATCTGATGAAGTTTCATTATATGTGTTTGGTTTTGTTTGGGGCTTAGAAGGCACAAGTATAAAAATCTCTGGATGAAAATGATAAGTTTTATAGATATGTAACAATAGTAATTAAAGAGTAATAAATCATGAATTTGAGAGTGTGGGGACAGGAGAGGTGTTAGAAGAGGATGAGGGATGGGTGAGAATGATGTAAATACAGTACGTGTGTATGAAATTCTCAAAAAAATAAGAAATTTAAATTACAAAAGCCTACCATATGTGATGATAGTCAGAGATGCTTCACAATCCTCATGACATGGAGTAGCATACCTACCTATGTCTACACAAACCTCCAGATGGCAAGATGAGAAATCCTAGGACAAACTTGAAGCAGCCTCTTCCATTCAGGGCCAAATTCTGGCTTCTTGACCTGTGGGGCTGCTGACTGTAGAGCTGTTCTGAGTACCTTTAGCACTTCTTGTCCTCTCCTACCACTTCTGAGTGACCACAAACAAACATTAGGCTGGATACTGCACTGTGCACCATGTAAGGCTTGATCCAGAAAATCTAGCTGCCTTTCTAGCCTCACCAGTATTAGTTTTTTTTTGTTTGTTTATTTATTTATTATTTAGTTATTTATTTATTATTATCTACTTATGCTAGTCACTCTGATAGAGGTGAGATGGACTCTCACCGTAGTTTAATTTCCATTTCTCTGATAATGTTCTGTGAATTCTGGACAAAAAGCTATGATTTCTACACACACACACACACACACACACACACACACACACACACACTAAAAACTATTGCCTAAACCAAGGGCATGAAAATTTACACAGGTGTGTTCTGAGAGTTTTATAGTTTTACCACTTACATTTAAGTGCTGTAGAACAACAGTACTAGTTTCAGCTGCTTTTCAGCTGAATGACATTAATAGGACATTTTGGCAGATAAGTTTTGGACTTCTCCATCCCCAATTGCAGACTTCCCTGGTTGCGGGCTCATTGCTCTATTGTACTGATGATGCCCTTATTCTCAGTTGTCTGGCAGTTTCATTCAGGTAAATCTTGCATGCCTTGCTGAAATAATATTGAGGGGGTATTTAAAATTTCTTCTTATATACCAAAGATTCTTTGCTATTTCCTTTCCTGGTTCTCTGTGGCATGCTAACTAGCTTGAAGTTTATTCTGTAGGTACCATGGAGAGACCAGTCTGTTATTGGTTAACACCACATTATTCATTATTTTCAAGAGTTTTTTAAATGTGGAACCTTCCCATACTGTTAAGCCAGTCTATGGCAGGTTTTAGATCACTCTGTCCTAATAAAGTTTCTCATCTCATGGAAAAAGATCTCGAGGTAAGTACTCTGAATTCAGCACAGGTTCGTTATCTTGCATCCACTTATTTCCTTCAGTGAGGAACTTCTACATTAAGAGTGAGACTTGGAGAAAGAAGTCCTTAACATTTCCACTGTTCTCACATAGAGCATTTATCTTTTTCAATGAGGAGCAGGTTGATAGAGTAACCCTTGATTGAGATATTGGGGAGAACCATTATTTTATTCTTGAAAATATTTACTTTGAGTGGTTTCTGTCATACAGAGGTGGGAGCGGGAATAAATAGAGTTGGTGATGGTTGAAATGTCATAGATCTTTAACATTACTGCCAAGTTTTAGTATATTTGTTCAATAAATGTTTCTTCATTTTTATGCTCATAGGTAGACTTGGAGACATGTAATATAGAGAAATAGGTAATATTAATTGCCATCTTGACTGAATTAACAAGCACCTGAAAGGCTAGTGAGACATATCTCCATGTATGCCTGTGAGAACATTTCCAAAGAATGTCAGATTGTGAGAAATGAGTGCATGAATTCGTAGATGGAAGCATAATATGATGTCATTATCAGGAGGTGGTGAAAGGTAAGAGTTGGCATTACCTGAAGGAGTAGGTCACTGGGCCTTGACCTTGGGGCTTATTTTTTGTCCTAACTTCTTAAAAGCACCATGTTGCCTGTTAGACATGATGTGAAGAATTTGCTCCATCACATACTCTTGCTGCCATGATACTCTGCTCAAGCACAAGTGGCCAGGGGACCATGGGCTGAACCCTTGGAAACCACAACCCCAAATATATCTTTTCCCTTTATGTTGTTTTCTCTCTCTCTCTCTCTCTCTCTCTCTCTCTCTCTCTCTCTCTCTCCTCTCTCTCTCTCTCTTTGTCTCTCAGCGTTTTTTTAATTTATTGTGACATTTTCATCCGTATATTATTGTACTTTATCTTTTTTGTTCCATAGTCTAACTGGAGCACTCCTTCACTCTCCTTACTAGTCCCTTTTTGCTTGTTAATAGTCCCTCTTCTGCTTTCATGTCATATATGCTTTAAATTTATTTATTTGTACTTTATGTTGAATGTTTTTACTAAATTTATGTAAGCATAGCACGTGTGTTCAGTGCCCACAGAGGTGAGAAGAGAGTGTCAGATCCATTGGCACTGGGGTTACAGGCAATTATTAGCGCTATGTGGGTGCTGGGAAATGATCCCCGGTCCTCTGCAAGAACAGCCGATCCCCAAAGCTATTGATCCATCTCTCTAGACCCTTATGTATATTTTTAAATTGCAATACATTATATGAGATAAAATGTGATGTTTTTTCTTTCTTCCTTTCATTACTCTCTTTTGCCTATATATAGTTTCTGACTCCATATCTGCTTCTGTGTCTGTCTGTCTGTCTGTCTATCAATGCCAAAGTACTTGACTTCATCATAAAAAAAATTTAAAATTTCAACTAACCACTCAAGTCTAACAGACCCTATCTTTGAACTGTAATTTACAGGAGAGAAAGAGCAAGCGAGAGAGAGAGAAAGTATCTTTCCTCTTAGTATCATAAGCTGTTATGACCTAAGCCTGAAGCTGGCTTTGATGTTTACATATAGATAAGTTCTCCACATGGTGAGAGGGCACATATGTAGCAGAAGAAAATTATAGACCTTAAATGAGAAAAAAAGAGAAGGGAGTGAACAAAGAGAGAGAAATAAAGAATAGCACTATTAAATATTGTTATTGCAGTGGTCAGAACTAAGCACAATCTTCCTACGTGTATCATTCTCTAAGTCCCTTTATCCTTAAGCTTGAGTTGATGTCCTCTCATCTGTAGTATAAAAATACTTCATTGATATATCATATGATCATATGTATATACAGATAGCTACAAATATGTTAGATAATCACTTATATGCAATTATATATATTCATTTAAGAAACGATGTGAAAAACTTGACAAAATTCTTAAATCTTAATATTCCTAAGTTTTCCTGGTAACTTCATTCAATAGAACAAATCAATCAGACATTATTTTTAAACATAACAGAGTAAAACTGTCAGTAGCATTTATTGATGTCCTACTTCTACCAGCAATGCATTATATATCTTAATATATAAGAAAATTCTATTACGCTACTTGAATGATTGCGGTGTATACATCTAATATAATAGGATGCCCAGGTTTATGCAATTAGAGATGGAAATAAAACTTCACAATGTGACCAGTGATAGAGCTTCTTTCTTTTTTTGTATCCTGACATTATTGATATGTTGAATTTTACACATATATTCATAATCATAAGATAAATGTCATATATCCTGCATTGGCATCAATATATTTGTTAATAAAGGAGAAATATAAGATTAAAAAGTTGATGAAGTGGTGACAGTTTTAGAGTAGCTTTCAGATATATTTATAATACCATAGTCTGGTCTTGAGTACAAGCACGGATTAGGGAATCATCAGTGCTCAGAAAGAGAAATTTCATGGAGCTAGGTAAAGTGATCCAAGGACAGAATGGAGGTGGAAAAGATGAGGGAAGAACTGGTGAAGAAAGAAATCTAGAAAATTCCACAAAATTAATATTCAGTGTCCAGTAGGACAATACACATGAAGAGATGGTCAACTTTATTAATTACTTGTTAAATGAAATTTGAAAATACAATAAGAAGGATGGGGAGATAACTAAATTGGTAAAGTACCTGCCATGCAAAGCTTAAAGATCTGCTTTCAATTCCCAGAACCCACACAATAAGGCCCAGTGTTGTGGAACAGGCTAAGGAGAATGAGAGACCAGTCAGCCCAGCCTATTTGACAAGGTCCAGGCCAGTGAGACCTTGTATAAGAAAACAAGGTGGATAGGACCTGAACAAGAACACCAAAGGCTGAAGTCTAGCTTCCAAACACTTGCACACAAGCATGCACTTGTACATACAACCATCCTCACATGCACACACAAATATAAGAAGTTATAAATATCTGTGTACATACACACTTTATAAACTGAGAAATGAAAAATATCACATATTATAAATAATGCAGAGAAATTGAGCCATATATACAGGCATGTTTTGAAAAACAACAAAAAAAAATTACAAAAGCTAAGCAGATATTTACCATATGGCCTGACAATTCCACACTTGCACAAATACCCACAGAAGGAGTCCTTATATTCAAAATATGGTATGTATAGAAATGTTTGAAAGTATCATTCATTCAAAAATTTCAATATCCATAATGTTCAACAACAATAGAATAAATAACAGCGTATTCATAAAGTATTAAGTAAAAATGAATGAATGAAAGAATGCTGTACCTGACAACATGGATGATCCTCACAGATTTCTAAAAGGAAGAAGGCAATAGAAAGCAGATGTTAACAGAAGAATCATACATGGTGATAAAAGGCTGATTGAAAGAGGCTTCTGGAACTATAGAGGCATTTATCTAACTGTTTATAATTTTCCTATCCATTTATCTGTCTATCCATCCATCCCTTTATGTAGCCTAGATTTCTTTCTGAAAAGTCCTAGAAACATTGGCCAATTCAGTATAAATGAATGCTCTTAGTCCAGTCAGATTGTAGTCTTGAAATACAACTTTATATTCAAAGATGCTAGAACTTGTGTAAAATGACTAATCCCAAGTCTGAGGTAGGAAATAGAGAAGAAGGTGTGTTACATATTGAGATCTCACATAGAAAAGAAGGTATCAAAGATTATGGAAGTCATTTCAAAAGAGAATTAAAGACAACATGGAAAAGCCCCACTTGCTAAAAATGAGACAAATTTAGCATCAATAAGTACATAAGCTGCAAAACATTAAAATCCATCAAAGATGCTTAATCCTTTGACTGAGAATGACAGAGTTGTGATTTAATATGATTGAAAACTGGTAGCTAAATGTAGTAAGTCATGTATTCATATTGTTCTTCCTTGGTAAACTTTAACATTTAAAAATCACAAATCCTGGGATAAGAAGTGACACCTCATGAAATGTTTTCAGGAAATAAACACAAAATATGAGCATTTCTAGCATGTATAGTATATTGTATTTTTGAGTGATAGACACTTGAATAGTAAAACCATCAAAAAGAGCACATCAAGAAATGGTAATAAATGCTAAAATAAGCTAGTCATATTGGTGTATGTGTATAATTTCAGCATTCAAGATGTTGAAGAGGACATGAATTCATAACATCAATGGTACAGAATAAGATTCTTTCCTAAAATGAAAAAAAAAGTTCAGCATACAAATCGTTTTTACCACTCCAGGAGGGGATGCCATTTCAAATGAAGCACAGAGATGAACTCCTTAGGTGACTGAAAAACTTCTTAATGATGCTGAGCAGGATGGTGGTTAGATGATATTTGCTGTATACAATACATTTGCTTGATTTGTATAGACTTGCCTCATTTTATGACAAAATAAATTAAAAACTATAACTATAATCACAGAATGTTGGTTGGTGAAGCAGGAGTATAGTGATGAGTTCAAGGCTAACTTTGTCTACAAAGCATGAATGAAAGGTATGAAATGTAAAGGTGATAGTTATTTTGAATGCATATTTTTTTGCAAAAATAGAATTTTGACCATAACTTCAACTCTAAAAGAAAAAGTTAAAGTGGTTCTGTTGTGAAAAAGAAAATTATTTCAAATAGAAGATATCATAAGATGCATAAACAAACAAACAAACAAAAATGAATGAACACCAACTTATATCAATAGCTACTACATTATAGAGGCTAATATAAATGTACTTAAGTGGTTTAAGTTTCTGTAAGTGTTATGAAAGTGGTAATATTTTAAATATCTTCAAATTATAAAGGTTATGTAGGCTGTGTTCTTTAGGTAATTATAAGAAGAACAGAATGAATGACAAACAATTATGAAGTTATTACAAAGAAAAATGAAAGCAAAAGATACTTGTTTAGTCAAACAAGACAGGAGACAAGCAAGCGAAAATATTAATATAGAGAGATTTTCTTAACACAAAGCTAACATTAAGACCATAAAATCAATCCAAATATATAGAAATAGTAGTAAATGTGGACAGATGCACCAATATAAAATATTAAAATATAAGAACTGATAAAAAGGTAAGGACTGGGCTGGAGAGATGGCTCAGTGGTTAAGAAGAGTGGTTGTGCTTGCAGAAGACCTGGGTTCGAATCCCAGCAACCACATGGCAGCTAACAACTGTCCATAACTCCAGTTCCAGTGGATCCAACAGCCTCTCTGTCCTCAGTGGGCATTGCACAACATAGGTGTACTTATGTACATGCAGGCAATACACTCATACACATAAAATAAAAATAATAAAATATTTTTAAAAGGTGAGGATTAATTGTATGTGGTTTAGGTTTGTAAAATTAAATATCAAAACAGTAAAAAAGTTCCAAAGTATAAATGGTGATAAAAGGCAGAATGAGAGAAGCTTTTGGAACTATACAAATATTATCTATTTATCTATGTATCTATCTATGCACCTCTCATTTTTCTATCCATCTATCCATCCGTCCCTTTATATAGCCCAGCTGTTTTCTGAAAAAGCTTATAAACAATGTTCCATCCTGTATAAATGAATGTCATTTGTACACTCATATTGTAGTTTTGAAGTACAACTTTCTATTCAAATATGCTAGGACTTCTTGTGTAAAATGACTAATTCTAAATCTGAGGCAGAAAATGCAGAAAAAAAAATAAACAAAACCTTACACATAAGACCACTAAGCAAAAGAAATCTGACAAATTTGCAGCACAATAAGGCAAAGCAACCATAAGGATAAAAGTATTGCTGGGGGCAAAGAGGGCCAATTGTAACAGAAAAATGTCAGTGGAACAAGAAAATGTCCCAATTTTAAAATTTCAGGTAGCTATGATCACAGTTTCCAAATATATACAGAAAAATTTAGTGAAAGTTAAAGAAAGAAAATTCATATCATACTTCTTTAAAATAGAATAGCACATACAAACAATAACGGTAAAAGAGACTAATGAGCAGGTTCCCAGGAGCCTGTAGAATTTTGTCTGCATACGGTCATGTACCTTCTCTTACAATCTTTCTGCCCCCACTTCCAAAATGGTCCTTGAGCCCTGGGTGTGTGAAGAGGGACCAGCATTCTGCAGATTCTTAATCTCAATGTTTTGGCCATTTGTGACCTTTTGTGTTCCTGGCCCTCTAAGATTGTTTGAGATATTCTGTATGAAATACACAAAAATTCAAAAAAAAAAACAACAAAAAAGAGATTAATGAAGTTGACTAACTGACATATGTAGAGCATTGCCTTATAATGGTAGCGTTCATTTCCTTTTCAAGTGAACACAGCATTTATTAAAATAGACCATAGTGGTTTCTATAAAGAAATTCTGAACACATTTCTAAGTATTCAGTCATTCAAAGTAAATTTACAGTCTACAATTGAATAAAGGTAAATTTCAATATAAAAGTAATAACTGTTAAAATTTCATTCTTGATAAACTAGAAAATCCATCACTAAGTAACTCACAGATGAACGAGAAAATTAAAACAAATGTTACAAACATTGTTAAAAATGTTATGACAAAATAAAAGTTTACAGAGGCAGGTAAATCAAATTTTCAGTGGAAATTTACTTCCTAAAGTTCATAGAATAAAATAGAAGAAAATACATGAATCATGCTTCTATATCAAGAAGCTAAAAAAACTAGCAAAAGCAAAGTAGCAGAAAAGAAAAAATAAAGATATGAATGGAGATCAATGAATTAGAAAGCAACCATAAGAGAAACTCGGGTTCCTTAAAAACGTTAATATGTATGATGAATCTCTGAAATGACCAATGAAGAAACTAAAAGGCAGAGCAAGGGGCGCTATTATGAATTCTGTAGACATCACAAGACAATAAGAGGTCATTAGAATGACTTTATGCAAGTGCCTTTATCAATTTGCATGAGATAGATATTACTCAAAAGCACTACATCCCAGAGTTGACAGATGATATTGAAAATCCTATGCCCTTACTTCTTTTGTAAAAAGTGAATTCACACACTTTTATGTTCTCTCTCTCTCTCTCTCTCTCTCTCTCTCTCTCTCTCTCTCTCTTTCTCCTCCCTCCTCTCTCTCCTCTCTCACCCACGTAGTATTAACTTGATGTATAAATTTTATACAAATATTTAGGGGAAATATGATCAATTTTATGAGACTGCTTCAGAAAATAGGAAAATAAGAATAGCATAATTAAGACTAGAGATATGACTTAGTGGGCCAGGCCTTTGTTCTTATGCTTGACACATGAATTTGATCCCCACTACCCACCGAGAAGAAAACTGATTCTGAATGCTGTTCTCTGAGCTACACACACACACACACACACACACACACACACACACACACACTCCACTTACAGGAACTAAACAAACTTTTTTTTCTAAAGAAGAGTCCCAGGACATGATGGAACACACTTTTAGTCCCAGCACTCTGGAGGCAGGGGCAGGTGGATCTCTGTGAGATAAAGGCAAGCCTGGTCTGCATAATGAGCTCCAGGCCACCTGTGGATACAGGGAGTTTTTGTCTCAGAAAAAAAAAGAATAACAACATATTTTTTTTAAATCGAATTGAGTGTGACAGAAAAATTGCACATCAGTCTATGTCACTTACCTAGATGCAAATATAATAAAATATCAGCAATTTAAGATCATTAATACATTAAAAGAATAATATATTTAACTGAAGATTTTTGAGTTACCCAGAAGCAGTTTAGTATTAGTCAGTTACATTACTACAAAGAAATATAGGCAATTCTTATGCTCATCCTGATGGTTGTAGACAAAGAATTTGAGGAATTCATCTATTCATGCTAAAATTCTAAACAAATTGAAAATAGAGAGGAATTGTCTATTATATACAAGGTATGTATACATTATCTATTACTATGTTAACAAACCTTTACAAATTGAAGAGCTTTAAACAGCACCAATTTAGCTTCTTAGTTTCTGTGTTTTGAATTCTGGGTGAACTTGGTTGAAATTAAGACACTGGCAGGGCTTTGTTTCTCCCTGGAGCCTCTAGAAAAAGATCTTCCTAGCTTCTCCAGGTCTTTGGAAAAATTCATTTTGTTGCTTTGAAAAAAACTCAGTTTCTTGGTTATTTGTTGGCTTTTATCTGGGAGTCATCATTAGCACCAAAGACCCCTATATAGCCATTGTGAATGGAATCAGAGCAATGATACATTGATCCTTTCTTATGCTTAGAATCTCTGAGTTCTCTTTCTGCTGCGTTTCTCCTGCTTTCTCTTACAACCTATCTAAATTGACTCAAAGTGTTCTCCTATCAAAGTCACATGTGAATAGACTAGACTGGGCCTAGCCAGATACTCTAAGATAGCATCTTTATTTTAACTCCATAATCTTAAATTATTATTGCAATATTCCTGTTTCCATATAATCTATTATATTCACGAACTCCAAAGATTTGTTCTTGTTCATCTTTGGAGGAGCATTTCGTTTACAAGAGGATATAGTAAATGGCTAAAATTTCGTTTTGTTTCCTCAAGATCCATCTTAAATGCAAATTTATTTTTTTCATGCTGGAGCTAGAACTTGTTTCTTCTTGGCACAGTTTAGGCCTCTAGCACCTTCAGTTCTTCACTGGGATCAATCTAGAGATTTCCTTTATATATAAGCAACTTTTGGCAATTATCTCTGTATGGGATAGCCAGATGAAGTCTGCTTCACTTGCCCCACAGACTCCTATACCCTACAGTGACTACACAGATATGGCACAGTCACCACAATATAAATCCAGGAAATTTGTGTCTGCTTGCATTTAATTTCCCCTTTAAGCATGTTAGAGCTGTAGGAGATTTGTTAGAGTAATGACCTAGAGACACTGAAAGCTTTGGTCCACTGACCCATTTCTTATTCTTTTGCTCTCCAACTACTGATTGGATATGGATGCTCCAGAAGGCCTCTCCCTTTCTATTGGGTATGTGAAGTACACTGCTCTCTTCTGTATGGGATTTGCATGTATAACTCTACTTTTGATACCTCATATGATTTTCTTAACCTTCTCTGTGTCTCACCTTACTTAGTCTAATTTGTTTCATCCTATTGAGAGAACTCCTAGAGAGTGGCTATCTTGGTTTGCATAAATTTGACATTCATCAGACAGGAGCCACAGGGATCTTTGCTAGTATAAATAAGCAAGAACACCAATGGGCCCAAATTTAAGCCCCACTCTGGAGTAAGACCTTAAGACCAAATTGAAAGAAAATTATGATATGTGATATCCATAAAACCTCTACTGATTTCTGATAGTCAATCAGAAAAGTTTCTTGCTAAACTCAGGAATAAGAAAAGCCTATTTTCACTAATTCATTTGGTAAGATGGTTGCAGAGGCATTTTAAGAAGAAAGAAAATAAAGATATAAAGTGTGGAAAGGAAATAAGAAAACTCTCATTAGTAGTAGACAATATAATTATGTACCTAGAAAAATACAAAAATGTCTACTTGCCAGCTCATACAAGCCAAAATGCCCTTAAAGAGTCCAGCATCCAACATTACTCATGGAAATATAAAATGATGCAGTCACTTTGTTATCACTTCAAAATGTTAAATATAGTATTATCCAGTCATTCCATTCCAAGGTATAAACCCAAAATAATTGAATCGGGGACTCAAGAAAATAGTTGCACACCAGCATTCGTCACCACATTGTTCAGGATAGCTAAAATGTATAAACAAACTGATGATCCATCAAAAGATGAATGGATAAACATAATGTGGTATGCATATATAAAAAATCAAATAATATTCAACTGTGAAAATGAATGGAACTCTGATACACACTAAAATATTTATGAATCCTGAAGATATTTTGCCAAACGCAATGAGCCAGACCTAAAACAAATACTGTGTGAAACCAATTGTCTGAAGCACTCATAGTCAAATTCAGATAGACAAAAGGTAGAGTAAAAGCTATGAGAGGTTCGTTGAAATTTTCATTTTTCAAAATAACAAAGTTCTAAAGATTAGTAACATAGCAATGTGAATATCTTTAACACTATGGGACTATGCCCTCAAAAGGATTAATATAGTGAATTTTATTTTATATGGATTTTACTATAATAAAAAATTTGTGAACATTTGAAAAATAGTATCCAACAGCATAAAAAAATATAGTTAGGACATAGGAGTGTCAACCCTTTTAGCATATAACATGATATGAAGTTCATCTACAACATTCACAGGAGAAGCAATGGAATTACAAAAATTACAAAATAAGTTTGCAATGTTTTAAGCAAGTTTACTTTTTTGATTGGCTGTATTCATAGCTATTTATGTTTACATATAGCTTAGAGGCTAAAAGTTGGACATATTGTTATAGGGGAAATCCAGACGCTCTCTTGGAGTTTTAAGAATGGAGTCAAATGGGAGCTCAAGGGCAAATATATTATTGTTTAAAAAAGTACTCCAGGGCAAAGAAGCTCTAAGCTGACTAGATGAGGAAAATGGAGGTGAGAATGGGGAAAAAAAGGTCATACTATTTCAGCTAAGTAGGCATGGAGGTCAGCCATGTGGTGGCAGGCAGCCATGTGGTGGGAGAGGGGCATTAGAGAAAGAGTAAGGAGGTGCCAAGTACCAGAAAATAACATACTTAGGTTCTGGCCAACAGTAGAAATAAAAAGACAGAGAAAAGAAAAAGGGATAGTTGCACTTTTCTAAGTCAGGATGCACAAGGGTCGACTGATCCAGATTCCAGATGAACCCTATTGTGGCTCTTAGTGACTGTACTATGGGGATGGGAATTCTGGTAAAGAAAATATAGTACCTCATAAAAGAGATACTTATTCCACCTATCTCTTTTGGATGTTTTAAGGTGACTCTGTCTTCCTAGGGGTAGCCCCTGTTTCCTGAATGGCATTTTTTTTAGCAAAGTCATAAACTGTCCAACTGGTGTGTTAGGTCTTCTCCTAGGCCAGATATTCTATTCTACTGACCAAAAGGAGTTTTCCCTCAATTTGCCTTTTTATGCCACTAATGTCTAAGAAAATATCCTAAGTTACATGAAAGTTACATGTCGTTTACTTTCTTGTCACCATGACAAAATACCTGACATAAACATCTTAAAAGAGGAAAAGTTTATTTTGACTTGTATTACACAGGTTTGAGTCTAGAATAAGGTGGTACCCTTGCTTTCAGTCTAGTGAAGCAGACCACCACAGCAGTAGAAACATGTGATGAAGGATTCTGTTCACTTTCCTTAAACTTTTACAAAATCTTTATTGAGAATTTCGTACATGCATATAAGGTGTTTTGATCAAATCCATGCCCACTCCCTCCCTTCTAACTCCTCCCATATCACCCTATCACCTTTTCCTTTTCTTTTTTTCTTCTTTCATTTATTTATTTTTATGCGGTTTTTGGGTACTCTAACATTCCTCCCTCAGAAGAGGTAACCCTAACATCATTTAAGGATTAGATACAAGTTCCCAATTATTTTTGACATTTTTGGCCTTTGGAACAGAGAGTTAGCAACATACTCTGTTCACTTTTTATTGATCAGGAAATAGAGATCTGAAGGTCCCAGCAACAGCAACAACAACAAGGACAACAACAACAACAACAACACACACACACACACACATATATTTCATATAAATTCCTCCAATGGCCTATATCTTAAACTTAGGCCCTACCTCCCAATAACATATGATACTATGAATCTATTAACAGATAAATCAGTTGATTAGATCAGAGTCTTCAGGACCCTGTCACTTCCCCAAGCATTGTCAGCTGGCAACAAATCCATTAACACATGTGCTTTGTGGGGATACTTTATATTTAAACTACAACAATGTTCAAAGCCAGTACATTGGAAACTTAAAGAAGGCCTTTGACAGAAACTAAGAAATACCCATAGAAATAGAGGGGTGAGACAATGCAAGAGATAAATAATGCCTAGCTAGTTTTGAAAACCGGAGGGAACCATATTATTCCTACAACCCACTGACAAATTATACATAGCACATCAAGAAGATCAAGCAGATCAAGGTAAGGTTTATCTGAGAACAACTGGTCTTTGCCCAGGATTTGTCTACATGATACACAGTAATTAAAAGTACCAGACTGGTGGAACTAACCTTCTTGAATATTTAACAGACATACTTTGAGGCCTATAATAATTTGGTCAGAGGGGCATAAAGGAGAGTTTTTGCTTCTTGCCCTCCTAGGTCGACTAGTTCCAGGGGACTACGAACATCTCTCAAAATGTCCTGTAATTGTGGAGGGTCACCTGTTCTTTCGATCAAGGAGGTCGAGGACCACAGGATGGACTTGAACCAGTGTCCAGTCTACAAAGAGGAGGGTCAACACAGAGGAAACATTTCCTCCATGCTCCCAAGTGAAGCCAGCAATGGTTGAATAGGACCTTTGGCTTATCTTCACATACATGGAACTGGTAAATGAAAGGAGCCAGGGGCACCTCCCAAGCCCGTGTGACCCAAGAGGAAGAGATACTCAAACAATTTTAAGAGTAAAAATAAATTTGTTTATTTGGTCCAAATGCATTGCCTTAAATACTCAAAAGGAAAGCATAAGCAAAGATTAAAGTGATAGGTGTATATCTTTCAAAAAATTGTTTATTTAATAACTGCATAATTAAAAGAAGCATCTCATTACAACAGCATTGACATATTCAATAACAATTTCCAGAGCTAAGATG
>NW_008351466.1:3873153-3873459 GCF_000622305.1 Nannospalax galili | reverse complement strand
TCCTGCTAGAAGAGGAACAGCTGACTCTCCTAGAACAAAGACCTCTAGATAGGCTGACTAGATTCACCAGTAGGGCAAGTAGTGGGGAATGGCAGGGGTGCCCACAACACAGCAGACAGTAATAGGGATATCAGAGTATAAAGGCTCTAGTGGGGGGGGACCACTATGGGAGAGTGCCATCTGGGAAGTGGGTGTAGAGTTGAATAAGATGGTTTGGGATGTTGCGTGATACACACACACACACACACACACACACACACACACACAAAATCAACAAATTTTTTAAACATGTATTATATTTGAGGA
>NW_008351466.1:3862343-3873112 GCF_000622305.1 Nannospalax galili | reverse complement strand
TAAACATTACCATTGAAATCTACCCGATGACTTTATAGACATACACAGTTGTCAAGGATCCAAATGAAACTGATTATGACTAGTAATAATCAGATACATACAGATTAGAGCTGCATGCACCAACATCTCAGTGTTAGTAGCAAAAACAATGAGTCTTTCAGCAAGGAACAATATATTCTAAAATGAAATGGAGATCTTTTTTAAAGGTTAAAAACTCCTTCACAATTTTATTTCTTACGGAGCTTATACCGAGTTCAATGTTGTATAACTGTATTAATTCAGCCGTGAACCTAGAAACTTGTACCCACTTGTGAAAGAGATGTACTCTTGCTCTGGAGTATGTTACAAAATATGTTAAAGCTGTAGTGAAATGCTTCTTCTAATCATGTGGTTACCAAAAATTTTTTTTAAATGATTAAAAAAATAATTCTTCAAAGCATAAAAAATTTGCTCCTTAATAATTAGTAGATGTGAAAAACACTACCATTGAAATCTACATGAAGACTTTATATTCATGCTCAGATGCCAAGGAGCTCAGAAAGTAATGGACTGTGACTAGTAATATTCAGACATATAGAGATTAGAAATGCATGTGCAAACATCTTAATGTCAATTGCATTAAAAATTACTTTTTGTGCTTGAAACTGTGTATTTTAATAATGAAATGGAGATCTTTATTAAAGGTTGAAACCTCGTTTAATTTTATGTCTTATAGGATTTATACTGAGTACAATATTATATAACTGTAAAAATTCAACTGTTTACCTAAAAATTTACAGCCAATTTTGAAAGAGATACATCTTAGCTCATGAAATTGTTATTGAATATGTCAATGCTGTTGTCATAAAATGCTTCTTCTAAGTATGTGGTTATTAAATAAATGATTTAAAAAAGGAAATAGTGGTATATGTCATCTTTGATTGGACTGAAATATTCTATACTGTAAATTATTTGATTCTTTAAAATTACTGTAAATTCTGTGCAAACACAATAAAAGAGTAACAGAGCCTTTTGTGGAAATTTTTAAAACTGATTGTTAAAACTCAATTAGAGACACAAAAGACTAAGATCAAATATATACATACATACATAGATATATACATATATATATAAAGGAACTGAGGCAGTGTTTTACTGGCACAAGCACAGAAGCATGGACTAATATAATCAACAAAAGGTCCAAAAAAAAGAGACACACAGTCTCCTGATATAGGACAAATGGGATATTGGAATGCAACAGAAAAAAATGTGTCTTTTAAAGAATACTTGGACAATTGGACAGCGTATGGAAAAATATCATCGACAAACACTAGTGCCTATCAAACTATAAACCATGGGTCTCTGGGGATTCTTGAAGCAGCTCCACAGAGGCCTGGGCTCAATTCCTCAGGGCTTGTTAGCACAGACAAATTGATTATTATGCAGTATCTCACAGGTTTGCCTCATTTCTCTTACAGGACTTCATTCTCCAGGAATAAACTCACCAAGGTTTTAGATTCACTTTGGCCCTCCACACCCACCCTCGGTGTTTCCTAAGAGGTTGCCTATAGAACTCAACATAATTTAAAAAGCAGTGACATAGAAATTATCATTTATAAAATGTAGTATTAATGCGTATTCACAAAGATTTGAAAAAATATGAAGTACATTAGATGGTAAATATTGTTTGTTAGTTTGATAGGATACAGAATTACCTAGGAGACAAATTTCTGGGCATGTCTTTGGGGGATTACCTATATTAGGTTATACTCTGAGTGTATTATTCAGGGTTGTCTAAAGGAACAGAACCTACAGAATGAATATATGTTAAAATAATTTATTAACAAGCTTTATTTTAATATAATAATAACATCTGAATTACATCCGAGAGTCTACAAATGTGGTAGTTGTTCTACCCTTGAGGCTGAATGCTTTGACAGTTGGAGTCCCACAGTGGTTGTCTCACACTGGAGAGTCTGAGAGCCCATTAATTGCTCAGTCCCCAGCGCTGAGAGCCTCAACAGTGCTAATCTGGTGCACAAACCAAGAGGTCTCTTGACGTGTCAGTGGTTCTCAGTCAATGATAGAAGTCTGGAAACACTGGCTCCAATTTCACCAAAGGAATCATCATCAGCAAGATCATAAACCAAATGAGTGGCAAGAAGGAAGGCCAAACAAGGAAAACACAAATATTTGTTCCTTCTGCCATGCCCTTTTTATCTGGGCTGCGACCAAATAGTCCTGTCCACATTTTGTGTGGATCTTCGTATGTCAGTTACAGCAATCAGGACAGTACTACAGTTGATGCTCCATAATCAGGTTGTTCTAATTTTGGCATGTTACCTTTAAAATCAACCATCACACTGGTCATGTCTGTGATGGATTTATCTAGATTAAATTAATTGAGATGAAAGGCCTACCCTAGCTTCCAGATACAATAAAAAAAAGGGGAGCTAAGCACTAGTATTCACTGCTCTCTACATCCTGTTGATACAGTGTGGCCAGCTGCCTCAACTGCAGCCACCATGACTTCAAGGCCCTTGAACTATGACCCAAAATTAACCCTTCCTCCGTAAGTTGCTCCTTGACTGCTTGGTCCCAGCAAGAAGACAAATAAATAATACAAAAAAAAAAAACCAAAAAACAAAAAACGGTAATGAGAATTGGGTCATTGTTGTGATGAACACAAAAGTGTGTTTCTTGGGCTTTTGGAACTGGTTTGTGGGAGGAATGTGGTAGACTTTGGGCTAGAAAAGGTGTAAGCAGAGTTGAATAGGCCATTCTTGTGTGAGCTTGGAAGACCAGAATGCAGAGATAAAAGGAGAGAGAGGGTATTTGTCTCATGAGATACAGATACGAATATGGACATTATCACGGAACTAGGGGCTCTTTCTGCAGTATTCTGTCAGAGAATCTGGTTGTCTTGAGAACTTATATGAGGCTGATTTCAAAAGTGATGGACTAATTTCTTTGGTGGAAAAAAAAATCCCAAGACAGAGCAGTATTCAGGATATACTTCTTCATTGTTCTTATACAGATCCACAGTGAGAGAGACCAAAAACACCTGAACTATGTGGAGTTCCATGAAGATATGTGAGCAATTTTAAAATAGAAGACAAGGACAGTTCAGGCAACAGAGCATCTGTAATTGTTAAACATTTTATTCATTGAGAAAACAGAAAAACTTCTTGGAGGGCAGGGCAGGACTTCACCAATCAAAGGCTCCAACTTTTGACAATAAAAATGAAAAAGCCTGAAGTGAGAATGCACACAGAAGGGGTTCCCTACTCAAAGACAACTGCCTACAAAATGATTTTAAAGAATCAACTATCAAGTTATCCAGGCATCACTACAGTTGTGGTCCAAGAGGCCAAGTTACTTCTCATGTTAGAGGTACTTCTCATGTTAGCAGCAGAATTTGGCTACTTCTCATGTTAGCAGCAGAATTTGGTAGCATACTCCACATGGTACTGGTTTTGCAGGCATAAAAGATAAAAGATGTGGGAAGTCAAGGAGTCTTGCTCCATGGTTTCAGGGAGCCATTAAGGGCAAGTATGCTGGTTAGTTTTTGTCATGTTGACACAAACTAGAATCACCTGGGAAGAATCTTCAATTAAGGCCATATCTGTGAGGCATTTTCTTAATTGCTAATTGATGTAGGCGGGCACAGCCTACTGTAGGCAATGCCATTTATGGGCAGATGAGGCTGAATTTTATAAGCCAAATAGCTGAACAAGACCCAGGTAGCAAGCCATTTTGCAGCAGTCCTCTATGGTCTCTGTTTCATCATGTGCCTCCAGGTTTCTGCCTTAGCATCACTCAATGATGGACTGTGATCTGGAAGCCAAATAAATCCTTTCCTCCCCAAATTGCTTTTGGTCATCAATGTTTTATCAAAGCAACAGAAATGAAACTGGAGTACCAGACAATGTGCAGCAGAGTTGGGGTTCCTGAATGGAGGCCCTGAGAGGCTGTCCTGTGACACTGCCTAAGGTATACAGCAGACATCCCAAGATGTTGGAGAAGCCAGGTCCATGGGGCATCCATAGAAGGTAGATGCAGGAACTGAATGGAGCTCACCTTAGAGAGAGGTGATGTGTGTTACAGGAGACAGACCTGAAGGAGTGGGGTTACCTAATCTCTTAAAGTCTAGATTATTCCATCATAAGCCCGAGATGCTAGATATGGAGGATTTGGTTTGCTGGATTTTGGTTTCCCTTTGGTCTTAGCCTTCCTTTTCATGGCTCCATTTCTCCCTTTTGGAATAGAAATGTTCATTTTGTGCCATTGTATAGTGAAAATATGTAAACTTTGGTTTTCATTATACACGAGTACATAGTAAGAGATTGCCTGAGTCACAGAAACTACTCTGTACTGAAACTTATTGAACACTGCTGAAAATGTTAAAGATTATGGAACCTTTGAATTTACTGAATGCATTTTGTATTATGAGATGGCTATGAACCTACAAGGAAAATGTCTTAAAGGTAGTAACTTGGAAGTGATATGTTTTGGTGTCAACATGACTGGGAGTGGACTTTTGATGGTAAATGCTGATTGAACTTGATAGAATCTAGAATCAACTAGGAGGCATGCCTTTGGGCCTGTGTGTGAGGGATTTACTACATTGGTTTAGCTTCTAGGTATGTCCCAGAAAGATTATCTAGATTATGGAATCTGAGGTAATTGGACCCAACCTAGAGAGCTGGCCAATATAAAACAAGAGAGCTGAAGACTAGTGTTTATTTTTCTCTGCGTCCAGACTCCTTATGCAATGTGATCAGCTGCCTCAAGCACCTGCTCTCATGACTTCCCCACCATGATAGACTGCTATATCCTGGAAATTTTCTCTCCAAAATTGCTTCTTCTCAGGTACTCAGTCTGATCAGAGCAACAAGAGGAGTACTCCTTTTCTTTTCAACTAAAATCAGTTTGAGATGAAATTTTCTTCAAATATTTCAACATAAATGGGACATCATTGTAGAATATAAATAGAATCCACTTGATTTTTATTAAGAGTGTTTCAAAAATATAAAAATTGAGCCAGATGTGGTGACACACCTTTAATTCCACTACCTGGGAGGCAGAGGCAGGCAGATCTCTGTGAGACTGAAGCCAGTGTGGTCTACATAGTGAGTTCCAGGGCAGCTGGGACTACAGGGAGACTCTGTCTCTAAAACACAACAAGCATAAAAAAGAAAAAATCAGTTACCCTTCTCACAAAATGGTCTATTTGTTTTGTAAAATATAATTATCTTACACAAAACATGTTAAGTTTATTAACAGGCGTTATTATTTTAATAGAATTAATAAATATTTTGAATTATTTCTCAATTTTATTTAAAGTATACTAAATATTAGTAGACACAATTCAGACAAACAAGGACTATTTGGACTCATCACTAATTTGCAACTTTGAGGAACTACTGAGAATCACTGTGATAGAAAAAAATCTATTTCAGATGAGCTAATATATAATAATGTATTTCAAATTTTAAAGCACTTTTACAGGAAAATGAATAACATCTTTTTAATACTGGAGGAGGAAAATGTTTTTATGATAAAATAAACCAGGATTGAAAGACAAACACTGATTCATTGGAGTATATTTAAAGTAATACCTCTTCATCAAAAGAATCTATTTAAAAAGCAAGAATTTGGGGGATGGAGAGATGGCTCAGCGAATAAGTACACTGATTGTTCTTGCAGAAGACCCAGGTTCGAATCCCAGCACCCACATGGCAGCTAACAACTGTCTGTAACTCCAGTTCCAGGGGATCCGACAGCCTCTTCTATGCCCTGCCAGCATTGCATGGCATGGGTGCACTGACCTATATGCAGGCAATACACACGTACATATAAAATAAAAATAATAAAATATTTTTTAAAAATGTAAGAACCTAACCTATTCGCTATGTAGCAGATGATATACATACCCACCCACCCCCACACACATATCCAACACTGAAACTATGCCTATAGTTCATGAAAGGCTCCTACAACTTAATAAAGAAAAGACACAAAATAGCAAAGCCTTGAGCAGCCTCAGCACTCTGCTGGAACTAGGTCTTCCACGGGTTCTTAACCATGTCAAAATTTATTTTATCTTGATACGTACATTTTTCACAAATCACGGTGAAAAACAAAAGACTTAGACCCATATGAACTGATAAAGTTATGCAAAGGGAAGCATAATTTTCTCATTCTGTCAGGAATAGTGTTAATCAAATTACAATTAAACCAGATATGATGTCTTACTGTAGCTAGTTATTATACATTCTAATTGCTTTTACTTCTCTATAGCCCTGGATGACTATTTATATATTTTACACACTGAATGTCATTGTTATTTAAGGTTGTATTTGTTTTCCTTGAAATCATGTCTCAACAATGTGTAAGGTAAAATTCCACAACACATTTCCTGTAGGGTAAAGGAAAAGAAGGAAATGATGCTGCAAAATAAATACCCCAAAGTCAACACTGATGTCATAGTTGATGGTATAACTGCCAGTTTAAAGATGTCTGAAAGAAGTGGCTGGAGAGATGGCTCAGCGGTTAAGAACACTGTTTTTTCTTGCAGAAGACTCGGGTTCAAATCCCAGCACCCACATGGCAGCTAGCAACTGTCTGTAACGCTAGTCCCATGGGATCCCACAGCCGCTTCTGACCTCCACAGGCACTGCACGACACGGGTACACTTACCTACATGCAGGCAAGTCATGCATATATTTAAAATAAAAAATAGTAAATGAAATTTTTTTAAAAAGATGTCTGAAATTTAACCTGTGAATGGTCAAGCAGTGAGTTAGAGAAAACAGTTCTGAAAAGTAGAATGTTTGGACAATGAATAAACTTTACCTGGATTATTACCAGAAAAACATTTTTTTTTTCTCCATACTTCATCGTCGTTGATAGCTAATTTTTGCTGTCAACTTGACTGGTCTGGGATTAACTAAAATGGGAGAGACTTTCCTGATTGGAACATTGGAAGCTGGAAGACCCACCCTAAATGTGGACATCACGTTCTGATGACAGTCCATGATGAAGGGAGCTTTGCTTTTTGCCTGCTTATTTTCTCTCTGACTGGTGCATTCTTCTTGCTACTGTGACCAACTTCTTGAAATTCCAACGTAGCTGGATCAGGCCTCCATGTGGTGTAGATGCCATCCCACTGAAATCGGCCAACAGCCCATGGAAAACTGATGATGCAAAGACCGGAAAGTTCAGTGCCTTGCCACAGTAGGAGGAAGATCATCCAACAACTATCACTCCCTCCAAGGCCAGGGACTTTTGTAGAAGAGGTTGGACGAAGGGCCCAAGGAAGGAGTGGAGTGTTAACTGGAAGTACTCTGACCATTATGCGGGCAAGCTATAGTCACACCTCCTTTCCCCACTCATCAAGGACTCAAGGGGCAAGTCAGTTACCCTCCCATCCAATCAGTTGACCTTAGCTGCATGTGGGGGCGGGGTTAAGGATATATATAAGCCGAGAATGCCAGAAGGCACCTCTCACCATTTTCCGCAGCTGTCAGGAAGTCACAGGATCTATATTTGAGTGTGGACTTCCCAGTGCAGCTGTAAATGGGGGACACCCACTCCTCTGTAAATAAACCCCCATCGTATGCTCTGTTAAAAAGAAAAGAAAGAAAATGATAGGTGTTTGGGTGGATAGATGAAAGGTATCTGATTAAACCACAAATGGATGGTCTTGCACTAGGGAGTGTCTGAGGACACTGACTTGAAACAGTGGGCCTTAACACCCAGAACAGAGTACATGTGTTCCAGTGAGGGGGCTATGGGAGAGTGCTTGTGGGAATGGGGCTCTAAAGGCGATTCAGATTGTTTGAGGTATTCTGTATGAAGTACAACAAAATTTAATAAAAACAAATTTTAAAAAATTAAAAATAAAAAAATTCCAATGTAGATCAAAGACTAGCAGATCACCAGGAATCCTCCAGGCCCTCAGTGCTAGATTGAGCGTACTGAGACATCCAGCCTTGTGGACTGAGCAACTACCAGATATTCAGCATGTGTGGTACAGTCATTGTTGAACTACTCAGTCTTCATTGTAAGCTATTCTAATTTTCCTTGTATTGGTTCTGTTTCTTTAGAGAACCTTGACAGATACATGGTCTCACTCAGAAATTCTGAATTTTGGCTTAGAAATCTGTTTTAACCTGATTTTCAGTCAACTCAAGTGTGCACTCAAGCTTGAGAATGATTTGTAGAGAAAACTATTTTGAGACATTTAGATGTAAAGGGAAGACACCTAAGCATATTTAAGTAGTAATGAAAGTGTTTCTGTGCTGAAGAAAAGTGTTGAAATACAGTAATATGAAGGAAATTCTGCTGGATAATGTTCTTCAGGAGTCATGAGGTAATAAAATTCAATCACACTTCAATGTAGAGGGTTATATACACATTGTAATAAAAATGAAAGACAAAAAGAATAGGTTTAGATAATAATATCTAAAATTTATTAAACTCTTTTGTATTCCAGGTATGATTCTCACATATTCATATGCATATATTCTTTTATTGCTTCAATAACCCTATAGGAAACTATTGTTATCACTATCTCACTGATGAGGAGATAGAATTACAGAGGTTGAATAAATTTTCTAAAATTTTAGGTAGCAAGTAACACAGACAGTTGAGTTTTAGAGTTTATGTTCTTTATTCTTTGTTTCCTTTCTAAATTTATATTTAAATTGATTTTATGTGTTTGTAAGTGTAGCACATAACATGCAATACAGGTAGAGGGTAAAAGAGGGTTTTGGATTCCCTGGAACTAGAGTTATGGATGGTTTTTAGTCACCATGTGGTTTCCTGGAACTTAGCCTGTGTTCTCTGAAAAATCAGCCAGTGCTGTTAACCACTGAGTCATCTCTCTAACCCTCTAGAGTCAATATTCTTAATGACTACCCTGTGATACATCTTTGACTCATGTATATTCATTTATTCATTATATGTGTATTTTATTTTCTTCTTTTAGTTTTTGAGACACAATTTCATGTAGCTCAAGCTTGCCTCAAGTTCATTATGTAGCTGAGGATGACCTTGAAATCCTAACTTTCCTATATCTACTTCCTGAATACTGGAATCACAAGCTTGTGACACAATACCCAGTTACTTTGCAATTCATTATTTATTATAATAATTTTCTGGGACAGGGTTTTCTGATCTCAGGTTGCCTGCAAATCATTATGTATCTCTAGCTGACCCGGAACTTGTGATCATCCTGCCTCAACCTCCCAATTGCTAGCAGTATAGAATGCACCATCACTTCCACACACAGTATGGTTTCTGGTGGTATATACAGAAATTGAGAGAATTCTTATTAAATGTCTGTTATTTTCCCAGAGATATCTGATGAAATTGGGTAAAGACAAGGAGAGCTTAAATATTTAAACACATATATTCTATGAAAATATATTTGTGATGAAAATATAATCTATGATCATAAAATGGCCAGAAATGGTAGAGGATAATTGATTTTATTGACCATTTATTTAGAGTCCTTCCCAAATCCTATTCGGTCTTTCCTCTGGTAATGACCAAGTTATCTGTGGCCAAACAAGTACCAGTACTGTGTTTAACTAGTTTTATATGGGGTTATAATTTTTGTCAAGAAGTTGTGATAGAAGGTAGAGAAGCAGGATGTTTTCTGGACTGGTGTGGATTATAGAGATGCATCAGAATAATAGGCTGGTGAGCTGGAAGTAGATGGAAGTGAAAATGAAATCACTAACATTGTCAAGAAAGTTAGAAAAAAAAACGCACATATTTTCCCATCTATTTTTAATTCTCTGTTCTCTGGAAAGTCTTCAGCAATATGTGTGAATATTTTACATCATGTAAGCATACTGTGTCTTCAATTTTGTTCTGCTTCTTCACTTGGGAAACATTTATTTCATTTGCTATCGTCTGTGTTTACCATTTATAATGGATGTTTTAACATTTGGTATAGCATGACTTACTAAATCCTTACTCTATGTGGCACCATTAAATTCTCTAATCATTTTTTATATTTATGAGTACATGCACCTTTCTAGATAGGGATTTAAAAGTATTTTTGAATAGATTTCTCAGAGCAATTTTGTGAGTGAGATTATTGAAAGAAAGGATATGTGGAATTCTTGATAAGTTTATAACATTTTAAATTAGTATCCAGAATAAATATTTTGATATCCCTTGCCACCAGAAAAGTAGAATTATGCCAGTTTCTCCACATGCTCCCCCATTACCATATTTTCAAAACATATAGTTAAAACACTTTTCTACTTTAATATGAGAAAGAAATATACTTTGCCAACATTATAATGGTTATTATTCTTATTATTAATCAGCTGAATAGGTTTGAATACAGTATGTGCTTATATATTTCATTTTGAGTGAAATTTATTTTCATGTGGATTTTATTTGTATTTAGTAAATCTATTATGAGCTTGGTATTGTTCTTATTTGAATAAACTTAATAAAAAGTAGATAATAAACTTCTTCTTCTCAGATAGCATAAACACAATAGATTATTGCAAAATGAAATATAAATTCCATGGATTTCTAAGTGCTTTTTGAAAATTCAATTCATGCTCAAATTTATAGCTTTGGATATAGTCACATATTAGTATAGCATTCACATATGGCAGCAGAGGAATAATTTTCAGTATTTAAAAATTTATGTAATTCTTAAATTTGAAATGATGGAGCTATAGATATGGCACGTATTAAATGGGACATTGATTTATGTTGTTAAATAATAGAATACTGAATAATTTATATTTCATTTT
>NW_008351466.1:3843551-3862288 GCF_000622305.1 Nannospalax galili | reverse complement strand
TTTTATATTTTAGTATGCATTTTATACAATAAATGTTTGAATATGTGAAATGTGAAACTATGTTGCAACTATACATAAACACCAAATTCAATTTTTAAATTTTATATTCCTTTTTATTTATATTTTGATGAAAAAATTATCAAAGTTTGTAGACTTTGAACTGAGCAATATTTTAGTTTTCAATTCCTTAGGTAATAAATGTGATTAAATAACAAGTGTAAAACAATTATAACAGCAGACTGATTTTACTGAAATAAAAGGAAATTTATATTGTGGAATAAAATAAAATTTATATATTATGCATATATTATCTACTGAGACATGACTGGTTCTTACTATGTGTATATTATCAATACAAATACTGATGATCAAACATCAGAACTATATGGTCATATTTGATATTTTTACATTTTTGCCACCTTTAAATCATATAAAATTTATGACTTTACATACATTGAAATTTAGACACTATGGTGATATTTTTATTAGACTGATTTATAATTTATAGATATTTACACATATGTTATGATGGCAGCTTTCTTTGTAATCTTGCTCCAGGTCTCATAAATATTAGTCATGGGCCAATGTGTAGTAGTTTTCTAATGGAATTATTAAGTACACAGAGTCACAAATCAAATGTAGACACATATTTATCACATATGTAAAATGCTAATCCTCTTGCATTTCAACGATTTATATAAAAGTCATTACTTAAGCATATTTTTCTTCTAGCCTGGTACATATCTAAAAGAAAAGTCTGTGTGTGGTGGCACACACCTATAATCCCAGCATTTGAGAGACCGAAACAGAATCATTGCTGCAAGTTTTAGGTTCTTCCACTGTACTTCTTAAGTTCCAGGCCAGCTAGGATTATACTGTAAGACTCTATCTCAAAGGGGGAAAAAGAAAGAAAAAGAAAAAAAGGACAAGGAAAGAAAAAACAACAAACTAAGATTGGAAATATGGCTCAGCTGTTAAGAGCACTGACTGCTCTTGCAGAGGACTTGGGTTCGAATCCCAGCACCCACAACAGTGGCTACAAACTGTCCTTAACTCCAGTTCAAGGGTAATCCGAAGCCCTCTTCTGACCTCCGCAGCAATGCACAACACGGATGATTCATGCAGGCAACACACTCATACACATAAATATAATTTTAAAAAAAGGAAAAGAAAGCCGGCACAAATGCACACTGATTCAAATTCTTGATGAAATGAATTAACTGAAAGCCCAAGCACTTACACAGTATATTCCAGGCACTTTTCTTTGTATTTATATAGCCCTAACATTCTGGTGGAATAGGATCTGAGAAACTATAATCGTTGGGCCTTATGCTGCTTTTATTCATTGTCAGAATACACATAAGAGTTACTTCTCTTGTTAAAAAGGTGTAATCACATCTAGAAAAGTAGATTTGTTAAGTACACATATTAGACAAAAACAGACTAGAATTAGGAGGAGGAAAAAAGCCAAGCTTACATTAGAGATTCTACTAGACTGACTGATTAGAACTCTGTGATTGTGGAGAGGTGGAGTGCTTCAAATCCAGAGCCTAAGTATCTTGGCCTGTCTTTAACAGATATTCGTAGTCCACCTCTGCGTCTGATCTAATATTCTTATGATTATCAATTGAAACCTTTGAAATTTATCAACAGACCAGTAGCTTCCAGCAGTCAAGTGTCTCAGAACGTTATCAGACAGCACTTGAGACCTATGGCAGTGCTTTTCCTAGGTTGCTGTAGCCTATCTACCTGTTTTTTTCAGCAAGGTACTTGAAAAATGTCATGTGTTATGTGTATTTTTTTTCTTTTCTGTAACTATGAAACCTTATCCAGCAATGTCCCTAAACCACAGCCATTCACATTTACCTCCAAAATAAATATCATCTCTCATTCTTTTTGAGGTGATAACTGCTTTTTGCATCAACACATGACATAATGTCATATCTCAGCTCAGTGACATTTCTTAGCTTTCACACTTTTATCTTAAGTGTAATTCATTGCAAAACAAAATCCCCAATTTTAAGCAACATTCCATTCTAAACAGCTGTTGTGTGACTTTGCCTGGAGAGTCTATTTCTAGTCACCCTAGATAGAGAAGGCAATGATAGACCAAAGAAATGTTTCTGAGGCTAGCCTGATGAACCAATTCATTCACTAAAGGTTTCCTTACAGGGGCGTGGGCAATTTGCAGGCAGTACAGGGCCAAAGTCTTTATCCTCCCAGCTATTAACCATTTTGACATTCTCTGGGAAGGAGGGGGATTCACGTTCCTCCTGAGCCAAGTGATTCGCCTGAGCCACCAGTCTTGTGAGCCATCTCCACTTCCACAAGAAATGCTAGTGGGCCCAATCTTGTGAGGGTTTCACGTGGGACATCTCAGCTGCTTCAATTTCAAGATGGAAAAAGCCAAGTCATGCTCAGAGGACAGACTTCCATAACAGCAGCTTTGATTTTTCTAAATTGAATAACATAAGCATTAGGACACATGCTTTGTTGTATTTTATTTATTTTGGTGCTAATAATTTGGGTACGACATTAAATTGATTCCAAAAATAAATCTTTATATTTTTTTCAAAGAATCACCAACACTGAGCCAAAGCAATCCCAAATGCACACAGACACTCACACACACACACACACACACACACACACACACACACAGACACACGCATACACACACACAAACATATTTTTAGCCTTATGTAATAAATAAGGATGTCATAGATTTTCATACCTTTTTGTTTCAATCAGAATTTTTGACAGAAAATAAAATACCACCCAGATCTATAATCTGTAAGACATATACAAGCAAGGTATTAATTACAGTTAAATGTTCCAACTAAGCATAAAAGTTACTATATATTAAAAGTTACAAATTATTCCTTACTAAACATTTTTCAAAAATCTGTCAAATTTTTAAAATATGAACAAATTCAACAAAAAAGTAGAAAGTTTTATTAACCATCCTACACATACACAACTTATGTTTCTTTTCTATAATTACAATCTCCTATAAATATAAAAATGATTTTGTAATGTATTCTATAGGGAAATAAAGATAAGTTAGCATTTATCATAACACAATCTTAGTTTAATTTTTTTTTGTCTTTTTGAGACAGGGTCTGGCTGTAGCCCCAACTGGCCTGGAACTCACTATGTAGCCCCAGGCTGGCCCTGAAATTATTGAAATCCGCTTGCCTCTGCCTCCCCAGGGCTGGGATTAAAGGCCTGCTCCACCATGCCCAGAATAGTTTTAAATTTTTTAATAACTTGGGACAGCACTTTCCTATTTCATAACTCATTACCAAAATGGTATCTAAATTTAAGGATTGTTATGAAATTTGGAAAATCTTTGTCAAATATTTTTCATTTTTCATAGGCATTTTAGGTTGTTCTGTCTAGTCATAGCCACTAAATAAAATTTGAATAGACAGTACACATCCTGTTTGTCATCAATGTCTTTGTTTTATTGATGGATGTGTAGTTTTATAATGCTTTTATAAGAATTAATGTAAGTAATTCACATAAAGTAAGTAAGAAATTTAAATTTAAATATTTTCCCAATGTGGCTATATGATGCATTCCTCAGTGACCAAATTATCAAATTATTAAAGAGCCTATTCATTATTTCTATTCAAAGTTTATTTCTTCCTTTTTAATGAGTTATTGCTTTACTTTGACCTGCATTTTTATTAGTTACTTCATTATACCAGAATAATTTGTATTATATTATCAGTATTCTGTTATTTTTTATCATCTATTATCTTCATCTGAATTTTCTTCAATAAATTTTAAAATAGCCATAAACATCATCCTTTATATGTTACTGCATCAACAGTTTACAATTCTCATTTGTTTCATAGAAATATTTCTAATTATTTTTTCCCTAAAATGCATTGAAAATGACATAGCCTTCAAACTTCCCCTCAGGTCCAGCCAGGAGGTTCTGCACGAAAAGGCACTTACAGCTGAGCCTAAGGACCTGAAATTGATTGCTGGCACACACATGTTGGAAAGAGAGAACTGACTCATGCAAGTTGTCTGCTGACATCACACATCATGGCATGTGCAAACCTCTCCCCAGCCCCTGCATTTGTGCACTAGCACGCGCGCGCGCGCACACACACACACACACACACACACACACACACACACTTGCTTTCCAAAGTAAATAATGGTAAAAATAATAACATCAAAAAAGAGAGAAAACAAACACCTTTGTGGCTCAATAGTAGCCTCAAAGTGACATGAAAAGGAAAGAAAATTCGAGCGCTAACAGGTAATGCTTAAAACAGATTTGGTTAGAACATCGTATGTAACCAAGGGTTTTTTTTTAAATACTCACCACGTGACCATATTAGTAGGCTAAATCTCCTGTAAATTTGCTTCTGAGATGTGAGAAAAATGGGCTTCTTTATACTCTCTTGGAGCATGACATGCACATGGCACTTTGCTCACAGCAGCTGTGGCTGTGGGGCTAGGGCCTAGAAAAGACTGATCATTCAGTCATAGAGGGGATATGTGCTCAGGGAACCTGGTCCTGCCTCCCGCCTCAAGGAAATAATTGCAGTTGAGGCCTGAGGGAAGAGGAGGAAGTGATTGCCATCAGTCACATGTACTTTGGTGAGATATTCATTCTCCAGTGGATAGCTTTATACCCTCACCTATACAAGCAGTCCTGTTAAGCCTAGCAAGTCACAAAACAAAAACAAAAGACCCAAACAAGAAGACATGAAAGTAAGATGAAGACTTGGTGGAAAGAGGGGGGTTTGGTAGAGGTCAAAGAGTAAGAGAGAGTTGGAGGGATGAGTTTGAGCACAATGTGTCATGTATGTGTGTGAAACGGTTAAGAATAAATTAACTAATTCATAATATTCATCATGATTCTTTCTTTAAATAATAGAGACATACAGTTAGTTGTCTCATAGTACTGTCAAAAATCTCATGACATCCCTTTGTGTTTTTACGTATTTTCACGTGATAGAAGGTATTATAGCTAGAATGGACCTCAAGATACCAGCTGATTTAGGCATTTCCATGTAATCATAGTTAATGAGGCAACAAGCTCAGGAATTTAGATGACTTAGACAAGGTTACACACATACACAGATGCACATAATTGTTGGTTAAGAATTAGAAATAAGTATTTAGAATTATTAAATAGTCTTACCTGGGGAATGCTAAAGTTCCCATGAATATTTCCACCAGGAATCAAGAGCAGAAAAGCTATACCAGTATGAATATAAAGAGCATTTCTACTTCTGATAATTAGAATAATATTTTGCAAAGTAGTATTTAAACACAATAAGCAAAAATAAATAAAATAGACCTCAATATCCTAGCTAACATTGATAGCCATCAGGTAATTACAAGTTTTTATTTTTCCAGGAAACTTTCTATTGAACAATCATGTATTAAATTTGTTACACATCCACTATTATTTTGTAAGATTATATTCCTGAGATGAATCTCTATGAGTTCTGACACAAGCAAAATTAATCTCAAGAAGCAGCTCAATATATATTCTCTTCTAATCATTCCCCACTAGACTATATGAAACTTTTTACATGAGAAGATATGTTTAGTCTTTCAGAAATATGTTCATGTAAGGTTGACAAAAAGCTTTCCAAAAATTTTTATCATTCATGGACACATACTATCCAAACATTCTGTATAGCCAGGAATCCTCTTTGAATCATGTCTTTATTATGAGTAAAGTGTTTGATATTTAAATTTTGAAATGGAAATCCATGGGAAAACACATATAAACAATAATAACACTTTAGAATATACTAAAGAATTGTCACCAGAATTCTCTCAGGGTCTCTTGTGCTATCAGACAAACCATATAATATGTTTTTATGTGAATTTATTATATTTTATATCTTGGGGGGGATAGAGAAACTTACAGATACTAACGCCTGGCACATAGCACCAGCTCTGTGTGGGAGGGACTGGCTGCCACTGTTCCAGATTGCTTCTGTGCCTGTCCGCAGTCTCTGTTAACTCTCACCCACGCACCTTGGGCCCACAGTCTCATTCCAGGTCAGTAAATGCCACCTTTCGATGCTGAGGCCATCTTTTTCTCCATGCCCACTGCCCCATGTTCCTGGCAGCTCATGGCTTCCATCCCAAGATGACTCCCAGAAGCCCCTCTGCAGTCCATTCTCTGTGACAGGCCCCACCCCTTGGAGGAACTAGGTCTCTGGGACACACTCTCCACCCCTTTCCTCCACTTTTACAATCTTTCTGCCTATCTTTTGCTAAGGTCCCTGAGACTTGGAAGGGGTGACAGATGTAGGGCGATCTGTCTTGTATTATGGCAAGATAATGACATTTTGGGCTTACTCATTATTTGTCTTTAAACTATGACAATTGATCTATCTCACTGGTGTTTTTTTCTATCATAAAGACAAATAGAAGGAAGTAGACACATTTAAACAAATGTGAACGTAAATACAAATGTCTAGAAGATATCCCAGGAAGTGTACTGTATGCATTAAACAGTATACTTGTGATAGCTTCCCCATTAGGGTCTGTGACATTTCTTGACACAAGGCGTTGGCCTGGTCTACAGCACCAGATGTGTGTTCCACCCCTAGGAGCAGGCCTTATCCAATTACAAATTTGTCAGTTGTTTGTATGTTGGTTGAGCCATTATTGCACTTGCAGGGAATGCTTGGCCTGTCCATAGTGTGCAGCACATGGTGTCCATTGTTGAGTAGAATCATAGGGGATCCTTTCTTCCCCAACCATTTGCATAGCACCTTCTGGCAATATGAATGTCATCCATCCAGTGGCATGGAGTCTTTTGGCTTAGTCTCAGCTCCATCTCTTCTTCTCCCATGCTCACAACATGCAGTGTCTTCAACAACATGGCCTTACGGACCTTTCTAGTGTAAAACCGACATTAATGGCAATAGCCTTGGTGAATTTGAGGACCTCTAGGATCTCTCTGACCAACAGCTCATGGAGGGGCAACAAACCCCTGGTACTATGGATTTTCTTAACAGCTATATAGTTTGGGAGTCTCTGTCTTCATCTTACCCAACCATAAAACTCCCAAGAATCTTACAGCTATAGCTGGCCTTTGTTTTTTCAGGTAGCTTTCAAATAGGTTTTACATCTGTAAAACACTCAAAGGAAGGTTAACATTATATATTAAATCAATCATAGACAAGGTCTCACATAGCATGGAATGGTTTTGTCCATTTGTATTAACTTTTTTCTCCATAGATCTTTGTTAGGTGCCATAGTATGGGTATGAGGCATTAATTTGGTTAGCTCTTTACCATTTTTATTTATCCCTTTGGAGTCATTTCCCACTTTGGGGATTTTACATGGAGTTTCTTTGTATTCTTTTATTCTTGATACACTTGCAGGTGCACTGGGCTAAAGAGGCAGGGGACATCTCCTATCCCTGATGCACTTCTTGGTTCCCTGAGTCAAGCAGGCCCTGGGTCTGCCTCCTGACTGTAACCATATCTGTCATCTCCTCATTGACCACACCTGGTTGCTGGAGGAGAACTTGGTGGGAAAAACTGCTTCCATACCTAGTATAGCCTTTATCAGAAGAGAAATGAAACTTACTTAATCCTTGGGGATTATTACCCACACCTTGTACAGTTTTTATTGTTGAAATATCTTTTGTAAACTGTTCTTCTGGTTTTAAAACCATCCAGAAATGCCTTAGTACCGAATTTTGTTTTCTATCAATTTTTTCTCTGGGGATTTGGGATTGACATAAGTCTTGCCACATTTGTATTCGAGTAACCTAAGTGGACCATTTCCTCTGTCAGGTCTTTTTTTATATCTCTTATAGGGTGTTCTGTTATTTTAAAGACACGTTTTACATACTAGTCGGAATCATTTAGATTTGCCAAAGCCTCTCTCACTTTACGAAGTTCTTGTCCCTTCAAATGGCTTAGTAAAACCATGAAAGCCCCATACCATCCTTGAGGTCCTAGTTGAATTAAGCTTTCTTTCATATCCCTGGTGAACACAGTCTTATCTGGACCAACGAACTGGACATCATATATTGATTTTCTCATACCTAGTTCTCTCAGTAATGCCTGCCCCTCCTTTATAGTCCTCCAGCCCCTGCTAATCATGTTAATCTCCCTGGGTGATAACCGTCTATCTTTAATGCCTCTAATCAGCCCTGTGTCTCCAGTTGAGTTAATTGGTTACAAGCAGTAAATTCAAACAAGTAAATTCAAGCAGTAAATTCAGACAAGCAGTAGACTCAAACAAGCAGTAAATTCCTCTTTCCCTAACACCCAAGTGGACCATTTCTTCTGTCTGGTCTTTTTTATATCTCTTATAGGGTGCTCTGTTATTTTACAGACATGTTTTACATGTTGGTCAAAATCATTTGGATTTGCCAAAAACTCTCTCCCTTTACAAAGGTCCTGTCCCATCAAAGGGCTTAGTAAATCCATTAAAGCCCTAAACCATTCTCGAGGTCCCAGTTGAATTAAGCTTTCCTTCATACCTCTGGTGAACACAGTCTTATCTGGCCCAGTGAACTAGATATCATATATTGCTTTCCTCATACCTAGTTCTCTCAGTAATGCCTACCCCTCCTTTATAGTCCTCCAGGCCCTGCTAATGATGTTAGTCTCCCTTGGTGATGAACATGTATCTTTAATGCCTTCAACCAGCCACCCAATTAAGGACTGCTCCACCCTGCATTGGCCTATGTTGAACAGCCTGTATTGCAAGGATGGATGGGTGGTTATATAACTCAGCTGTGAAGCTTCTGAAGGACTTAGACTGATGTCATATGCCCCCATGTCCCATACTGTCACAAACCACTTGGCTAGGAGCTCTCTGATTGCTTGCTTGTAAGGTTTTCCTAGTTTTAACAGTTCCAGCAAGGAATATTTCCTAGCTATAGAACAGTTAGCTTTTTTTTCCTTTTGTATCAATGGTTGAATCTGAGAGGCAGCCTTTGCTACTTTTATTTTTAGCTCATTTTCATTTTTACTATTATCTTTTGTATTTTCCTCTGAGTCCTTGGACCTTACACAAGTTGAAGTGTTCTGATTTTTTCCTTGTTCAAGCTCTGCAACTGGATCTGCCAGGACCTCTGTAGCCTTTTCAGCTTCCCCTGCCTGGGGCACATCTTTTATTATGCAAAGTGGCCACGCCCCTTCTCTGGGCACTCCCTTTGGGGGTAAAAGTTTTTCTCACCTCTGAATAATCTTTAACAAATCTTGACATATCCAAAACATAACCCCACATTTACAACATAGCTGTTGCCCACGCTTCTGTGTGGCTGGCCTCTTTTTACTTACAGATTTTATAATCCATTGTAAAAACCACATCAGTGCAGCCATCAGCTCTCTAGCATTTTCCAAACTTCCGAGGTTTGTCATTTTTAACACCACCCTGCCAGCTGTGCCAATTTTGTTGCCAGAGTTCTCTCGGGGTCTCTTGACCTATCAGATAAACCATATAATATGTTTTTACATGAATTTATTATAGTTTATATCTTGGCGGGGCGGATGGAGAAACTTACAGAGCCTACGTACAACACCCAGCACCAGGTCTGCACAGCGGGCAGCCACCTTTCCAGATTGGTTTTGCGCCTGCTTACAGTCTGTTAACTTCCACCCACCCATGCCTCTTGGGCCTGCAGTCTGGTTCCAGGTCAGTAAATGCCCCCTCTCACGATGTGGGTGAGACACTGGGAGCATCTTTTTCTCCATGCCTGCTGCCATGCATTCCTGACAGCTGGTGGCTTCCATCCCAAGATGGATTCTGGAAACCCCTCCAGAATCTATTCTCTGCGGCAGGCCCCACCCCTTGGAGGAACCAGGTCTCTGGGACACAAGAATAAAAGCAGTGTTATTTACAAATAAAATGTATCAGGTAACTGTATTGCATGTTTATGGTGTTTGAATGCTAGGCAGCTGACAACTATTGTGTTGGACATCTAGAGAGGTTGTATTTAAATATATACATATATCAAAAATTAAGTGTGGAATTGGTTAGAATTCACATAAACACTAATTACAATTTTGTTTGGGTATAGAAGAGACCTATTTATCTGTCACATGAAAACAATTTTAAAAATTGAGAAAAATTTCAATTCTAGTGAGGTTTGTAAAAATTAAAAATTTAGAGACCAGGAACATTATATCATAACATGTCATTACACAAAATAAACTTCAAATACAATGAGTTTATGTATAAATTCAAAGAATTGGAGCTAATATATGAGAAAGCTTTCTTTTTCACATTAATTACCTTGTATAGAAGTTCTTTGCACTAGAGGTATTTCATCTGGCGAATAGAAATAGGAAGCGGTGGCCTTTTCTGCTGTTCAATGAATTTGCCTAACAGCACAACAGAGCAAATATTTTTTAAAGTATTAGCTACTTTTTATCAGGGAAGAAATGCTTAATCAGCATATTGTTAGGTCTCATCTGTTAGCAATGTAGTAAGTAATTTCTCTATAAATCCCTTTAGAACAAAGAAAATTATAAAGTACTGTGAGGCCTGACACTGGGTCCACATATATTAGCTTTAAAATGAATGTAATCTTAAGAGAAAATATGTAACTGGAATAGCTATTTAACTACAGATGATATTTTCCAGAATAAATGCTTACTTAAAGAACTGGAAATCTCATGGGATACATTTCCTTGTCACTGTGATGTAAACTCCAGAGAATTTTGTTTCTACCACTGCAGTTTTAATTGCATATAGTAAAACCTAGTCCAGTTAAAAGAGTATAACAATGAATAAAAAAGCTAGAGAAATTTTTGGAAGTGATATATAAAAAATACAAAAACGCCAAAGAACTATTAGCAGCAGCTGATTATTGCTGGGTGAGGAAGAGTTGATCTTCTTTGTGGGTGAGGCTCAAGATAGACTGACTAGACCCCAGTGGATGAATTTGCACTGACATCAGGGTACACTAACTTGTCTCAATAGGCCTTAATGTATATGACAGAATGCATGAAAATTGGTGAGGTAGGGTCCAGATGGGGGAAGGTGTACAAAGAAGATTAAGATATTTTGCCGGAAATGCGCAAAAATTCAATAAAAATAAAATACTGTATTCCAATAAACAAAAAAAAAATATTTATCACAAGGTTTTGTTTTTCTACTTCTGATATAGATTTATAGCATCACAGTGACATGACAGTTAAGACTAAATTATGTATCTCAAATTTTAAGATTTTATTTTTATGATCCCATTTTGAGTTATACCTTCATTAACTTAGTTCATTTAAAATACACTTTTAAAAAATCCCACGAAAGTCACTTCTCTCAGAATGGTACTTTTAAAAATAGTACTATAGGAGTCTTACTGATCACATAAGAGTAATACAATCTAAACAAAGTAGGCCAAGGGAGAATTTACAAAATGTAAAAACATACACATTAAAAGTTAGTAGGTGGATAGATACATACGGTGGAAAGACCAAATGGAGCATTACAGTGACCGAGAAGAGAGGGTCCTAAGGTGGCTGCCTTGCTTTTCCCCAGTAATAGGAGATGGTTCCCTAAGAGTTACTGTGATACTCAAATACAGGGACAGCTGAGCAGATGCACTCACAGATACAGTCTGATGTGTGATAATGTGATGATTTTGTGACACACTATAAGGAAGGGAAATAGCTGGAAGTATCATAGGCTCATTCTAGTTGAACCTGGAGGCTATTTAACTCTGGATAGGAATAGTCAGGAGCATGTCTCCTCTTACTGTTTTCTCATCACAGTTAACATACACGTAGAGTGGGATAATGTTCACAGGTGTACAAATGAAATATTCTTACAAATGTAAGAATTGTTTAATAGCATATTTTGGTTACACACTTAATCTTAAAAGCTCGGAGACCCTGTCTCAAAAAAGACACGTCCCCCCCAAAAAAGATGAACCTCTAGCCAAATGGCAAAGAGAATATTTGACCTTCAATGCTCTTGTTTTACTGTTTTGTCATTTCCACCCCATCCTAAAGGTGAGCACTGCGTACCCCTTGCTCCCTCACCATATCAGGTACAGGATCTGAGGAATGCACTATTCTCTGCAGCCTTGTATGAAGCTAGGGCATAATCATACCTTATTCAAGGTTCCAGTGTCCTACTGAGAAGGATTGCTTGCCTGTGGGTAATTGTCTAGACAGCACACCAAGTGAGAACTTCCTAGGGCTGCTGAAAGTGGATTCAGCTTCCTGCTGCTAGGTATCAGGACACTGAAGCAGCACACTAAGAGCTGTGTTTCTGCATACCTGACCCTGTTTACTGCAAAGCCGGAGGCATCTGTGGGGCTGTTCATGACAACCTGTGTTCCCTTAAAGAGACTTCTTTAGCTGAATGGAAAGAAACTTTTCTATGAGAAGGGGCAGGTCCTAGGGAAGAGACTCACTGTCTTAGATGCCTTCAAGCAGTGTGACACTACTTGAAGATCTCTTTTACTGGTAATTTAGGATGCAAAATATTGTATTTTTATATTACTGAAATTGAAAACAAGATAGTTTGCATTAGTACAGTTTTCCAAAGCTGAATGTGTTAATTAGGAGCTCAGTTTTTATGCCTGAACTACAAAATCAGCTTTCTAAAACACCTAGTTGGGAGCGCTACTATTCTGATGATCTGTGTAGTTGAACTGAATATCCTCAGCTGTAACATCCTTTTTCATTTCTCTTAATAAGTTTCTCTAAAATCTTTTGATGCATTGTTCTAGCCTTACAGAGACAATTTCATTCAAAATGTCTCCTGCAAGGTGTGTGTCATGTAGATGAATCTGTCTTCTTCCTTCTCACTCTATTATACTTTGGAGATGGACATGGGAAAAATCACCATGCTGTGTTCTTTTACCAACAGGAAGAAGATTGATTAGAACTTGGTTTTATCTAGGATGGTCAGCTACTTCTCATCCTTTTATTATCATTGGGATTTTAGTGGGGTACAACTATTAGGCATATGCTCTTTGGTTGGAGGTTTAGCATGGTCTGAAGTTCTGCAGTTTGGTGCTGAGGTCCTAGGGGTATGTATTGTGTGTCTGGCTCTGGTAATGATGAATTTCTCTGTAAACTTTGAGTTTCTTTGTTTTTGTTTTTCAGACAGAAATTCCCTGGAGCCACAGCCAGCCTGAAACTTGCTATGTAGACCGGAATGGACTTGATCTCACAGAGATTGACCTGTCTCTGTCTCCCAAGGGCTGGGATTAAAGGTGTATGTGCCGCTATGACCAACTTTGTAAATTAAAAATAAATATTTTAACATTATAGGTAATGAACAGTGACATAGTTGTGAATCAAGCTGTTGCACTAAATTTTCCCCTCTCCCCTGAGAGACAAGCACTCACTCAGGTTCTCGTGGTCCTGACTTGGATTGACAAAACCAACAACACATTTTATTTGGGTTTTTCATAGTTTATGACATTCAGGAGGGGGTGAATTACAAAGGCGTGAAACACCTCCATCATCTTGTCAAGCCCTTGGTCTCCCCCAGCTTTTCAAGTGCCTTTTCCTGAGGTTCCACTGTGTCCAATATGGTGATGGCTCCAACCCTTTTCCCAGTGTGCTCCATGTTTCCCAGAATAGGTCTCTAGACCCACCTCCTGATCAATTCTAACTTTTCAGAGGCTCTTCCTGGTTACACTCCACCCCTTTCCTCTAGCTCTTACAAACTTTGTGCCCACCTCTACTGCAAAAGTCTCTGAGCATTGGATGGGACAATCGTGGTGAAATATTGACCTCTTATACTTCCCCATCATTTGTCTTCAAGATGTGGCTGCTGATCCATCCTGGTGGTGTCTCTCCTACTATAAAGACAAATGGAAGTAAGCAGACATATCTAAACAAACATGGGTGCAAATACAGATGCCTAGAAGATATCCTAGCAGGAGTAGCATATTTATCAAGCAGCATATCTGCATCAGCTTCCTCACTGGGGCTTATAGCCATCCTTAACACAGTGGGTTGGCCTGTTCTACAGCACCAGATGTATGTTCCACCCCTAGGGGCTGGCATTATGCAGTTAGAAATGTGTCAGTTGCACACATGTTAGTTGAGCCATTATTGCACCAGCAGGCATTGCTTGGTGTGTCAACAGTATGCAGCATGCAGGGTCCATTGCTGAGCAGAATCATAGGGGATCCTTTTTCCACAACCATCTGCACAGAGCATTCTGGCACTTTGAAAGCCACCCATCCAGAGGCATGGAGTTTTTATCTTAGTTTCAGCTCTACCTCTCCTTCTCCTGTGCTCACATCATGTAGTGTCTTCAGCAACATCACCTCACCAAATTTTTCTAGTGTACAACTGACATTACTGGCACTAGCCATGTTAATTTGAGGACTTCTGGGATCTCTCTGGCCAACAGCTCATAAGGGGGCAACCCACCCTTGGTACTGTAATTTTTTCTTAACAGTTGTACAGTTTTGGGAGCCTTTGTTTTTATTTTATACAGGATTAGGTGTTGTAGGCTTTTCCCAAACTTTCTGGTGGGTATTACTTTTATCTTACCCAACCATAAAGCTCCCAAGAATCTTACAGCTATAGTTGGCCTTTCTTTCTTCAGGTGTACTTGATATCTTTCAAATGGGGCTCACATCTGTAAAACACTCAAAGATTAACATCATATATTAAACCAATCATATACAAGGTCTAACACAGCGTGGAAAGATTTTATCCATTTGTATTAATTGCTTTCTCCATAGATACCTGTTCCATACCATAGTATGGGTAAGAAGCATTAACTTGGTTAGTTCTTTACTATATTTCATTATCCTTTTGCAGTCATTCCACATTCTGGGATTTTACATGGAGTCTCTTTGTATCGTTTTATCCTTGATAAATTTTATAGGTGCTGGCTCAAGTTGCCTGTCCCTGCACGAGGCTAAGGAGGCAGAGGGTCTCCCTTGTCTATGCTGCACCTATTGGTTCCCTGAGTTAGGCAGGCCCTGGGTCTGCCCCTGGCTGTAGCCATATCTGCTGCCTCTCCATTGACCAAAACTGCCTGCTGGGGGGAGGCCCTGGTGGGAAAAGCTGCCTCCACCCCTAGCATAGCATTTCTTAGGAGAGAATGTATCTTATAGAATCTTTGAGGATCCTTAACTAACCCTGGGACAGGTTTTATCCTCTGAGTGCCTTTTATGAACTCTTCTTAAGGTTTTAAAGCCTTCCAGAAACTCCTTAGTACCAAGTTTGGTTTTACATCAATTTATTTCTTTGGGAATTTGGACTTGACATAAATCTTGCCACATTTGTTTTTGAGTAACACAAGCAGACCATTTATTTTGGCTTGCTTTTTTATATCTCTTGTAGGTTGCCCCATTGTTCTACAGACACATTTTACATGCTGGCTTGAGTCACTTAAATCTGCCAATATCTCCCTCACTTACAAAGATTCTGTCCAAGTAAGGGAAGTAAAACCATTAAAGATCTATTACATACTCGAAGTCCCAGTCGAATTAAGTTTTCCTTTATAACTTTGGTGAACAAAGCCCTATCTGTCCCAGAGAACTGGCCATTATATATTGCTTTTCTCATACCTAGTTCTCTCAGTAACGCCTGTTCCTCTTTTATATTCCTCCAGCCACTGCTAATCATGGGAGTGTCCATTTGTCATGACCAGGTATCTTTAGTACCTTGTACAAGCCATTCCATTAGGGACTGGTCCCTCCTGTATTGGCCTAGGATAAACAGCCTATGTTTCAAGGACATATGGGTGGTTATATAAATCAGCTGTGATGCTTCTAAAGGACTTAAACTGCCATCATTTTCTCCCATGTCCCATACCCTCACAAGCCATCCTGTGAGGGGTTATTTAATTGCTTGTTTGAAAGTCTTCCCTAGTCTCAACAGCTCCAGTGTGGAGTATTTTCTCCTAACTATGGTATTGCTAATTTTTTTCTCTTTTTTGTATTAAAAGTTGTATCTGAGAGGCAGCTTTATTTACTTTTATTTCTAGGTTGTTTCTTTTCTCATTATGGTCTGTCTTTTTCTCTAGGTCCTTTGACTCCTGGTCACCTAAGCTTATGCAAGTTAAACTCTCCAGTTTTTCCTCTTTCAAGCTCTGAGACTGAGACTGAATTTGCCACTAATTCCTTAGCCTTTTTAGCCTCCCCTGAGGTGGTTTCCTTTGCACTGGACAAATCTTGAATTATGCACAAAAGTGTCCAGACAATCTCTCTGGGTTCCCCTCTTGCATCCAAGGCTTGTAATTTTTTTTCTAGGCTCTCTATAGTCTTTAACAAGTTTTTAGATGCATGTGGCAGTGAACCCCATTTTTCAAGCAACTGAGCTGTTTTCCTATATTTGCGGGATGGCTGTGATCTGGAGATTCCCCTTTGGTTCTGTCTGCGTCTACATATCCTTCATCATTTTAGTTACATATTTTACAATCCACTGTATAACCCACGGGACCACTGCTAACCCCATTGCTTTACCTGAACTACTACGGTTTGTCGTTTCCAGCATAATCCTGCTGGGCTGGGCCAATTTGTTGCACTGAATTCTGCCCCCACCAGCCTGCACTCAGGCAGAGTCCCCCTGTCTTGATGTGGATTGACAAAACTGACATAATACATTCTATTTGATAGTTTGTGATATCTGGGAGGGTATGACTAACAAAGCCATGAAAAGCTGCCAGCGGCACCCCATCTCTCCCAGCTTTTTGCATACCATTCACCTGTGGTTCCACAGTTCCGTTCCAAAATGCAACATGTCCAATATGGCAACATTCCACCCCTTTTCCCAGTGTACTTCTCATTTCACAGCATAGGTCTCTAGACCTGCCCCGATCAATCTAGCTTTTCTGAGGAACTTCCAGGTTACACAAGTATACAACAGTTAGCTGTGAGAGTAAGCAAATAAACACATCTCTTGTCTTGAAGGAATTTATGATGAGAGAAATATTTCTGCTGCAAGCATATTCTAAATGTAAATTCAATTTATAAGACACTGTGAAATTAATATTCCTACTAATATTAAAAGGATATAAATAGGGACTGGAGGGATAGCTCTGCTGTCAGAGTACTGACTGCTGTTATACAGGACCTGGGTTTCAGTTCCCAGCCCCCACATGGTTTCTAACAACCATTCATGATTCCAGTTCCAGAGGGATCTTACACCCTCTTCTGACATGTGTGTGTATTGTATGACATGGGTGCACTTACAAAAATGCAGGCAATACGCTCATATGTACAAAATAAAATAAAAATAGTAAATAAAATATTGTTTTTTAAAAAAATAGAGGGGCTGGAGAGATGGCTCAGTGGTTAAGAGTACTGGGTGTTCTTGCAGAGGACTCAGGTTCAACTTCCAGCATTCCCATGGCAGCTAATAACCATTTATAACTCCAGTTCCAGGGGCTCTGACACAGTCTTCTGACCTCCACAGGCATTGCAAGACACAGCTACACTTACATTCATGCAGGCAAAGCATTCATGTGCATAAAATAAAAATAATAATATATTTTACAAGGATATGGATAATAGGAAAGATCAGGAATGATTGTGCTATAATGTGTTAATTTAGTTTGCCAGTAAATAATGAAGTGAATTTGAAAAGGGATAGGTTAATTCTGTCGATGTATTTTTGTTGCTTGAAAGGGACTCAAAATATTCTAAAGGTGAATTAGTTCAGTGTCAAAGAGAAGTAACAAAATGCTGGGGAATTTTTTATGTTAAGTCATTGAAGCTTCAGAACCATTTATTAAGTGGGTAATGCTGTTAAACCTACTTTAAAGATTAAAAAAGGAATTAATTATTGCAGTAATTTGAATAAATGTCCCCCAGAGGCTCCATGTATTTGGACAATTAACACCCATTCCTGGTGCTGTTTTGGCATGGTCATGAAACCTTTAGAAGGTGTGGCCATGTTGGTGGAAGCATGTCACTGGGAGGTGGGTTTGAGAGTTGAAAGCCATGCCCCACTGCCAGTGTCTTTCTCTGCTTCTTGTGCCTGCTTGAAGATGTGAGCATTCAGCTTTCTGCTCTGGCCACCTCTGCTGCCATGCCTTTCCTGCCATTATGGACTCCCTCTGGAACTGTAAACCAAATGAACTCTTCCTTATAGAAGTTGCAGTGGTCATGGTGTCTTAACATAAAAACAGAAAAATAACAAATGCAAGTATTATTATCTACATCTACACAGGTATCAAATGATAGAGCTGTCAAATTCAGTGACCTGTTGTGAAGGTAAGAGTAAGATCTCTAAAAACATGTGTGAACACAGGTGATATATCTATCAGCTACCTTTACTTGAAAAATATATGAGCAAGTAGATCCCATCTGAATGTGCATAGGTCAGTGGAGAGAGAAGACATTTTAAATAGATCTGAATAGAATTCAGTATAAGAATATGTCCAGTCTGAGCTATGTTATCAGGGACTATGGGTCACTGAAGACTCCATTTGGAGCAGTGAGCAGATTAGTTTAGGATCAGGCATAGTCCATTAGAATTAAATAACAATATTGAAAGTATAGCTTGCATTTTTTTGTGCTCTATCCATTTAATCTTTGTGACTGCTCCAAGAGTAGCTGTTCTTTCAGTTTGTGTTGGGTTACAAATAACTGAAACAAGTCTGACCTAAAATAATAAAGAAAAAAGATATTTGTTGTGAGGACAGATAGGTGTTTCATTATACCCCAAACCATGAATGGGAGGGAAGATCTTAGAGAAGAATTAGAAAGAGAAATGTCAAAGCTATGTAAAATCTAGGGAATATATTCCCTTACATTTTTGCCTTTCTGTTTTCCCTTTCTTTCTTTC
>NW_008351466.1:3805971-3843443 GCF_000622305.1 Nannospalax galili | reverse complement strand
TTTCTTTCTTTCTTTCTTTCTTTCTTTCTTTCTTTCTTTCTTTCCTTTCTTTCTTTTGGTTCCACTCCACTATCTTCTTTCTCTTCAGAATAGTTTTCTGTTTCTTTGCTGCCGTTTTACAAGACGGCAGTCTATGGTTACAGAACTCATTTCCAATTTCAAGAAAATGTATGGAATGGGCAGATAACCTGCGTGTTTCAATCTTGGTTGGATTTAAGCCAAATGAATTCAACTGGGCATGGGTCATGAAATACAAACTAAGCAGCTGTTGGTCTACTTCTGTAGATAACAGTTTGCATTAAGATGAACCACTCGAACTTTGGTTTAATAGGTATTGTTTTTCTGGTAGGTGTAAGGAAAATAATTTTTGTTAGGCAAAATAGTTTTTCAAAAGTCACAACCAAAGTAGAAAATTAACTTTGAATCTAGGTCTGGATATTCTCCGGGCAATTATTCTTTTCACCACTCCTTTACATCTTCATAAAGTAAGAAACAAATGTTACACAGACAGGCTGAGAACCAGAAATACTTAACAATGGCTTAATAGCTTAGTGCAGTGGCTCTGCTGTAGATAGGATTGAAAATAAAATGAAGCGAGGCAGCATATAGCATCAAGGTCAAAACTGATCATAACGTGATCAATGGTTGTGACTCACTGAGGCTTAAACAAGTAAAGAGAATTGGAAACAGACATGGGGCTTTGAGTCTATTCCAGTGCCCATGTCATAAGTAAGTACAGCTGCCAAAAGACTTTCTGGCTTTTAGTGCTTAATTGAAGCAGTGTCTGTGGGATCTTACTAGTCCTTGTCTACTAAAACATTTATTCAATGAATACTAATTGAGTATCTACTCTGCCAGACTGGGTTGTAGGTATTGCAGATATATCTGGGAAAAGATGTGCCAAGTTCTTGAACTTAAGGAACTTAACATTTTAATGAGAGGAGAGAGATAATAATTAGTATTGAAGGTAGTGAGAAGTGTTAGGAAGAAGCATTTAACTGGGTAGAGAGACAGTGAAAAATAATCTATAATTTTAGTTACAGTGAAGACTAGGAAGAAAAACTTTAAAGAAATGATGTTTAAGCAGAAATATACAATAAAGATATGAAATCATGCAGATATTTGGTGGTACACATCTGGTCCTCTATTTGAAAGTCAGCTTCATTATTATTCAGACAGTGAAATGGAAGATTGTGCTAAAAATGACAGGTATGTCTACTTTCCTTGGCATCTAAGCACTTAGTGTGTGAATCAGCTTATCAACACTGGAACAAAGTATCTGTGGAAATAACTTGATGGAGGGCAGGTTTATTTTTGCTCTTGATTTAAGAAATTTCATTCCATGTTTAATGGCTCCATTGCTTTGGGTTTGAGGAAAAACATCAGAGTGAGAAGTGGCTAGAGTGTATGTGGGGGAAGTTGTTTTCTTCATTGTGACCAGGAAACAGAGAAACAAGAAGGGACCAGGGATAAGTTTCAGTGCACATGTATGACTACAGGGATATACTTCCCACACATTCCTTACCTCATAAAGTGTTCACCCCTCTTAAAATTACAGCATTAGCTAGTGACAAAACCTTCCACACAAGAACCTGTGAAAGACATTTGAAATGTTTATACATCTCATCAATAGTTAAGAATTTATTTCCTATTACTTAAATCTGGGCTACTGCTATGATTTTATGTGGTCACAACATACAAAAATTATGGTCCTGATCTACATCTAAGCCTCAAGTGGCTTCATACATCTATATTTGTTTTAGGACCTCTCTTAGTTTCTTTCTATTGCTCAGTCCATGAGGGTAGATGTCATAGCAATTCCAGTCTGGAGCTGAAGGCCTGGAGGATTCCTGGAGATCTGCTAGTCTTCAGTCTACGTTGGAATCTGAAGAAATTGGTTCTACTATCTCGGAAGAATGCCATAGCAGCAGGATGAACTCACCAGTGAGAGAGAAGGCAAGCAGGCAAAAAGCAAAACTCCCTTCTGCTGTGGCCTTTTATATGGGCTGTCATCAGCAGGTAACACCCATATTTAGGATAGGTCTTCCAGCTTAGAATAATCCAGTCAAGAAAGTCTGTCATTTCAATTAATTTCTGTTAATTCCAGGTCAAATTGACACTTGCTTTTTCCATAAGAACAGAATTTAGTTGTTTATCTAAAAGACATGAGACCACCGGCAACTGAGACTATTTGTCTCAGTGGCCCCAGGTCAAGTCCTAGTTATGAAAGAAAGCCAGCATCAGCCAAGTCGCCCTTGCTTATCTGAAAATCCCTGAATTATCACTATCAGGGTTAACTAATAAGATAATATCCTAGCCAGTACACTGACATAGGAGCAGTAGTACACTGATGTTAACTTAGGCTACTGAGTTTTAGACTAGCTTGTTAATGAAGCATCATAAGAACTGGTGATGTCTCTTATACCTCCCTCCCCCTCTCCAGTGAATAATAGCTTTCAGGAATTTGGTGATCATAAAGTTCAATTTTGGAATGTATACTTGAAACTCAGCATTGTGTCCTAGCCTTAGTTTTGATTCCCTCCCTCCCTCTCTCTCTCTCTCTCTCTCTCTCTCTCTCTCTCTTGCTCTCTCTCCCCTCTCCCCCCACCATGCTCCAACTCTATGTGTTATAGAGTGAAAAGATCAGGAAAATAAGCTGATAATGGAGTTATCGTTGAGCAGGACTGAGTATCTCTACCAACTTCCTAGCATAAAGTTTTAAAACTTGTAAGCAGATGGTAGTTAGATTAAACTGGTATATATAATTCTATATCCAGGACCAGGTGGAATCTTCTAGTGCCTCCGAAGCACTCTCGTGCTCTTCAATTTAGTCTATACCATGTTACTAACAGTTCCTTTGCCCCACACCCCTCCCAGACCAATCTATTTAAAAGCCTATACTTTCTCACTGTAAGCAACACTGCTAAAAAACAAATCTCTTCCACTCACTATAAAAAGCACATATGAAAGATGACGAGAGCTAAATTACAGCCTTTGCTTTCACCCCATGAATCTTCTTCATGCCTTTTGTAATCTCAGTTTTACAAAGCAATTCCAATTATATTTTATAAAAACGCTATAATTTTCCTAAGCTTGCAAAACTCTTACTTTTTTTCATTCTGTGTTGTTGTTCTGTACGCTTCCACTCTCTGTGTTTATTCAAACAATACCATGAAGCTTTGTATATAAAGAAATTTTCCTGAACCACTGAAAAGACATCTGTTTTGAGCTGAAGTTTTCAGTTGTAAGAATGGGTTTTCAGATCCTCTTGCTGTCTTTCACTCTATAGTCACACTTGGCACGCGAGGCTTGCTTTCCCAAGTACGGAAATCAATGAGTAGCGCCTCCTGGCCACAATAGTACTCTGTCCTCAGTAATTAAGTCAAGCAAGTCCTACTTTGAACTAAAATACAACTTGATATTTTGTAAAATTTTGGGCCAGTGATAATTATATTCTGACTTCCAGTATATATGCTGGCTTTCTTATTTTAATTGTTCAAATAAAAATTATTAGAAAAAAGATTTCAACAAAATCACTGAGATTGCTTTCTTGAGCAATGGTTGTATTATCTTCAAATATTTTTCTTTTGATGCATGAGAATGTTTGTATAGAACATTAATTAACATGACATATTTACAAACTGGCCTTTAATATTGGTCTTACTTTTATACCCAAATGCAGATTAACATAACAATATCTACATATATTTTTTCAAAAATACTTATTAATTTGTGACCTGCCTTATTCAAGATAAAAGATTTGAAGAGAGATAATATGAGTATTAACATAATGCTAATAATTGTATCATAAATATTTGTTCCTTTAAAAAGCTATTCTCTTGAGATCTGAGAATTTTCAAAAGTGGATTTAAGAAAATATTTCATGCTGTCACAAATCATCCTAACACCCACTGGGAAATACATAAATGTTTACATAAAAAATCTTGGATAAAATCTGTATGCAAATTTTAAAAAAGTATTTCTGCTGGTAATTTAAAAAATAAATAGACATGGTCAATTTACTCTTCTTAATTGTAATTGACATGCTAAAATTTACTTTTCTCCTATCTAAATGGTAATTTCCTATCAGTTTATTTGCAAGATCCAAATGATACCACTCTATGAAAGGCATTATATTTTATGTAAAAAACTGTCATCTGTATTCTATTCAATAAAACATCTTGGCTTAAATACCACTGGAAGACATTCAGAAGTTGTCCCATCTATTTTGCCATAAATGGTGTTTTTTCTGTATTTCAAGTTGTATCTTGAACGTAAAGCTGGTGCCTAGGTCATGACATGTAGTCTACTTGTGATTTCTACTACACATGTTAGCAGAGTTTTCTGCTTCCTCAAGAACAAATTTTTTTCTCATCATATCTTTAAATATCACCTGAAATTCAGTTGTATTTACCAGGATAGAAGCACAGCACATCTTCTCTTTCCTGAAAGTGCCAAAATATTGATTAAACAGGTGATTTCTTGCTTCAAGTGAAATTGCTTGTATAGAAATTGAAGATCTGCTGGCTTTGGAAAAAGGGCTGTGAAAATCAGAGCTTGATCTCTTTTCATAAGAAAAACTTTAGTAAATAAAAATGCTTATATCTTTTACAATAAAATATTTAAAAAGTTGAATCTTAATTCTTTTAAAGATATTCCTATAATTTAAGTAATTATTTTTTTCATCAGGGATTTATTGTGGCTCTAATTGAGCATAAGAATATGTTAGTGCTCACTATTCTTTCCTTAAAGACTGTTTTTTGATTTTTTTTTGGCAGCATTATGGCAGAGAAACAAATTTGTTGTACATTGATACATCTGGTTTGCAATTGTGATCTCAGTATTAACAAACCATATTCTTTTACTCAAGTGACAATACTGTGGCTCAGTTTATCTCTAGTAAAATGACAATATTACAACCTCATCTCTTCTCCTCACGAGTTGTCGGAAGGAGTGAATGGAGGATAGGTTTGCAAGCTCAGTGTAAATGGAAAAAAATTTTTTTCAAATATAAATTTTCTCTTGAGATGAGTAGTCTCCTTACTGCAATATAAGATGTTAAAGCAACCCATCTCCCTACCTCACTTCTTCTACTCAAGAATGCTTTACTATAACAAACTGAACCCTTTTGTACACATGCCTTATAATGTGATAGACACATTAATGACAAATATCTATATTGATAAAGAATTTTAATGGTTGTGATTTTGATGAGATAATGTTGATCCACACAAGATTTAATAGATATTTGAGAAGAGATAGTTGTCTCCATTTTTTTCAATCTGTAGAAGTTCTATGATATAATACAAATTTTTGCAAAGAAGTAAGAAGACTGTTGATCAGACAAGGACGCTAGAAATTCCATGCTCAAAACACTTGAAGTTAAAAAAAATGAGGTAAACAATGCCAGCAAGATTGACCTGGGTGAGATCAGACAGAAATTTAAAAGGAAACCATGGGAGGAAACACTTGGACAATTTTGCCATACCCTAATAAAAGACCTTTTATTAGGATATGGATCCCAGTCAAGAAAAAAAACATAGATGGTATATAGTGGGAAAAAAAGGGTGAAGTGCGGCCTTAAGAAAATAACAGTACACCAAGAAGTAGTCAGTCCTGTGATGGGAATTTTAGAGATTAATGTCCTTAACAAAGGAATATCCTTTTGAAAGAAGCAGTTAGTTAAAATCCTAGGTTAAAGCTGCATTCTGAACATACAAGTTAATTTCCAAAACATTTCCCTTGACACTCTGATTTACTTCTTATAGGCCTCTATACAGCATGGAGGCTATTTACATCATAATTATTAAGTATTAAGAGATACTGACATACAAGTGAATTCAGTCAATAATAAAAGAAAGTCATCTGCCTTTAAACAGATCATATTGGAAAGGCTGTTCATTACTGCATTATATACAATGAAAAATAGTAGAATTTTTAAAATGTAATGCTCCATGGTTATGATCAAATATGATTAGTTTTCCCACTATGTGAGATAGCTCTTATACCCAGCAGTGATTACATAGCCCTCATCACTGGTTGCTAGAGTTAGAAGCTCTATCAGCATCTTCAGTGGCAGCTGGATAAAAAGTTTCTATGTTTATCTTAAAAACTATCTTTCTTGCTGCTGTCTTGTTATGCATCCTGGAAATACATTCTGAATCAACTTTGAAAAGAAGATAGCTTAAATACTTGACAGCAGTTACATAGTCAAGGCAGGGCATAATTTCTGTTTCAGAGACCGTGTGTGCAAGCTGATTTTTCACTCTATAGCAAGAGTTCTAGGGCCAGATTTTCAAACAAGCATTTGTGTGCATAAAATGGGTAATTGCAAACACAAATGGACAATTTTGTATGCAATTATCCATTTTGCATACAAAATTATATGCTTCTGAGGGTATAACATATATACATGAGATTTTGTAAGCATACACATTACACCTTCCTTTGAAAATCTAGTCCACAATGTAGGCTTATTGTACAGAAAAAAAAACTGACATTTTTTTTCTGTTTGATAAATACTATACTCAGTAGTTTTTCTCGCATCCCTCCCTTTAATCAAGTTTTGACACTCATGGAATCATTGAATTATTATCCCCCAAATCCAAATAACCTTCATATGTATGAATGATAAATGTCATAACTATTTTATTGCAGAAATTAAGAAATCAACTCACCTAAATTGGACTTCTGCAAATATTATTTAGCATCCATTTAAGTTTCCATTATGGATTCTCTACAATCTACTCTCTATCTACAAGCTCAAATGCTATTCTAACAGGGCAATTAATGTGAAGAGCAAGGAAATTGTGAATAAAAACCAAGTTTCTTGTTTGAGGACCAACTAAATCAAGGCTCATTCTTATTTCTTTACTGACAAAGGTGCTGTTTCCTTTCTGGAGCATACATCTGCTAAGACAGCAAGTTTTAATAGGAAGGCTTGTTCACCTGGAAAATTCCTATGTCATTGTCAAAATGAGAGAATAAAACATTCACTCACCTCACAAAAGTAAATTGTGTCTTTAAGTTTGTAGCATGTTTCTCAGAAAGTTGATGAAAGAGGGTTATTTGACTGATAAGAACCTGGATTTTATGGTTACACATGTGGCTTTCTTACAAAACTGAACACAGTATTCTGTGTAGCTTTGATATAACTGAAAGAAGACAGGCGCTTTTGAATGTTTGTTTTTGTTGTGGTTGTATTTAAGTTATATGCCCTTTCCCACACCTGCTTGACTTGCTACCTGTCTGGAATGTCATTGTGCTGACAGTATTGCAGAGGCAGAAAGCTCGAGTTTTTTCAGGGAGAAAAGAACACGATCACTCCTTTGCAAGGGGAAAGTAAGATTGGCACTTCCTACACGGAGATCACAATTTGATATCAATTGTGCCTGAAAGCTATGAATTGTATATATTAAAACATTTGAATTATTTGAAGTGGCCTTTTTATTGAGCTATTATTGTATGCTAACAATAATAGAAAAGTGGTAAAACACCAGGAGCAGAAATACATATAGACTAGTAACAGTATTAGTAATGGTTATACCTGCAGCCGGAAGAGCTGAAATAGAAGGCAGGAATGGACTGCTGATAAGAAACACAGAACCAGGGCTGGAGAGATGGCTCAGCAGTTAAGAACACTGGGTGTTCTTGCAGAAGACCTGGTTCGACTCCCAGCACCCATATGGCAGCTAACAACTGTACGTAACTCCAGTTCCAGGGGATTGACAGCCTCTTCTGTCCTCATGGGTGCAGTCACCAACATGCAGACTATACACGCATATACAGAAAATGAACAATAATAAATAAAATATTAAAAAAGAAACACAAAACCAGTTAACATTTTATGGCTTACTGTGTACCAAGTTCTATGGTATTTAAAATATAGTGTTTTAAAATATTTCTCAAACTTCACACTAATTCTGAGACATTTCTTTTTTATCTTTTCTCAGAGCAGAGATATGACATTCAAAAATAAACTTGTCTGAGGCCAAGTTACTAATTGTGGTTTGCCCTAGTACAATTAGATTTGAAAAGCTGTGGGTCTGAGAATAAGCACAGCTCTATGTATCTCATTTGGTTTCCATTCATATGTAGCTGCAGAAGAGAAAAGGGACATTTTGTTAGAGATCTATTCTAAAAATGTGTTGAGAGAATGTAGTCTTTAAACTTATGCATGCTAAAATCAAAATGACATGGCTAAATAAATCAAATCACTACCTTTTGGAACAAGTCATGAGTTCCAGATAGTATTAAACAGAATAAGAGACCTGATTTTGAACTATATTATTTCTGCTTGATGAAGAACAACACACAATTTGCTTTGAGGAGTGTGTGTGTGTGTGTGTGTGTGTGTGTGTGTGTGTGTAACTGTAATTATACTTGGTGAGTAAGTGTTCTAAAGTACCTGACTCTGCCTATGATATTTGTAACTTCCTTTAATGATAAGTAAAGCTGAGAAAGACCTCCAGGAATAAACAGCATGCTACTCATTAGTCTAAATCCTTTCATGATGAGCAAATTTATTGGCATGTTTAATAACTTGTGTTTTCTTGTAAAATTTCATATTAGAATCCCAGTGTACTTGATAAACATTCATTCTCTTAGCATTGTAATCAAAAAGATTTGTATGTGTACATGTGTCTTAAATATGCTCCAAAGATTAAATGGTTTCCAGTTTGTCACAAAGTATGAGAAAATCAGTTATGTCAGCCATTCTGTAGTTGAATGATTTATTTGGAACATGACTATGCACCCATAATATTAAAATCATGTTCTCAAATATAGTTTTCTAAATGATTGACAAACTATATACTTCAGATCCCCCAAATATGCTATGTATGAATTAATTTCTAAAACAAAAATTATGTCATTTGGCACATCAGGATAGACCTTTTGTAGTCATTCACAAAATTACAGTGATCCAGACAAGGTCTGTTAATAATTTTCCTGAATTATAATTAGGTAAATGAACATTCTTGCATACATAGATAGGACTATTGGGATTTTTTTAGTCCTCATTGCTTGACCACATATTTTCTCATTCAATTATATTTGCTTAGGAGTCTTAAGTCATAGTTTACTCTTGACAAGCTCTCTATTATTCTCATGTGCATAGCATAGAGGCCACTATTACATAGCTGTCATTTTACTTTGAATGTTTAAAAGGTCCAGAAGACTGCAACTAGAATGCCTCAGGTCATATATCAAAGTGCAAAGAGGCTACTATATTTACAATGTGAAAATAGATTTTATGAGTGTAAGTTGTGGGTACAAGGGAATACAACCTTGGCTGATGTAGTAGAACAATGAACTCTTAAAAATCTTGTAACATGAAGTTCCTAGTTAAGAGTTTGGAAACAGATATTTTGTATGATACCAAGTTGTGCTTTTGCATGCCAGCAGCATACATTTAAGTTCTGAGCATATGAATTTGTAATTTTAAACATATACATCATGCTGAAATATTTATATACAAGTAGGCCCTGGAAATACACAACTTTTACCCTTGGTGAGGTATTATAAAAGGATGTGCAAGATCACATACATATATGCAAATGGAATCTACGTTTCTGATTTTTTCTCTTATTTTAACTACATTTCTTTTATGTGGAATGCAACTCAATCTAAAATGGGCGAGTTGATGCTTTCAGATTTTTTTCCATCTGCCCCCTGCTTCCACAAGCCATCCATTCCCTAAAGTAACAGTTTCCACTTGGGCAAGTTTCTCATCCTCCTAATGCCTTCTGCGTTTCCTTTTTCTGAGCAGTGTTTCTGGCAAGCAGTTTACTCCTTGAAGCAGCTTCTTTAAGCTTAAAGAAGTTTAAGCTGTTCACATAAAAGAGCTTTCTGTCATCCAAGAAAGCATCAAAGAAAGAGCATTCTAAGGAAAGTGTAAACTATCAAGCAAGCTTACGAAAAGGGCTAGTCTATTTAACTCCAGAAAAGTCAACAGACAATGGCTGGTTTGATGACATTGAAATGTCTATGCCGTGGGGATTTCATTCATTTCATAAATGAAAACACTGTTTTCCGGCTTCCACCGTGTTTACATTAATCACACCTACCACAACTTGTTTTAAAATAATATTATTTTGTTTATACTAAAATGATCTAATTAGAGATTAACTGTAATCTTTGTTGGGAAACTTTAGGGGAATTTAATGTATAATGAGAATTCAATAGATAATATTCTCATCAGTGAACAGAGTAAGACCTTAACCAAAGGCCAAAAACAAATTACCCAGTCACCCATCAGACAGCAGAATAAGATTTAGAGTGTATTTAGCTGGAACACATGTATTTTGCAGGCTCAGTAGATGCAAAATCATGTAGAACAAGTCATCACCAAGCCATTTGAAAATGAAAGGGTAGTTTACTCATGGCTCAAGATTTGGTGATGTTTCTGAACTGGGAGAAATAGCTCAGGATAACCCCTCTTTAATAAAATCTCATATCTTGAACAGATTTCAGGATTCATGAAAATGAAAAACACAGGTCATCTTGCACTGAAAGATACATTTTTCAAGATTATAATTTTATAATGACAATTTGTTTTAATGGTGGTCTGTTTATAGGGAGAAAGCAAGGCAAAGTGGCTGCGCATCATTAAGACAAGGATGATGAAAGGACGATCCAAATGCATTCCTTAGGAAACCAATATAAAAATGAAAGAAAATCAACAGTGGAGAACATAGGGCAGTTGAAAAAAAGCTGTTTATTGCCCCTAATCAAAGGTGAGTAATATGCCTTATAGATCTGTCAATTACTTGCATGCACCCTTGTACCTTAGAAAGACACTCATTTCTCTCCCACCATTTATTTTAATTAAACTTAAACTAGTGTCCATGTCTTTTAATTGTCATTCACATAATCTTGGCTTTTCTGATGCTAAGGTAGAACTTCTTTAATGTCACCAGCAATATCCTTTGTTAGTGAGGTTTCTAATATGCTCATTTTCAACATCGTGTGGAGCATTAGGCAGAACAACAAATTCTGTTTCCTTTCACTGAAAATATGAATGATTTCTTTCCTGCACATCACATTCAACACTTGACCTTAATTGTCAATAAAGTCATATTTTATTCACAATGTCAAATGACTTAGATTTTACTTGCAGTTCTGTGATTACTCTGTAATTGCTTTATCCTGATATCTTGCACATGCCTATTGGCATCCTTTGTACCATTTACTTTTACTGAAGATGCTTTGTCACACAGCTTATAAAAATAATTACTTAATATGACCAGGTATATTCACCTTCCTATTAAGGTGAATAAAATTCCTTGTTTATATTTCTACTACCATGGTTATGTACAAAGCTTCTATCTCTCATAGGGAAATGTTTTTCTAGGGCACTTGGAACTAATAATTCCTTCAAAGTGTTATTTTTTTTCTCTGAGGTTTACAGAATCATATGTACCACTGCAAACTACCAAGTACAAGGCAAAGGATTTGTAATCCCAACACTATGAATTTTTTCACAGTGACCAAAAAATATACATAGAAGGAATATGAAGAAATTTAATGACAGCAAATTCAAACATAACAAGGCAAAAGCTCCCCATCTGTGCCTAATTCTTCAGCAAGTGTTCACATCACAAATGTTATAGGTTTTTCTAGGTCATTTGCATTATGTTGGAAATCACACTCTGACCCCATATGGTGAAACGTCAGTATCAAAACAGATTGGCAGGACAAGATCATAATGCACGCTAATCCTTGAGGATTGTAGTTGCTGTTTAGTCAATTCAAAGACCGCTTAATATTCCTTTCACCAGTAACACTGTGTAATTTCTTATAACAGTTCTGTCATAAAACCAACTACTACTTGAAGACTTGGTTTAAATTTACTGAAGTAATATTAACAGAAATAGGAAAAGATATCTAATTCTATGTATAGATGAGTGGTATATATTCTTAGGAAATATATAATACATACTTTCTATGTAATAGATACATATATACATATATTTACGTAATGGAAGGTAAAATTAATCAATGAAGCATTATATAATAGAATTTGTATCTCTTACTGAAAACATAAAATTGTGTAACAGGCACAGGAGACAAATACTTAAATCCAAACGTTTGCATTGTCTTCAGGATGATGTTTTTATAGCATTAACCCTTTCCATTTTTCTTTAATTCAGGAAGAAGTAGATATTACCCAAAAGATGAAATATGGTACATAATTGGCATTCATTTAAAAAAAATCAAACGTTTATAGGATAGTAAATATATTAAGAGTGAACAATGAGTCTTATTTGTCGATTCCTATGACTTGGACACTCATTTAATCATTTATGTACTTTTACTAATTTTGCCTGTATTTTGGTTGATTTTTCACTCATCATAAAACTGCTTGATTTTTTGTCTATTTGTTAGCATTCTTTATCAAATGCAAAACATTTGGGGCTGCAGAGATGAATCACCAGTTAAAGGTGCCTACTATTCTTCTAGAGGACCCAAGCTCCAAGCTCCATACCTAGCATCCAAGTGAGGTAGCTCACTCCATCTCCAGGAGATGTGACACTCTCCTCTCCTCTAGACTAGGTGGCCATTTGCATTAACAAATGCACATACCCACACATAGACAAACACATAAACATATACATAAAAATAAATCTTAAAATTTGAAAGCATTTTACATTATTCTTTTTATTTTCTAATTTTCTATCATAATTAAATATACTGATGGGGGTTTGGCTGAAATGATAACTACGAAAATCAGCTCCTGTTGACAACATTTATTTCTGAAAATAATATAAATCCATCATATATGAAGTTCTGTGAAATTTGCATCCTTTTTATTTAATTCAACAATTACATTTTCAACTGTAGTACATGGTCCAAATCTAAGCAAAACCCATGTTATATGCAGTCAGCAGGTATTCTTTTTTTTCTTTTTTTATTGAATTTTTGTGTGTATTTCATACAAAACATCCAAAGCATTCTTATTCATCCTTATACCTGCATCCTAAATGGCACCCTCTGTACTCCCACCCCCTACTGAAGCCCATATACTCTGTCATTCCCGTTACTGTCCACTGTATTGTCAGTGCTCCCAGCCATTCCCCAGTGCAGTTATTCTTATAAGTGACACTAAATATGCAGCTATAGCTTTTGAAAACAAATGTGGGAAAACTGACATCTTTGTCTCTAAAAGCTTTACTTTGGATTTCTGAATGCATGAAATAATTGAACAGTATTTTTAAAACAATTTTATTGTTCTAAATTTTTTATTAGAACTATATAAAAATAAGCAATTTGTTAAAGGTATATCTAGCCTATTCATTATAATCAGAAAACCTGGGTAAACATATAAAAGCATATGTAAAAGTATCAAAAATTATGAATTAAGAGTAGTTGAAGGGTAATAGAGAGGAGAGAGTTACACAGTAATAAACGAAAATTCTGCAGCATGCTTTGGTCTTCTGTTGGCTTAACAGAGGGCTGCTGCCAAGAAGAAACTGAATAAGTAGAACTTTCGGTAGGGTTCAAGCTTTGTTTGAACAGGAATAAAATCTCAGTAACAATGGAGGTGCATTGAATTAAACTTCACATATTGTCAGGTTTCCTTTTTAAACATATACTGTATTGTTGAACTGTACAAAGAAGGGAGGTAAGAAACAAGAGGAAACGTTCTGACATGCTAAAAGATCCAGCCACCAAAAGAAAAAGCAATCTTAAATGTGAATTCACCAAAGGCCACAGCTTCGAATATGTGAAGCAAATCTATTACAAGTAAAAGAAGAAATAAATTGGACCTGGTAGAGCAGGCAAGTAATCCCAGCTAATTGAGAAGCTGAGGGTGGAGAATTTCAAATTCAAGACTTGGTTTAACCACAGTGCATTCAATTCCACCTTGAACAAGTTAGTGAGAAACTGAGCAGAACAAAATACATACATGACTGTTTAGGGTTGGACAATATGGCAATGATACGGATATCTGGCACGATTCAAGATGGCTTAATGCTCGGTATCCAGGGGGCTATATGTCAACAGAACCGCGTGACATCAGATGTCTGGGGAACCAACAAGTAAACAGCAGTAATTTGTTATACAAGTGTTCCTGGCAGAATGCCACTTTGGTATGATGCTGGATAAATATAACCTTGCAGTCAGAGACGAGTACCTTCACATGTGCAGCTTTTGTGTTCGTCTCTGTGTGTTTGAGCCCATCTGTGTGCAGTCCATGTGTGGTGGCCTATGCCGGGGTGCTTACCAATGTCTGTGTGCCCAGTGGTCTGCGTACCAGTGAAGGAAGTACATCATATTTGCTGACAACTTCTTACATTCTCTTTAGTCTCATGTCCTTCCATGATTCTCCTCTGTTCCTGACATCAGAGCTTTGACCTCACAAAACTTGCCTCAAAAAAAAAAAGGTAAAATGTCTGTGGATATGTCTGTGATAATGCAGTTGCCTAGTATGCATGAAGACCTACGTTCAATCCCCTGCATCAACAAAAGTATTCATAAAAGAAGGAAAGTAAGAAATACATAATTTTGTTTGTGAATTCATTGCTTCATGTGTCACAATTGTTAGAAAAGCTAAACACAGCATATACCCAGGCGCGTGTGCACACACATACACATGCAAAATGTGGAATAAGTGAATAATATGATCAATATGATATAATTGCTATTTGGGGAATATTTCACCCAATAGCAGAAAGATTCATAATCATTCAAGCATTTGAGTAAGGATTGTTTTTCAATGAGGCACATCATATTTTATGTCACAAACAAGTCTCAAAAATTTAAATGAGTTAAAATCACAAAAAGCATTATGTCTGCCATAATGGTGTCAAACTAGAAACCAATAATATAAAGACAACAGGTATATACTGAAACAGTAAATAACTAAAGAAGCCATTTCTAAGCAGTGGATAATATATATATATATATTATATTCAGAATACTATCCAAAATCACTAATCTGTGTTCTTACCTTCAGAAATTAGAAAGATAGGGCATGTGTCTCAGTAGTAAACACTTGCATAACATGTGCGAGGCCCTGGGTTTTATCTTCAGCACCACAGAAACTAAAATGAAAACTAGAAAATGGACAAAAGAAGAGGACAGTCTATTCACAGTACACAGAATGAAAAAGTAAGGGGCAGAATGCACTCAAATTGAAAACAGAAAACAATAGAGAAAATCAATAAAAGAAACTGGTAGCTTTTTGAAGAAAATTCAAAAGTCATCTAGCAAGACTGACAAAAACAAAAAGGACACAAAACACTAATATCAAGGAAAAAATCATAAAGTGTCACTACAGTTCTCTCTTTTTAATCCTTTTATGGTTTGCTTTTGTTTCTGCTTTTGTTATTTGAGACAGGGTCTCCTTGTTGCCCCAGTTGGCCTAGAACTCTCTATGTAGACCAGGCTTGCCTCTGTCTCAGGGATATCTACCTGGTCCTGCTTCCCAAGTACTGAGATTAAAGGCATGCACCACCACACCTGGCATCACTGCAGTTCTTGAAATGTTTGATAAGATTTTAAGGAAAAAAAATGTATACATTTGACACTTAAGAAGAAATAAACTCAGTACTGGAAAAATAAAATTCAACCAAGTTGACACAGAAAATACAAAATTTCTATAACCTTGATAGAAACTATATTTGTAAATAAAGATACCTTTAAAGAAATCTAGGCTCAGAAAGAGTCATTGAATATCACCAAACATTTAAAGGAGGAATTGAGTCTACATACATTTTTGCTACAAAGAAGAGGAAGGAACACTTCCCAGTGCATGAGGTCAGTATTATTTTGACAACAAAATAAGAAAAAAAATAGCAAAAAAGAATATATTGATTAGTACCCCTTAAAATAAGGCAAGTATAAAATACTCAACAGCCAATATTAGAAATGAATCCATAATAACTTATTCAAGTGGAATTTACAATGCATGTATGCAAGACTGGCTCATCATTTCAACGTGAATCAATGAAACCCCTCATATCAATAGGTTAAAGAAGAAAAATCATATGGCTGTCAAAGAGTATAGAAAAGAATTTCACAAAATTCAGTATGAACTCCTTGTAAAGAAACTCAGCAATCAGAGAAAACATAAGAATGTTCTTAACAAAATACAATGTATCTAAAATTTACAAATAATTTGATGACAGTCAATGAGAAACACTCAGAGATCATGGAATCTAATCACAACAGTAAGAGTGTAGCTATAGTTCAATGGGGATGACTACCAGGAGATGGGGGGATGGGAGGCGAGGGGGTGGAGGGTGTTGGTGGGGTGGGGTGTTGAAGCTTATTTCTGAATAGACAGAGACTGAGGAAAAAGAAACATTGGAGAGCAAAACAAAGGTTGACAAGCAGTACTTTAACAGTAAATATGCATCGAATAGCAAAAATTGAAGGTAGAGTTAAAAGAAAGGGAGAAATTCAGGAAACACAATTGGTACAGGTTTCAGCACCATGTATAAGTTCAGTCTAACCAGACAGGGGCCTGGAATCTGTATAGCACGGTGGCACTGGGTAAGCTCTCATTTTTCCTGATACCAGTTCTCAGTGCACTGTTTAGGAAGGCATCCTGAGAGAGCTTATTGCTGTGGTATTTAAAGGTACATACATTTTCCTGCTTCCAGTATCCAACATTAAATGCCATACATTCATGCAGCAAGTACTGTCCTACAGGGCTGTATAGTTTATCAACAGGGGTAAGCCTTCAAATCAAAACTCATGAGAAGGGTCGAAGAGATGGCTCAACCGTTAGGATCACCTACTGTTCTTGTAGAGGACTCAGGTTTGATTCCCAGAACCCACATCAGGTGGAACAGAACCATCTGTGACTCCAACTCCAGGTGATCAAATACACTATCTGGCCTCCATGGGCACTGTATGCATATTGGGCACATAAATATACTTAGCCACACATAGATACACACACACACATAAAATAAATTTTTTAAAAACTTTAAAAATATCAAGAGATGCATGTGATGAGGACCTAGTCTATGAAACATAAGGGAATAAGATTATTCTCCATTCAGCACTGTCACATTGGAAAAGTATTTACAGGATAGGAGAAAGGGCTTGGTAGAGTGATGATATATCATATCTAAGGAGCAAATGAGGTAAGGTTTGGAAAATTAGTGTCCTGAAGGATGGAGTATGCATGGGATCCACCTCTGATCCTTTATAAAGGTGAAAGATTTCTATTATCTGAAGAGAAACCGGAGTACTGTTATCCCTTTTCAGAAAATGGTTGCAGGTCTATAATATTTCTCATACATTGCATCCTGCCCCAAGCAAGCCTTACAGAAAGCACCAGACATCCTGATCTGCCATAGTGACCAGCATCAACTCAATCCTCGAAGACCCCGGGAAAAACAACTAAAGCACTGCCTGTGGAAATCTCCCATTCCACACTAGATTTTACTCAAGAGCAGGACAGAACAAGATGTATGAAAAATGGCTCTAAATTCAAACCACTCCTTCTGATTTCCAGGGAAGCTTCACAATCAAAAGAAGAAAAGGGAAACAACATGCAACCGATGCTGACGGGGTCACACAAAAACATTATTTGACTTGAATTAATATATTTTACTTCTGCCTCTCAGTTGACCAAAGAAAACTTGACTACTTCTTAATAAATCATTTTGGTAATTAACTGTTTATATGTGCAATATATTAATTATATATTACATATATGCTTTTATGTATCCAGTTTTTAATGTATGTTATTTTTCTTTTTATTTTTTCTCTCTTTTTTAATATTTAATTTCTCATTCATTTTCTTCCCTTTCCTCTCTGCTGCTCATTTAAAAAATCTGGTCAAATGAAAAGAATAAGTGACTGTGAGGTGTCCATCCCTAAGTGCCATATCTACAATGCAACTTCTACACTTAAGGCACAGGGAACATCACAGAAGAGTGTCGGGGGGGGGCAAAAAGAATTTAAGAACCAGAAGGACAGGACATCTGTGATAGTTAATGCATTCTAGACATGACAGAGAAATTGAACCAATGAAATCTCAACTATATGGTAGTTTAATAAGATTTGCATAATGAGAAAAAAAGTTGACATGCCAGGGGGGATGGGGAGAATTTCACAGGGCCCCACCTCAGGGAAAAGAACTGCAGGTAATCAATGTTGAGGGAGGGTGAATCAGTTTTCTCCAGGGACTATCTCCCTGAAAGGTTATTTAATCCCAAGTGGTAAGCCCTAAACACAGGTACACAAAAGCAACACTAAATGGTCTCAATACAGCATATATATATATAGTGAAAGAAGAGGAGAAGAAATTGATAGGGCATTGGGGACAAGGGAGGAGTTTGTGAGGCACTGGGAGGGACGGAAGTAATGCAAAGACAATACTCGTGTGGAATTGTCAATGAAAATGTCTTTAACTGCACCAATTCTGCCTTGATTTTCTTTTTTCTCAGTTTTCTTGCTTTCTTTTTTAATGTTTTTCTATCTTTAAACTTCATATTGGATCTCTTCTTAGGCTGGTTCCTAAAATGATCCTCAAATAAAAGTGACAAAAGAGAAACTTCTATTTAGAAACAGAAAAATTAAGAAGAACATTCAAGGCAAAATTATTTTTCTAAATGTACCAATTTAGAAACTGACACAAGATATCTCATAGCAGAAGGAATGTCAAAAAATTCAGAAATATCTTTAAAATGGTCAGTGAGTTCAAGGAGGATGCAAAGAAATAACTGAAGAATTAAGGAAGAAAGTTTAGGGCATGAGTAAGAAATCAAGTGAATCAATAGAGACTAAAAAGGAAACAGAAAATTTGAAAATGCTCTTGTCAAGGTAACACTTCAGCTTAATCCTTAAGACTGGAGGAGGAGGAGGAGGAGGAGGAGGACTATGAATAAAAGTGCCTGACTAGATTTAATAAAAAACAGAAGAGTCTGTTGCCTTTATGAAAATTATCATATCAAAACATGGACATAGAATAGGGAAAATATTACAAACAGAACTCAGAAGGAGGGACAATTAGCTGCATTCACATTCAAGTGAAAATCATCCAGAAGAGACAAAATTGTGACATTTGGTAAAGGGTATGATACATCAAGAAAGTCGAATGACTGCAAATATAGTTACATCAGACTACAGAGTACCTAATATAAAACAATGCTACTTGCATAATTGGAGACATAATCCTCCATACAAAAATATTTGGATAAGTACACTGCTTATATTAATAATTATCAAGACTGAATTAGAAGAATTGAATTTTCAAGACTGAATTAAATGTACACCATAAAATTTAAAAAATTTGAAATATTTAAAAGCTATACCATAGACTTAACTGACGTCTACAAAGCATCCCATCCAATAATGGGAAAACATATTCTTTTCATTAATGTCTGCAATGTTTTTCTCTCAGACAGATTATATTTAGGCTATAAACCAAACCTGAGAAACAAACTTCTATTCAACCTAAGAAAATGGGTGAAAAGATCCAAATAAATCAAAACTTTAGAGATGTAAAATGAAGCATAATAGTTGTAAATGGGGCTGGGCAGATGGCTTAGCGGTTAATATCACAGGTTGCTCTTGTAGAGGACCTGGGTTTGATTCCCAGCACCCACATGGCAGATAACAATCAAACATAACACCAGTTCCAAGGAAATTCAATACCATCTTCTGATCTCTGCAGGCAGTACATGACATGGGTGCACTTACATACACGCAGGCAATCCACTCATACACATAAAACAAAAATAATAAATAAAATATTTTTTAAAATATGTACTCAAAATCCAGAGAAACATTAGGGGAAGATTTTGAAAAATTACTTTGCAAAACTGGAAAATAGAAATGAAATCGACACATTTCTAGATACATATGCCACAATAAAATTGAATCAAGAAAACATAAAAAAAAGAAAAAAAAATCACTAACAAACAATGAGACTGAAACAGTAGTTGGTAATAAGTGGCCCAAGCCACAAGAACCCAGGGCCAGACTCTCTCTCTCTCTCTCAAACACGCATACACTTAGTAAATATAGATGAAAATTCTCAAAGAAATGCTTGCAAATTGACTTCATCAACATACTGAAATGACCATGCAACACATTAGTTGGTTTCATTCCCTGGGTACCAGGATAGTTCAATATTCATGAATCAAAAAATATAATATAGTACCTAAGTAGAATCAAGAACAATAATCTTATGATAGATACTCCTGATCATGATGGAAAGGACTTTGACAGATTTTATCATCCTATCTTGATAAAAGCTGTGAATAAATTAGAAATAGAAGGACCATTACTCTCCATAATATAGGGCAAATTGTCAAAGCCACAGACACCATCATACTGAATGAGGAAATAGAAAACTTCTAAAATCACAAAATGGACTAGCTGTATATTTACACTACTGTTATTCAATATATTATTCAAAATTGTAGCCAAAAATTTGGGTAAGAGAAAAGAAAAGGATGAAAATGGAGAAAGGAGAAGTCAGATTATTGCTTTCTGCAGATAATATCATCTTGTGTATGAAAGAGTTGAATGACTCTGCCAAATTCCTGATAAACAAGTTCAGTAAAGCAGCGGAATACTAAGTCAACAGACTCAGTTGCTTTTATATATACTAATAACCAATTTACTTAGATAAAAGTCATAAAGAAAATCTGTTTTAAAATAGCCTTAAAAACACCATGGCATGAGCTACCAAGGTGTCTTAGCTGGTAATGGTGCTTGTTGTTCAACTCCAGTGATCTGAGTTTAGTATGTGGAACCCATGTAAAGGACTCCACAAAGTTGTTCTCTGGTCTCCACAACTCTGCTGTGGCATGCCTCCCCACCCCTGTCATACAAACACAGACACATGATGATAATAATGCTTATATGAATTTAATTTTAAAATTAAAAATACCCAGAAATGAAAAACCTCTAACTGAAAATTATAAAGTACTGAAGGAAGGAAAGAAGAAAGGAAGGAAGGAAGGAAGAAAGGAGAAAGAAATAAGAAAGAAAGAAAGAAAAGAAAGCTAGTGGGTGATAGAAAGACAACTCATGTTCACAGGATGGAAGAAATAAAATTATGAAAATGCTAATACTACCCAAACTGGATCTTTAGATATAATGAAAACAAATCTAAATAAAATGGCATGCATTACAGAAGTATAAATAATAATCTGAAAACTGTATAGAAGAAAAAAGTCTCCAAATAACCAAATCATTCCAGAAGAAGAAAAAGCAATGCTAGAAACATCATAATTCCAGAGTTCAAAAGTATATGATAAGCCACAGTACAAACACAGCATGGTACTGGCATAGCAGCAGACAAAACCAGTAGAATAGAATGGAGGATATGTAAATAAACCTTTATGTGCACAGTAATCACGGTTTTGATAGGTGCTTGAGACACACTGATGAAAAGAGCCTCTTCAAAAAAAGTGATTCTGGGAAAACACTATACCCGTATGTTGAAGGTTGAAATGAGATCCCTGTTTTCCATGTATATAAAAATAAACTCAAGATGTATTAAGCACATTAATGTAAGCCATGAAATTCAGAAGGATCCAGGGGGAAAAGTAGCCAAAGAGTAAGTCTCAGGCATATTCAAAGGTTTCATCGACTGGATTCCAATAACTTAAGAAATAAATAGAAACACTGGTATTGATATTAGATTAAAAGCCTTTGCACTTCAAAGGAGGTAATCACCAGCATGATGAGACTATCTGGAGGACATGAGGAATCTTTACTATTTACATAGAAAACATACTAATAAAAAATAACAATAGAATATACAGTTCAGTCAAGATATTTGCAAATGAAATAAAGAGGTGTCTATAGAAATAAGTACAAATAGATATATGAAAATACTCAACATATTTATCCTTTATGGAAATGTATATTAAAATTTCACTGAGATTCTCTCTCACTCTGATCAAAATAACTATCATCATGAAAACAAAATGAAACACAAAAACTTCAGAGACTGGGGACGATTTAGCAGTATATTTATACACTAGTGGTGGAAATGTAAATGAGTAAATATGAAAAACAACGCAGAAGATCTTTTAAAAATCTAAAATTAGAAACTGATTGATTCACATATTCAATTCCTGGGTTTATATCTTAAAGGAAGTGAAGTGAATGCACACAAAACAATGCTCACATTCTCGTGTTGACGGGAAAACATTCACTGGAGCCAGTTGATGGAAGTAGTACGGTGGGTGTTACTGCTTTGAGTAATGGGTCCAGTTAATACAGGAGAGTATTATTCAGCCATAAAGAATAAAATCATATAATTAGCAACAAAATGAATCAGAATGGAGGTAAACATGATTAATAAGATTAGTCATACATGAAAGACCAATATCATGTATCTGATTTTGTATGTGAACTCTTAAAAATATACAATGACATTTTAAGAATAGAAAAGAGATTAATAATGGATGGAAGTTTCAGAATTTTGGACGATATCAATTCTCCCCAAACTGATATATGATTTTCAAAGTCATATTTCAAGTAAGATTTTTATAGCGAAAGATAATATTTTAAGAGTATAGAGAAAAATAAATGAACTAAAATAACTAAGACAATTTTTAAATGAGGACTAAAATATAAGGAATTATTCTATGTCATTTCCTGGCCTGTCAAAGCTGTATTAATCTAGACTTTGAGGTATTGATAGAGGAATTGTCTCCTGGATCAGTGGAACACAATAGAGAATCCAGAAATGGACTTATAGGAATTTATCCAGCACATTTTTTCCAAAAGTTCAAAAGTGTCAGGAGAGAATGAATATTTTTAGCAGATGGTGATAGAGCAGTTGGAAATTCACATAAAAAAGTGAATCTTGATTTAAGTTTCAAACAATATGGAAAAATTAACTCACAATGTATCCTTAAATTAAATGTAAAAAAATTGAAATTATGGGTTTCTTTTTAGAATAAAGTACAAAATGCTTCTGAACTAGAATTAGAGAAAGAGATACACAATAAATTGAATTTGGTACAAATTAAAAGCTTTGTGAAAGACCTTAACAAGGTATAAGGATAAAGTACTGATCAGGAGAAATTGTTTACTACAATGTACATGAAAAAATGAGCTATGTCTAATACCCAGCGTACACAAAGATCTCTCAGTAGTCAATATTATAAGCCAAAACAAAATCTGAAGACATTTCATTGGAGAGGAGATACTTTCTTCAAATAAGCGCACGTAATATGCTGAACACCATAAGTTCTCAGGGAATTTAAAATGAGGTCATTATACACATCTTAGAATTGCCAAAAATCAAAACAAAACAAAAACAAACAAACAAAAGCAACAATAAAAAACACAAAAAATGCACGTGTGCCAACAACAAATGCTGGAGAGTATGCAGAAAATTTAAGTTTTACAGAGTTGGTAGAAATGTAATATAGTACAGTTACTCTGACAGTTTGGTAGTTGCTTAAAACACTAAACATGCAATTATAATACAACTTAGAAAATTTACTCCTGGGCATTTTTTCCCAAAGAAATGAAAACTTATGTATACAGAAAAAGAGCATAGGAATGATTAAGCCAACTTTTTTCATAGTAGCCCCAAGGTAGAAACAATAAACATGTCTTTAGTATTTGAAGCATGAATCTGGAACATCCAGACTATGGGATACTATCCAGTAATAAAAAGAAATAGATTACTGAAACATACAACTTCAATCAGTGTCAAGGATTCTAGTGCATAATATTGTGAATGAATCTCATTGAGATGAAGAAATTATTAGTTTTTTGCAGGGATTATGGATTGGAATAGGGATGTACATGTTGAGTGTGGCTATAAAATGTCAGCACAGGGGCTAGAGAGATGGCTCAGTGAATAAGAATAACAATTACTCTTGCAGAGGACCAGGTTTGGTTCCTGGCTCTTCACAAAATGGGTGAACATACATACCTGCAGACCAAACTCTCATACACATAAAATAAAAATAAATAAATTTTTAAAATGGTAGCACAAGGCTTTCTTCAAGTTTAAGGTACTGATATGGGTGATTGCGATAGCTACATATGCTACCCACTGTGATAAAATCTCTAGAATTATGGATATACATGCAAACAAAACATCAACATGAAATTTACGCAAATTCTGCAGATTGGTGCTACTTTTTTCATTTCAATATTGTATAATAGCTATGCCAGCTATCAAATTTAGTAGGGAGTAGATGCATGGAGTTCAGAGGACTTCCCTTGAACTTTCTTTGGAATTCTACTGTAAATCTATAATTATTTCAAATAATAAGCAAAAGTCCAGATACAACTAAAATGAAAAATAACAATAATAAAAATGCAAGAGAATGATAGATGGATTTAAATAATTCGATATTGTATGAAAAAGAGCAAGAGCAATCTAATTCATGTCAACCTTTAACAGAGTAAGAAGTATGTGTGTTTTATTTTACTTGATGGAAACTGGGCACCTATAATCTCTGGTCCAGTTACCAGCTTTAAAATATTTTTTGGTACATGGTGACATCACAGAGTGTTTTATTATATGTTTCCTTTTACAGTATCATAACAGAGTTGTGTCTACACATTCCCTAAATTGAAAAGTGCTTATTCTCTAGTCCTTTAAATAAAAGTTTGTCCACAGCTGTTCTAGGCTAAAAACAACAAGACTACAAAAGGAGCGTATACATAACAAGCTAAGGGATAAAATATAATCTAATAATATACATAACAGCTAAGGATAAATTTAAATTTTAAAACTTTCCTGAATAATCAAATGAAAAGCAAGAAAAGATTAAAATATGAATATGTATAAATAAGTGAGAAAGTAAATGCAAAATCGTCATCTTACCAGTTGTATTTAATGTAAATGGAGTAACTCTGACAATGAATTGACAGTACTGTCAAATTAAATAAAAATGATATACCTATCACAAAACACATACCTAAAGGACATTGAATGTTTAATATAAAAGAATGAAAACTTATGTACTGTGCAAACACAAACCCAGTGCACACTGGCATAATTATTCTCACAGCCCACAAAGCAGTCAAAGAGTTGAAGTGCTGGTAATATGGCTCAGTAGGTTCAGGAACTTGCCAATGAACCTGGTGACCCAGTTCAGTCTCCAGGATAGACATGGTGGAGGAGAGAACTGACCCTTGCAAGGTGTCTTCTATCCTCCACACATGTGCATATACACATACAAACATGCACAATAGTAAGCTAAACATAATACAAATTGTCACTTGAGCTCAGTAGAAGCTTTTCATAAAGAGATCATCTGCCAGAAATATATAGGAATTTAAGACTTGTTTACTTTAAGCATCACTTGAAAACACACTGGCAAAATTGAAATAACTGGATAGAAGTTAAGTTCATAATAAGGGAGAATTTAACATACCCACATTAATAACTCAGAAAGTCAGTACACAAAATATAAGCAATGATACAAACTCTGAAATATAATTATATGCTGTGACAAGGCTGAATTCTGATTATAAAAATACATATCAAATTAAAGAGGACTGAAATCATTCACATGCTATTAGCTGTAGGGGAAATGGTTTAGAAATCTAAAGCCATATCACTATAATATCTTCAACTATTTTGGGATAGTCAAGGATTGGGGAGGGGTGCTAACAGAAGTCCAGAGTGGAAAATACTGAATTTAAAATTTCATTCTATTACTCTAAAGCTTATCACACTGAAATCTTCTCATCCAGATGGTTTCACCAGTGATTCAAACTCTTAAGAAAGAAATAGCATCACTCTTGCAAAAACTGTTTCACAGAATAAAAATAGGGAATGCTTCTGAATTTGTTTTATGGTGCCAGCAACATTTTGATACCAAAACATTAAGGTTGGAAAAAAATCTGTTTATAAAGGGTCAAATAGCAACTGTTTCAGCTTTCCAGGTCATATAGCCTCTGACATACCTTCTGATGCACCCGCTCTTCTTCCATAGAGGTAGCCCATAGGCAAGATTAAAATGCACTTGTGCATCTGTGGGTCTATCAGCAAATTCTTATTTATGGTAACTAAAATTCAGCTACTGTGTCTTTGTCATCTCACTTATATTCTGATGCACAGTGCTAAGCCTCACCTCCTTTAGAAAAACTTACCACTCATTGCCATTCATATCTCTTCATTCCAGATCTCTTTCTGACCTGCATGGATGCCTTTTATTGCTCAGTTCAAATCTCATGACTATCTGCCCACATTCTCCCATGGATGGCCTCCAGAGTTTGCTTGGTATGTGTTATTCCATGTTAGATTGTCTTTTTGCTGAGATGCTTGCTCTCCAGGCCAGGCTTTGATTTTCTGTCATGCTGCCCTGACATGCAATACCATCTTCACTTTGCTAGTGCTGATGCACCCATACAGAGGCACTGTCCTTCCTATCTGATATCCTTCTCCCTCTACCTTTGCTCTCCATCCACATCTGATTTCTTTATTCCTGCTTTGACTTGATTTTATTATGCCAAGCAGATTTCCTATCATATACTACCCTACCTAGTTATCCTCTTGTTTGCTCATCATGGTCATTGAAGATTATCTTCAACTTAGTAATGTGTACATATGGTCCTTTGCATTGCTACATCTTTAGGACTATATTTGGAAGGGAAGGGTATAATTGGAATAATGTACATTAATTCTGAATGGTTCAGAGAAACATTTTTCATGAAGAGTTACATGCTCACTTAATAAGAACAAATGAATAGATGACCATTATACTAAAGGCTAATTTAAAGGGATATGTACTTGTATTTAATATTCACTTCTTTGAATTTCAGATAAATTATCATTACTGATTATTGTATAAAAGCAAGAATTTAATGCAACTCAAGGGAGGGGAAAGGAAAGAGGAGGCACAAAGGGTAAGATGTGAAAAGAGCCAATATATTTAAAAATGATAACTTTATATTGTATGTTTTCCTCCTAAAGACCAATATATTATTAGGAATCAAATTAACAACAGAATACTTCTCTAAAACTTTAATGTTGGCACAAAGGATTTTTTCACAAATAATTCTTGCTGTGTTAAAGTCATAGGGTTTTTCAAAAGTAATTTGATGCCAATAATAAAAAAATAGATTTTGCATATATTTTTAATATACTGGAGAGAATCAAAGGCTACCATTATGAAAAAAATACTTTAATTAATTTACATACTGATGTTATGCTCTGAATGCAGGAAATGGAGTTATACCTAGGTTTCAACATATGAAACTCTGTTAATTCAAATAAATGTCACCTTAATTATATGATTAGTGATTATTTGAAATAATTATAATAAATTCTGAATTAAAGAACTTTAAGAAGAAGTGACAGTCACCTTCTGCTAGTAAAACGATACCACAAATTGGGTAACACAAAACAATAAAATGTATATTTTGGCTCACACTTGTAGCCAGCATCACAAAGTTTGCTCGAGCGATGATTTTCTTGGTGACAGTATCTTGGTGCCACAAGGCCTAACATAATGAGAGATAGAAAGTTTCTCAACCCATCAATCCACTATCTACTAGTTTTCCATTATGGTAGAGAGATTATCACTTATTAAAGGTCTTACTTGACCTTACCTATTAATATTCCATAATGAGCAATAAACTTCAATACGAGTTGCAGAGGGGACAAATTGCATTGAAATCACCGTAGGTCAAATAGACTATAGAATTATGAACTATGGCTCAACAAAAGCCCACTTACCACTGAATTTTATGTAAGTAAAAATGCAGTTCACTTCCAAGTAGAAATGTTGCAGAATGCTGCATATATTCTGAATAAAACACATGTATTACGAGTGGCTCAGAGAATCACATTATGCAAGAGGAAGAAGAGCTACATGTTCACTTAGAAGTATGAATGGATATATGGCCATTACACCAAAGATTGGCTTAAAGGGATAGATGGTGAGTTTCACCATTAAATTTTAGCATTTCAAATAAACCAGTATTCCAGATGACATAAAATCAAGGTTTTAATTCAACCACAATAACTATTTCAATTTACACCACTTTGTAGTATATTAAAGTTTATTGGGAGAATCTGTCATACATGTTTAAAAATTGGGTCATACTTGGTTCTAAAATTAGATAAATGTGCTCAGTTTCAAGAACTTATATTGTTCCTTTAAGGAAAATTTTGAGCTATAACAAACACAAATTGTTTAAAATCATACATGTACAACTTATTCTCTATATTTACCCTTGTTATTGAGACATAGTTGACATAAATTATGTGTATTTAAAGTGTTCAGTTTGATAAGTTTCACATATCTATGCTCACATTGAAGCATTGTCAGTCAAGTCTAACATATCTTCCCCTTTATAACTCTAGCTTCCCCTCCCAACCACCCTTATTCCCAAGGAAACTGATGGTTTGTTTTCTAGCAGTAGTAATTATTTGGCATTTAACATGATTTTTCATGTAAGTGGAAAGGCATAGCATATTTTTTCATCTGCCCTCTTTCACTTGTTATAATGTACTTGAAATTGTTTTGTGTATCATTAAAATTTTCAGTAAGAGTCCATGGTATATGTGAAACAGAGTTGATTTTACTTATTGAAGGGCATTTAGATTGTTCACAGTTTGGGTCATAACAAAGGAAGATGCAATGAACATCCATGTGTATGCTTTATGTGAATTCAAGAGTGCATTTCCGTGTGATAATTATCTAGGTATGTGCTGGCAGGACCATATTGTACCTTTGTTGTTTTTTTGTTGTTGTTGTTTTGATTGCTGTTGTTCTATAACAATAACTTTTTTAAATTATTGTGTTTTTCTAATTTCATACAATTGTTAGAACCCCTCCCCCAACCACGTCCTCCATGCCCCAACCGAACCTCATACATATGATTTCCAAGGGACTTACTAGACTCTAGGTGAGCGAATTTACACCGAAGGACATCTGGGTACAAATGCTTGATTGGATAGGACTTAATGGGTATGCTGGAAAACAATAGTTTCTTATTTGCTCAGGACAAGCCCAGATTTTCTGTCTCTGACATATACCCAGTACTGGCAGTTGATCCCAGGAGGGAAATCTGGTGAACTTAGCTCACCTCTGTGAAACTCTCTAGTCATCAGAATCCTAGGTCTTAGAGATTTCATTATTTCAGTAGATTTCCAATTAGTTTGATGTATTATCTAAATTTTCTAATTGATCTGTCTTAAGCTTTTTAATTTGATGCAATCCAATCTGTTAATTCTTTCTCATATTTCCTGAGTTGTTATAATATTCCAAAAGCCATTCTGGTTTAGATCTTAAAGTATTTCCCTTATTTTAAATAAAATACAGGACATTAATGTAAACCAAAAACGTTAAAGGCCCCTGCAGCAAAAACTATAAAGCACAGAAGAAAGAAGTTATGATACTCTTAGACATAAACGCCTTTGCTAAAGGCCGGAGAGATGACTCAGAGATTAAGGTTTGCTGCACTTGCAGAGGACTGAAGTTCGGTTATCCAGTACGAACATCAGGTGGCTTACAACCTCTGGCAACTTCAGCTCCAGTGGACCCAGTGCTTCTTCTGGTCTTTGCAGGCACCCATGCTCACAAGCACACACACACACACACACACACACACACACACACAAACACACACACACACACACACACACACGCACACAGATACAAACAAATAATAAAAATAAATACTTTCCTCTCCTTCCCTGGGCTGCACAGCCCACCAGCCTCTTTCCTGGATGCCTGGGCTGACCTCTTGGCCCGGGGCTACTACTGCTTTCTGATCCCTTGTATCCAGACTGACCCAGTTCCTTCTCCAGGTTCCTGGGAGCCCTCTGGGCCTAGCCCCGCCCTCACCTCCCTCTGCTTACCTGGACCTGCACGACCCCACCAGTCTGTGTCCAGGGTAAGTCGATCCGGCCTTTTGGGCCTTGTCTCCCCCAGCCTCATTCACCCTCCCATCTCCCCCGCCCATCTCTCCTCCTAGCCTGGGTCCTGTCCCCTTCCTTGTCTTGGTGCCCCAGACACCGGGGAACCACCACTGCTTCCTGATCCTTTGTGTCCAGACCAAACGAGTTCCTTCTTGTGGTCCCCAAGAACCCTCTGGGCCTGGTCCCACCCTCACCTCCCTCTGCTTCCCTGGGCTGCACAACCGCCAGCACCAGCCTCTTTCCAGGGGGCCCTCTGGGCCTGGCCCTGCCCTCAACTCCCACTGCCTGCCTGGGCTCCACACAATCCAGGCTCTTTCTGGGGGCCTGGGCTAACCTCTCCGCCTTGGGCCACTGCTGTTTCCTGATCTCTTGCATCCAGAGGGAACTAGTTCCTTCTGGAGGTGCCCAGGAGGCCTCTGGGTGTGGTCTTGCCCACACCTCCCTCTGCTTCCCTGAGCTGTACAGCTCGCCAGCCTCTTTGCTGGACACTGGGAGCTGACCTCTTGGCTTCCTGATCCTTTGCATCCAGACCAACCCAGTTCCTCCCTGCAATCCCCAGGAGCCATTGGGGCCTCTTCCCCTCCTCCATCATCTTTTGCATCTCTGGGTTGCACGTCTACCAGCTGCCGGAGACCAACACCTTTCCTGGGCCCTGATCCCAGGCCAGTCTAACCCCCAAATTCTTGAGGCCAAAAATCTTTGCTGGAGGGATCCAGACCTTAGGAGAAAGCCTGAGAGCGCTTGATGCTCATCTGACTTGGGCCTCTGTGGAAACTCCTGAAGACAAAAGCAATCAGTAAACGCCAATATAAAATCAAAAGAGAGGACCAGAAGCTTAGATGAACCAGATTTTCATACCCAAAAAGTAAACCACAAAGGCAAATAAAGGTTACAAAAAGAAGCAAACCTAAGCTAGAAGGCTTGAGTATCACACAAGAATCAGAAACTACAAAAGAAATTCACATGTCAAAATGACAGAGTAAAAATAACATGAAAAACCAAAAAAAACATATCCCCATCAAATACCAATAGTCCTCTAGAGGAGTACAAAGAGAACCCCCTAGAGATAATGCAAGACATAGAACTCAAAAGAACAATCATAAACATGATAAAAAAATTCAATGAATTTAAAGAACACACAAAGAAATCAAAGAACTGAAGGAAGATAAGGATACACTTCACTATGAATTCAGAAAAAAGCTAGAAATATTTAAGACTACTCAGGCTGAAATGAAGAAGGAAGTGAAACACTCAGTAAGCCAATTAGAAACAACAGGAGAAAGCCTCACCAATAGGATGAATGAAATGGAAAACAGAATATCAAGACTGGAAGATAAAGTGGATGAACTAGACCACTCAAGCAAAGATTATGAAAAATTTAAGAAAGCACAATAATGGAGTATGAAGGAATTGTGTGACACCATAAAAAGACCAAACTTACAAATCATAAGCATACAGGAAGAAGAACTTCAAGAATTCCAAGAATTCCAAGAATTCCAGTAATGGACCAGATCCTCAACAGAATTGTAGAAGAAAATTTCCCAAAATTAAAGAAAGATATGCTCATACAAATACAAGAATCATATAGAACATCAAATAGACAGGATCAGAAAAGAAACTCCATGGCACGTCATAGTAAAAACACTAAATGTACAAAACAAAGTACAGACAATGCTGAAAGCTGCAAAAGAGAAACAAGTCACATATAAAGGAAAACCCATTATGATTACAGCTGACTTTTCAGTGTAAACTGTGAAAGCAAGAAGAACCTGGATCAAAGGATTCCCAGTTTTAAATGACCCAGATGCCAACCGAGATTACTATACCTACCCAGGCAAAATATCTATTATAGTCGAAAGGGAAAGAAAAATGTTCCATGACATAAGTAGGCTGAAGGAATACATGTCCACAAAACAAGCCCTTCAGAGAGTTCTGGAAGCAATACAAAGAGCTTAAGAAAAGAAGGACTATACCAAAGGGGTTGTGGAAAGAAATTCAATGAAGTTATAACTGTGGAAAAGTACAGCTATATTAAGAATGAAAACAGAAATAAAAATGACAGGATTCAATACATAGCTTTCATTAATAACTTTAAATATTGATGGACTGAACTCCCCAGTCAAAGACATAGACTGGGTGATTAGATTAAGAAACAAAACCCATCTTTTTGTTGTCTGCAGGAAACCCATCTCACTTTCAAGGACAGGCACTATCTTAAGGTGAAAGGATGTTTAATAATATACCGAGTGAATGGTACTAAGGAAAAAGCAAGCATTGCAATTCTAATATCTGACAAAGTAGACTTTAAACTAAAACAAATCAGAAGAGATAAAGAGTGCCATTTCATTCTGATCAAAGGAACAATAAACCAAGACGATATTACAGTTATGAACATATATTCACCAAGCTTTGGTGCATGCAATTTCATAAAAAAAAATACTACAGGACTTTAAGACTCAGATTTATCCCAACTCATTAATAGTAGGGGACTTCAATATCCCACTGTCTCCATTAGATAGGTAAACAGGGCAGAGACTTAACAGAGAGACATCTGAATTAAACAATACCATATATCAAATGGAACTAACAGACATCTACCAAGTATTCTACCCAACTGCCAAAGGACATATTTTCTACTCAGCACCTGCAAAAATTTACCACATACTAGGCCACAAAACAAACCTCAACATGTACAAAAATATTGAAATAATTCCATGCAGTCTATCAGACCACAATGCAATAAAGCTTACAATCAACACTGGAAGAAGCCCTAATCACCACATGATCACATGGAGATTAAACCATACACTCCTGAATGATGGTGTCAAAAGAGAAATTAAGAAAGAAACAAAAGTATTCCTGGAACTAAATGAAAAGGACAATACAAACAACAAACCTCTGGGACACGCTGAAAGCTGTCCTTAGAGGGAAGTTTATAGCTCTAGGTGCCTACATCAAAAAATTGAAAAGAGCACAAATAAATGACTTAACATTGCAACTCAACACACTTGAAAAACAACAACAAACAAAACCTAAACACAGCAGACAAGAAGAAATAAGAAAAATCAGAGCAGAAATTAATGAAATAGAAATAAAGAAATGAATACAAAGAACCAATGAATCCAAGAGCTGGTTCTTTGAAAAGATAAATAAGATTGACAGACCATGAGCCCAGTTAACTAAAAGAAAGAAAGAGCAACTCCAAATCAAAAAAAAAAAATCAGTGAAGAAAGGGGAAACATCACAATAGACACCAGAAAGATACAGAATATTATAAGGGAATACTTTAAAAACCTATATGCTACTAAATTTCAAAACCTAAAAGAAAGGAATGGATATCTTAATGCATGAGAACCACCAAAAATAAACCAAGAAGAGACTAGCAGCTTTAAGAGACCCATAACACAAAAGAAATTGAAACAGTAATACAAAAACTATGAACTAAAAAAGCCAAGGACCAGATGGATTTACAGCTGAATTCTATCAGACATTTGAAGAAGATCTACATCCAATACTACTTAATTTATTCAAAAAGATAAAAATGGAGGGAGAACTTCTAAGTTTCTTCTGTGAAGTCAGCATCACTCTAATACCAAAGCCAGGTAAAGATACAACCAAAAAAGAAAACTATAGACCCATATCCTTAATGAACATAGATGCAAAAATTCTCAACAAGATACTTGTAAACAGCATACAGAAACAAAGAAATTAAGAAAGAAACAAAAGTATTCCTGGAACTAAATGAAAAGGACAATCAAACAACAAACCTCTGGGAAACATGCTGAAAGCTGTCCTTAGAGGGAAGTTTATAGCTCTAAGTGTCTACATCAAAAAATTGGAAAAAACATAAGATAAGAGAAGGAAATTAAAGGAGTAATAATTGGAAAAGAAGAGTTCAAATGATCCGTTTTTGCAGAAGATATTATATCTAAGGGACGCCAAAAATTCCACCAGAAAACTCCGAGAAATTGTTAACATTTACCATAAAGTGGAAGGTTACAAAATTAACCTATAAAAGTCTGTAGCCTTTCAATATACAAATAACAAGCAATCAGAAAAAGAACATGGAAACACTCCCCTTCACAATAGCTGAAAAATAAATATCTCAGAATTAACCTGACCAAAGACATTAAAGAGTTCTACAATGAAAATTTTAATTCTTTAAAGAAAGAGATTGAGGAAGACATCAGATGGAAGGACCTCCCATGCTCATAGATAGGAAGAATTAATATTGTGAAAATGATCATCCATTTAAATGGCCATTTATAGATCCAATGCAATGCCAATCAAAATCCCCATGATATTTTTCACAGAATTGGAAAAAACCATCCTAAGATTCATATGGAAACAACGAAGACTTCGGATAGCCAAAGCAAACCTGAGCACTAAGAACAATGCCGAGGGGATTACTACACCAGATTTTAAGCTGTATTACAGAGCTATAGTCATAAAAGGAAAATGGTACTGACACAAAAATAGACCCATAGATCAGTGGAACAAAATTGAAGATGCAAATATGAGTACATGCAATTTCAGCCACCTGATATTTGACAAAGGGACCAAGAATATTCACTGGAGGAAAGACAACATGTTCAGCAAATGGTGCTGGCAAAACTGGATCTCTACCAGTAGAATAATGAAACTAAACCCCTGTCTTTCACCTTGCACAAAATTCAATTCCCAATGGATCAAAGATTTGGGAAAAACCTACAAGATATAGGTGTAGGAAAGGACTTTCTAAACCGGACACCAATAGCCCAGGAAACAAGGGCAAGAATTAACAAGTGGGACCTCATTAAACTAAAAAGCTTCTGTACGTCAAAGGAGACAACCAAGGAAACAAACAGAAAACCCACAGAATGGGAGAAAATCTTCACCAGCGATACATCTGATAGAGGTTTAATTACCAGAATATATAACGAACTTAAAAAGCAGAGACCCAAAACAAGAAGCAACCCAATTGAAAGATGGGCTAAGGAGCTGAACAGAATGTTTTCAAAAGAAGAAGTAAAGATGGCTATGAGGCATCTTAAAAGATGTTCAGCATCACTAATAATTAGGGACATGCAAATTAAAACCACTTTAAGATTTCGTCTTACCCAAGTCAGACGGGCTAAGATTAAGAGAACAAATGATACCAAATGTCAGAGAAGATGTGGGGAAAGTGGAACACTAATCCACTGCTGGTTGGGCTGCAAACTTTTTCAACACCTATGGAAAGCAGTGTGGAGAACTATTAAAAAACTATAAATGAACCTACCATTTGACCCAGTTATACCACTCCTCGGCATATACCCAAAGAACTCATCCTATTGCAGAGACAATTGTATATCCATGCTTGTTGCTGGTCTTTTCACAATAGCTAAGAAATGGAAGCAACCTAAGTGTCCATCAATTGACAAGTTGATAGTGAAAATTTGGCTCATTTATATGATGGAGTTTTACTCAGCATTAAAGAAAGATGAAATCATGAAATTTTCAGACAAATGGATGGAATAGAAACTGTTATGCTAAGTGTAGTAACACAGACTCAGAAAAATATCAACATATGTTCTCCCTCATATGTGGATCCTAGAACAAAATCCTGATGAGTATGTATCCAGACATAACTATAGGAACCAGGATAATGGAAAGGAACCAGGGAGGTAAAGGAAAAGAAAGTACCCGAAAGAGAACAGTAAGAAATGGGTTTTAATAAATGAGATATGGATAAAAATTGGGTTAGTTTAAGGGAGAGGGGAGGTAAGGGCATACAAGGATCCTAGGGGATAAAGGGAAAGAAAGAGCTCAAGAGAGGTAGGACCATAGGAGAACGGTATTATTAAGGGAGAAACAGGGAAAATGGAGGCACCTTAATTGAGGAAACCATGATGGAGGGGTTAGACTATGTGAGAGATAAATAAGGTCTAGCACTTTTAAAAAGCAGAAGGAACCATATTAGTCCAACCGCCTACTGACAAATTATACATACCAGATCAAGAAATATATGTCTAGGTAAGGTTTATCTGAGAACAATTGGTCTTTGCCCAAGATTCATCTACATGGCACACAGTTATTAAAAGTACAAGACTGGTGGAACTAACCATCTTGGATGTTTAACAGACATACTTTGAGGCCTATACTAATTTGGTCAGAGGGACATAAAGGACAGTTTTGCTCCGTGCCCTCCTAGGTCGATCAATTCCAGGGGACTATGAGCATCTCCCAAAATGTCTTGTAATTGTGGTGGGTCGCCTGTCCTTTTGATCAAGGAGGCCAGAGAGACCCCATGAGATGGACTTGAACCAGTGTCCAGTCTACAAAGAGGGTCAACACAGATAAAAATTTCCTACATGCTTCCAAGTGAAGCCAGCAGTGATTGAGCAGGACCTTTGACTTATCTTCTCATAGGTGGAACTGGTAAAAGAAAGGAGCCAGGGGCTCCTCCAAGCCCATGTTACCCCTGAGGAACAGATCCTCAAAGGACCTTAAGAGTAAAAATAAATTGGTTTATCTGGGCCAACTGTATGGCCTTAAACACCCAAAATAAAAGTATAACCAAAGATTAAAGGAACGAGTATAATTTTTAAGAGTCCATATGTATAGCTAAATGCTACATAACAAGCAAGAATGCCAGATAAAAGATACATTCTTCTGACTTCTTGGCCATGGTGGTCCAAGGGACTCCCAGATAGTAACCCAGCATAAAACTGGAAGAATAAACAGCAGACCCCAGTCTTATCTAAAGGAATATTGACAACTGATTGCTGCTAGATGAGGAACAGCTGACCTTCCTAATACAAAGATCTCTAGACAGGCTGACTAGATTCACCAGATGGACAAGTAGTGGGGAACAGCTGGGGGTGCCAACAACACTGTGGACAGTAGCAGGGTTAACAGAGTATAAGGGCTCTAGTGGGAGGAGGGAGCTATGGGGGGGTGCCATCTGGGAAATGGGTGTATAGTCAAATAAGATGATTTGTGATGTTCTGTGTGATACACACACACACACACACAAATCAAACTAAAAAAAACGTATATTTGGGGAGGAAACATAACAATTTACATCATGTTAATTAGTGGAGGTGATAAACATTACCTTTGAAATCTACCCAGTGACTTTACAGACATACACAGGAGCCAAGGATCTGAGTGCAACCAATTATGACTAGTAATAATCAGATACAAACAGATTAGAGATGCATGTGCCAACATCTCAGTGTTAGTAGAAAAAACAATGAGTCTTTCTGTAAGAAGCTGTATATTTTAAAATGAAATGGAGATCTTTTTTAAAGGTCAAAAACTCATTCAATTTTATGTCTTACAGGGCTTATACTGAGTTCCATATTGTATAACTGTATTATTTCAACAGCGAACCTAAAAATTGTATAGCCACTTTTGAAAGAGATGTATCTTTGCTCTGGAAATTGTTATTGAGTATGTTAAAGCTGTAATGAAATGCTTCTTTTAGTTATCAAAATTTTTTTAAATACAATGATTAAGAAAAATAATTCTTCAAAGCATAAAAATTTGCTCCTTAATAATTAGAAGATGTGAAAAACATTACCATTGAAATCTACCTGATGACTTTATATCTATGCTCTGAGGCCAAGGATCTAGAAAGTAACCAACTGTAACTAGTAATAATCATATATATAGC
>NW_008351466.1:3776021-3804885 GCF_000622305.1 Nannospalax galili | reverse complement strand
AACCACACTGTGGCATATGTCCACCACTATATACAATAAAAATGAGTGACCACATTGCAATAATATTATTTATTAAAATAGAAAAAAATTCCAAAAACTCGCATGGAAGCTTGAAAAATTTCAAATAGATGAAGCAATCATGAATAAAATGACTATCGTTAACATTATCTTAATGCCTAATTTTAAACTGTCATATCAAGGCACAGTATCAAAAACTAGCATGGTGCAGGCACGTAAACAAAGACAAAGATCAAAGTATAAAATAAATCCAGAAATACACCCAAGCAGGTACAGTCACCGTGTTTTTGACAAAACTGCCAAAAACGTAAACTGGAGAAAAACACACTCTTTCATAACTGGAACTGGAAAATCTGCTTCTGTCCTCTGCTGGCATTGCATGTCACACATGCAGTGCATTTACACGTATGCCCGCAGTATACTCATATACATAAAATAAAAACAATAAATAAAATATGAAACACTTTTTTTCTCATTTTCTGATTTCTCATTTATTTTTAAGTATTATATATGAATTTATTTTGCCTTTGGAATGTGAAATTTTTGATATCTATTATTCAGTTCCCAGTTTCCTTTTCTGCTGATTATCATTTATTATGAATTATTTCTTCATATGTTTATTAATTAATTTTTATTGTGTTTTCATCTTCTTTGCAATTTGATCTGGGATTTCTCAGCAGTATTTATTAAAAAGTGTCATTCCAGAAAAAGCACATTTCATTTTACTATTATCTTGTGCACTGCATCTTTGTCAAACCAAATATATGCTTGGAGGATTCATACTCTTTCAAACATGTGAATTTAGTCTCCAAAGATATGTGTGAACAAGCTTTTTAACTGGGAAATCTGATCGAGTGGCTGCATGGACATAGCTCAACCTACTAATACCTTTTGGGGAACTGAGCATTATGGACAGGTCTCTGATCAAACCTTACTTGTGCTTAGGTCTGTGTCTTTGGGCCATGTTCCATGTTACAGCTTAAGATTTATAACAAGAGTTATAATGATAATGAAAGAAAAAAATGGATCTTTTCCTTCCTACATTGAAGAATGTGAATTTTGTTTAGGCATTCTGAAGAATTTAATTTTTTTCAAGTCTTGTACGTAGTTAAAAATTTATTAGGGGTGGGTAGAGAGGTGGCTCAGCAGATAAGTCTACTGGTTGCTCTTGTAGAAGACCAGAGCTGGACCCACATGGTGGCTAGACCACGTCTAACCAAAATTCCCGGGGGTTTGACTTCCTCTTTTGGCTTCCATGAGCATTGCATGGCACAGGCACACCCACATGCATGCAGGTAAGTCACTTACTACACATAAAATAAAAATAAATGAATAAAAAATTTAATTAAAATATTAACTAGCAGTTTACCTTTCTTTAGTAACACAATTAAAGATTCTTGGAAAAGCTGGGTATCATAGCACATCCCTTTAATCCCACCACTGAAGAGACAGAGGCAGTCGTATCACAAGTTATGGGTAAGCTACTGCTGTGTAAGGAGACCCTGTCTCAAAAAAATAAAAAACAAAACAAAGAAAATATTTGCATCTGTTTTACAGTAATAATGCTTTGTGCTGAGGGATTCTCATAAAATAATAATAGTAGGCAATCAACATTAACTGCCCTTAAAAATGTAGAACAAATGTCTGTATTCAGACAGGAATATTGTATTATATATTTAAGTTCATGTATTAATACTATTCACCCAGATTCTTGCAATGACAATAGCTCATACAATCATTGTACAACATCAAACCTAGGAAAGTTATATTGGTATATATGTTTTGAAGTTTACTTTAAAAATGCAATTTATAAACTCAAGGAACAAAACTTTATATAAATCACTTCACATAATAACTTGCCAAAAATACAGTTCACAAAGACAATACATATTTCAGCAATCATTACAAAGTCTTTAATCTTTAGATAATTTAAAATTTCATTGCAATGAAGGTCTTATCTGTTACTGTTTTATGTATCATTTAAAATGTTTTGTTTTCCCTCTGTATTATCTTAATGGTTTTCTCTGATCTAATATACCCTGCCCTCTTCTGTGCACTTTGTTGGGTGCTATCATCCTCACATTTAAACATGCCTCTATGGGGACTGGAAACATGGCTCGGTGATTAAAAACACTGGTTGCTCTCTCAAAGGACTTGGGTTTAGTCCCCAGCACCCACACGGCAGATAACAATTGTTCATAACAATTGGAGAGGATCCAGAACCTTCTACTGGCCTCCACGGGCTGAATAAAAATAAATGAACATGAGTGCATGTGTATAGCTGAAGGCTCTATAACAAGAAACAGTTGTCAGATAGGAGAAACATCCTTTGAGTTGTTGGTCAGGGTAGTCCAAAAGACTCAGAAAATAACAGATGCTATTGCCACAGCCCATGATTTCATCCCAGATCTTGAAGATAAGACTCTATTTATGAAGACAGGACATGCTTCAGTCACAGGTCTTGGAGTAATTGATCTGGAGCTGGAGCTGACCTGGAAGCCTCCTCCCTGAAGACTAGCTCTCATACAATCAATCTGCTAAGGGAGAAAATCAATCAAGGACGAACCAGTTGTAAAGCCTAATAACTACAACAGTGAACAGCATGGCAAACTATCTCTGTCCAAGCAGTAGTGGCACTTTTATCTTGGGGTAAATTGACAGTGGGATTAATTGGACTTAAATCCCACTTAATGGGAGAGAACACATGCATGGTTCTGTAAGCAGCCAAATATGCATGGCTGATGAGATGATAGACCCTAGATAAAAACCTACATCTATCACATCCCTAGATAAAGGCAATTTATTACTGTATGTTAAACATGTATCCTTCTATTTACAGACACTTATACCTGTCACCACTAATCAAAGAAGCTTGGAGACTGTTATGGAGTTTCACTACTGGTCAAACACAGAGAATAAGTGTCTGCAAGATGGCCAGCTGTAAGTGACATACATACAATGGAACCTCTACACCTAAAGCTCATAGGATATAGTGGAACAGGGGGCAGAAAAATAGTAATGTATCTCTGAACTCTCACCAGTGAAGACTGGATGAGGATGGAACAGAGAGTGATGCATACAGAAGGCCATAACTGTGTGTCCCTGGATAGGACTACTGTGTTAAGCCTCACCCACGTATGGCTCAGGGACCATTGCAGAATAGAGGCCAGAAAGATTTTAATAGCAAGGGGTGGTGGGTGACCACAAAGAAACAGAATTTTCTAGGTGGATAGGAAGTTGCTCACATGAACCTATAGGAACGGTGACACTACGCACAAGACACATGCAAACTCAAATCATACAAAAACCCAGCTTAGAAGTGGGGAAATGGGCAAGAATCTCCAACCTTAGCTGAGGAATTATTGCCAGGTGACCACTCTTGGGTGAGGGAGAGTTGGTCTTTGTTAAGAGAGCAATGCTAGATTGGCTGACTAAGCTCCAGTGGATAAACACACACCAAGGGACAGCTGTGTACACAAAGTTGACTTGATGAGCCAGAACATAATTGACAGAACACATAAAATCCAGCAAAGGGGCTTTGGGATGTGCAGATAGGATAGGGGTTCTAAATATGATTAAGATGTATTGTTTGAAATGCATAAACATTCAAAAAATTCATCACTTTGTAGTGATGGTCTATAAATCCACAGCTCCATCCCAATGTCATCCGGAATTCCTGTACTTCTTCATTTTTAAATAATTTATTTTTATGTTTATGATTGTTTTGCCCACTTGTATGTAGGTGTAACACCTGTGTGAACTGATCACACAGGTCAGAGAAAGGCATCAGATCCCCTGGAACTGGAGTTATTTACAGATGATTGTTAGATACCATGTGAGTTCTGGTAAGCAAACCCAGGTCCTTGCAAGAGCAATCAGTGCTCTTAAGCACGGAGCCATCTCACCAGTCCCCTGTCCTCTATTTCTATCTCCTTATTTCAGTGTGTCTGTGGTACTTTCAATTAGCATGCCCATGAAATATTAACACTTATTTTCCCCTCTTAACCTTTAAACTTCTTTTAAAAATATTTTGTTATTTTTATTTTATGTGTATGCATGTATTGCCTTCATGTAGGTAAGTGCATCCATGTTGCACAATGCTGGCGGAGGTCAGAAAAGGCTGTCAGATCCCCTGGGACTGGAGTTACGTCAGTTGGTAGCTGTCATGTGTGTGCTGGGATCTGAACCCGGGTCTTCTGCAAGAACACCCAGTGTTCTTAATCAATGAGCCACCTCTCCAGCCTCTTAAACTTCTTTTATAATTATTAACTTTATAATATTCTAGCCAATTTAGCCAATTGCAGTAAAAACTTTGGCCCAATCCAGTCATTTGTAGTCTATCTACAACTTGTTTTTAAACCTTTTATCCATTCCTATTGTAATAGTCTTATTTTATTCCTTATTTTACTTGCTTTATTAAGCAAGTTTATAAAGGACTCTCTGACTTCTGTCTCTTAAACAATGCCAATCCCATCTTTGCACTGACAACACAGATGCCTTTCTGAAACAATTACAATCTCATAATTTAGCTGCTTAATAACTTCCTATGGCAAAGATTCCCAACTACCTACCAAATGAGTTCCAGTCTTTTTAGGGTAATACACACAGTCCTTCATGATTCTAACCTAGTCAGACTATTTACAGTGATGGTTTTAGCCTGTTTCTACTTCTGCAAACTGAATTTCAGCTGGACTGTATTTCTTTAAATAGGTAATGCTTTTTCATGTGTAGGCTTTTGTGTGTTTCACCAGTTTCTCTCAAACTGGTGAAACAGTTTAGGCAATCATTGCATAGCACCAAATCTAGAAATCTCAAACTGGTACTCATGGCGTTGAGCATAGAATGATTTTTACTCCGTTAAAACTATTGCTTGCCTACCTACCTCAAGACCCAGGTTGTTATAATCTTCCCCATGAACTTTCATAAGACAGTCCCACAATGTTACTTCTTGGTTTTCCAGTTCTGGCAAGCACTTTGTCAATGCATCTTTATAGTATTTATCATATAACATCTGTTTTATTGTAGTTTTCCTCCCATTATTTTCTATTTTTTCTTAATGCAGACGTCATTCACCTTTGAATCTCTAGAATTTCAGTTCATAATTAAGTGAAATAACTTCAATTGACTTTCATTAAATAAAATGATATTTATTCTTTTTTTGTTCTATTTTTGAGACAGGGTCTCCCTGTAGCCCCAGCTGACCTGGAACTCACTATGTAGACCAGGCTGGCCTTGAACTCACAGAGATCTGCCTGCTTCTGCCTCCCGAATGCTGGGATTAAAGGCATGTGCCACCACGCCCAGCTGATATTTATTCTTTTATTCATAGTTAAAATGTATAATAGCTGGGTGTGGTGGCATAAGCCTTTAATCCCAGCACTCGGGAGGCACAGGCAACCAGATCTCTGTGAGTTTGAGACCAGCCTGGTCTACATAGTGAGTTCCAGGCCAGCTCTGGGACTATTGGGAGACCCTTTCTCAAAAAAATTAAAAAATGTATAATATGTATTATATATTATATAGCTTTCTGTATTGCCCATAACGGAATGAATTGCTACAATTTGCCTATTTTCTGTGATAATTCACTTCCAAACACAACAGCATGAGCCGTTTGTTCTAGTATGAAAAAAATTATTTTAATGGGTTAGGAAGACATGTGACCAGGCAGTTAGATCCTTACATACAAGTCTAATAGCTGATTTCGATCCCCAGGACTCACTAGGTAGAAAGAGAGCACTGACTGACTTCTGACTTCCACATACATGACGTGAAATGTACTTCCTTCATAAATAAATAAAAGTAATATTTTTTTTTGGTCTTTTTGAGACAGATTCTCCCTGTAGCCTCAGCTGTCCTGGAACTCACTATGTAGACCAGGTTGGCCTTGAACTCACAGAGATCCGCCTGCCTCTGCCTCCCAAGTGCTGGGATAATTAAAAAAATAATTATTCAGACCTATTTTGATATAATTTGTCTCTTTGAATTTGTATTTCATAACCGCTATAAAGTTACCTTTAACTTTCATTTAATTAGTTAATAAAATAAATATTAGCTTAAAGGTATATTTAGGTATTGTTGATATGATAATTAAATATAAATCATAAATCAGTGAAGGATGGACTGATTGATTTTTGCCAAATGAAACAATTTACAGGTGATTGGTCAAATATTATAAAATTAAACTTTGATTACTTAACACTGGGTTGATTTCTTAATGTTTCTTGGAAGCTTTTCATTTTCTCCTGATAAAAGTAAGTACTGCATTTTTCATGTTGATATAATTTAGAAGATAATACTCAGAAAAGAGTTTATTTGTTGATTGTTCACTTAATATAATTAGATAATGTCAAGAAAGGAGAATGAAAAAGTTGTTACAGGTTTACTGTTGCAAAACACTACAGAGAACTATTGAACTGTTTAACCATTTGGGAAGCAATTACAAGCCACTATGAAAACTGTGTTTAATTATTTTAAGTTACAAACTAATGTAGGAAATAGAACACTAAGATTTCTATTGGAAGCTTTTAAAGCTACTCTCAAATATCTCTCTTGTTTTACTATTTAATTTATTATCAAGATTACACATAGATATCTATTATGTACATAGACATATTTATATACACATAGTTATGTGGCTCTGATATTGGTAGACATTTTATATCTGTGAGTTAAGTTTATGTAAATAAGCATTTATGCAGAAGATTCCAATAGACTGTTCTGCTCTGTCCATGAGAGTTATCAAATATATCCTCTACTAAGCTTTAGACTAATCTACCATAATCATAAAATTAATTGATTGAGACATAAAAGCACAGCACTGTAAGCATAGAAAGAAGTACTAACTATTCTGGTTCTGGTAGTTGCATGAATAACGTCTTTTTATGTACTCCTGATTGAGTAGTATAGTGGAATAACCCATGTCCGACCAGGAAACTGGCAAATAAATGGCATATTACTAAAAGAGAAATTAAAAAAAAGATTAAAGGACAACTGTGTCCCAAATCATTATCAGATCACAAAGATGAGAACAGTGAGTAAATGATTGTCCTAATGATTTAGAAATATCATACCATTAGTAAATATAACAAAAGTGAGACTAAAACACTGAAATTGTGAGTTAGGATTGGTTAATGTCAACTAGCTTGGTGTATGGCTAAATCATAAGACCAAAGTGAATGTTGACCCAAAGTATGTAAACATATTGGCTCTGTGGGGTACTTCTATTACCTATGCTCTCAAGGTTTGTCATAGACTACCTTTCTGTTTTTGGCTGCAGGCCAAAGCATTGATTTTCAACTACAAAAGTTCTTTTTGCTAGTTATCTTAGAATCTGGCATTTTCCTAGATATCAAAGATTTCTTCTTTAGTGCTAATATTTAAATTGAAGTTTTTAGTGTGAGTTGGATGTGTAGTGGACAAGCTGACTTGAGAATTCAAAGTGCTGCTTTTCATGCAGTGAACACTACTGAAAGTCCATATGCTTAATGAAATCTTGATTTAAAGACTTTGCAAATGAATTTCTCTCGTTTTTATATTCACTAACGAAGTGCATGATTAGTTGAAAGGTCTATAAAGACACCACACAATGCACTGAAATAGAAAAGTGTAAAACTCCAAAGAGTCCTCTTTTACCTTTTGATTACAATCATGATTTAGCAAATTCCTTTTCTACTGTTACCTCATTATAAAAAATGTTAGAACATCAAAAACTACATCCACTGTATTATCATTAACAGAAACATTAGGTTTTCAGCCATTTCAACAATTTCTTAAGGTCATTCTTCTAAATGGATGTAAACTTGTTAGATTCTTATAGCTTAAATGACTCTTGCATCATGTTTTTAGCTGAGCATTTAGTTTTGCTTGAAGCAAATCAATGAAAAATCATCTACCAAAATGTAAAATTTTGTCTTTATACATACACAGGAGACTACTTTGAAACAAACTTGATTTGATAGACTATAAAAGCAAATGGTTATCATAAGGGTTATGATCTTTTGTTCCTCAAAAAACATACAGTGCTTATTAAATTTGAATGCAGACTAATTTTTCAAATTTACAATTTAAGAATGATTTTTTAAATATTCAAATAAAAGAATCTCTTCTCAAAATGGGAAATTACTTTAAAAATGAAGACCTAATTGTGAATGTAAAACTAATTCAATTTTAAGCTACCATGTCTGTTGAACATTAAGAAAAAATGTTTACCTAAATTTAGACTTAAGTGCAAAGCAAAACAATTCAATTTATTTTTACACTTGCACTATCTAAGATAGCATATTACAACTCAAATTCACAGCGCGACTCAGTCATAAAAGGAATGTTGAAGAGGAAAGCTTAAATAGATGAAATGATTTAGTGGCAGGGATAGAGAAATGAACCAGAGTAGCCAAATAAATCAGGCCAATGGCCTTTTTTACAAAAATGTAATTTCTTTCCTTCATTTGTTTCTGTTTATCACAGACCTGTTCATTTCCACTTAATAGAATATCACCTCAGGAATCTCAGTGTAAAGATAATAATAATAGCTTTATTTTATGATTCCTCCAATATATTCCAGACAGTTTTAATCATTTAAAATGTTGATTTAATTAATCTTTACAAGTCCTATGAAACAGCATTTTGTCCTAAATTTTTAACTGCACAGAATGATTTTTCTGCCTAATTGCTAGAACTGGAATTTGAACTGCAATCAGAACTTGAACAAAGGAAGAATGATTCAAGAGACAGTAGAAGTGACCAATATGTACTGTATTCCTGAATTATTAAACCAGTATCCATAAATTTTCTGGGACTACTTAAAGAAATTATAATGTATACGCAAAGATAGTTATGCTTTCCTGCAAGTCATATTTGGAGGTCACGTGTAGTACATACTCACAAAAATTTCTTGTTTCTGTCATTGATGTTTTGTTTGGGAGGAAGAGATACTTTCTTCTGTGATGTGGCCACTGGTATGGTAGTTATGCTCCTGTAACAAACACTCATACTCTTGTGAAAATGTTGAAATTGATTAAAGGCTTGGGAGATGACTCAGTACTTAAAGTACTTGCTGTACAAGCATGAGGATGTGTTTGGATACCAAGCATGCAGCCAGTTGGATCTGTAAACTGAACACTATGGTGCAGAAGGGAAGATCCTTGGGCTAGTTGGCCAGGCACTCTAGGAGAAATGGGGACATCCAGGTTCAATGAGAGACCCTGTCTCAAAAAATAGAGATCCATGGAAGAGAACTAGGGTGTCTTCTGTTTTACACACACACACACACACACACACACACACACACACAAACACACACACATGCATGCACGCACGCAGACACACACACATACACACTATTTAATCTGTTTGTTTTCCTTAAAAGGATTGGAGATGAAGTTAGGATAGAAGCAAGATGTCAGTGTGGAAACTATTACAGTTGTCACTAAGTCAAATACATTTTAATAACTTTTGAGTGTCTATGGTGCCAGTTGTATATTGCTATAAGCTAATATTATACTTGTAAAATTACCTAGAGTTTGGTATGCCAACAAATACTTGGAACAGCGTGCAGTCTAAAACAGTGCTATGATATTTCAAGAGATATCTGAAATTAAGATTAAAACAAAAATGAAAAAGAGCAGATTAAAGATGTTACAAAATAATTTTCATATTTTTGCTTTTCTATGTGATTCTACCAAAGTTTTAGTGCCTAGCTAAAGTTACACTTTCCAAAAAATCGAACTTACACTACATTTATTTTTGTATTTTTATTCTATCCGAATGGTAACTGGCTTCCAGTTACCATTGCCTTGCTGAAACTTGTCCTCAAACATAAAATTTAGTCATATATTTGGAGACGGTTTCCTGTTTATACTGGATACAATAGCGAAGAGTCAGAAAGTCATTATTTTATTGAGTAGTTAATATTTATTATTTTGCTTGTCACTATCTGAACTACCTTATCTATTGTTTTCCTGTGAAACCTGAAGGGTAAGAATGAATGTTCCATATTTGTCTATGCTAGGATATGTTTGACACATAATATATGCTCAAATAAGAAAAACATATTACAACAAACTATTAAGTACTCAACATTATATTTTCATTTATTAATTTAGTCAACCTCCAAATTATAAATTATTTAACTTCAGTTATATTTTCTTATTCTTCTTAAAGTTTCTTAAAACTCTATAATTTTTTTCAAAATTTTTTCAAGTGTAATTAGAATATAATAAGGTTAATTAATTCTAATATATATTACCCTTCACAGTTAAAATCAATAAACCTTATTATATTCTCATTATACTTTAAAGATACTTAAGTATATTCAATTTGATATATTTTGGCATTCGATTTGATATATTCAATTTGATATATTTTGGCAAGTTGTGTACCCATGAAATCATTATATTTCAGATGATGAGCATATTGATAACTTCAAATGTATTTCCACATATACCTCTGTTACTTAGCATTCTAAACTATGGAGTTTACTTATGTAAAATTTATATAATCACATAACCTTCATAATTTAGTATAAGTTGAAATATATAAAGTACAGATGAGGTTACAAAATTGAAAGTGTCTTGGGGTGATGGAAATAACTGGAGGGGAGAGGTAAATGGATAGCTTGCAGTAAATGGGTTTGGATTCAGTCTCTGTTTTGCTGAGACAACGTTTCACTATGTAGCTCTGGTTAATCTAAAATTCACTAAGTAGAACATCCTGGCCTCTTGAGTGTTGAGATTAAATATGTGTGCCACCATACGTAGCCTGGGTGATATCTTTATCAAAACAGCATAGTTTTGAAACAAAAACAGGCATGTAGATCAATAGAAAAAAACAGAAGACTCAATAATGAGTGCACATAATTTCAGCCCACTGATATTTGACAAAGGTGTTAAGAAAACACATTGAAGGAAAAACAGCATCTTCAACAACTAGTGCTGGCAAAACAGGATCTCCATGTGTAGAAGATTGAAATTAGCCATATCTTTCACCCCATACAAAAGTCAACTCCAAATAGACCAAAGTCCTCAATTGAAACCAGAAATGCTGAAGCTGTTAGAAAAAAAAAAAAGGCAGTACCCTAATTCTAAATCAGACATTACCATTAAGAAATCAAGGTCAATAGTTGAGAAACAAGACCTCATTAAACTAAAAATCTTCTGTACAGAAAAGAAAACAGCGAACTGAGTGAAGAGAAATCCTACAGAGTGGGAGAAAACTTTCAATAACTATTCATCTGACAGAGGATTAATATTCAGAATATACAAAGAGCTTGAAAAACAAAGAAGCAAGAAAACAAGACCAAATTAATAAATGGGTTTTGAATCTCTACAGGAGCTCTTGAAAGAAGTGTTAAAATGGCTAGGAAATACATTTTAAAATGTTCGGCATTCTAATTAATTAGGGATTAGGAAACCGCAAGTTAATACCATTTTAAGATTTCATCTTACCCTGGTCAGAAAGGCTAAGATCAGGAGAACAAATGACCCCAAATGCAGGTGAGGATGTGCGAAAGGGGGAGCACTCATTCACTTCTGGTGGGATTGGAAACTGACTAAACCACTATGGAAATCAGTGTGGATTATTCTTTAAAAAAAATCTAAAAGTAAATCTACCATATGATCCAGTTATACCATTCTTTGACATATACCCAAATGACTCAACATCCTACTGCAGAGATGCTTGCTCCGCTGTGTTTGTTGTTATTTTCACAATAGCTAGGAAATGGAAGCAATCTAAGTTTACTGTATGTTGAGAAGTGTGTACACTTGAATAAGCACCAAACCACTCATAAATCTTTGCAATAAGTTGTCCTCATCCGTACAGAGGCAAGTAGTGATAGAATTTCCATTATTATAGATTAATTATCCTTCTTCTAAAGTTTCAGATTAAGTCTGTATTCCTTTGTATTTAACTTATTTTGCTCAATATATTGCTGTTAAAAGCCTCGCCTTAGCCGGGCATAGTGGTGCATACCTTTAACCCCAGCACTCGGGAGGCAGAGGCAGGTGGATCCTCTGTGAGTTCAAGGCCAGCCTGGTCGACAGAGTGAGTTCCAGGCAGCTGGAGCTACAGGGAAACCCTGTCTCAAAAAGACCAAAATAAAAATATCCTCATCTTATGGAACAAATTGGTGACATGTTTCTTTTATTGGCGAGTAGCAATAGATTGAAAGACTATATCACCTCCAGTTTCAGAATATTATGAAGAGTGATGTGAATATTCATGCATTTTTTAAAGCAAACAAGTTTTATTTGTTTGTTTATGGGTCTATCAGTAGGCTTGCTGAATAGCAAACTAAGACTATTTTCCAAAATATTTGGGTGATTATTTATTCTCCTCCTCTCAGTGGCCATTGACTGCCTGTAGGTCTTCGTCTTGATCTGGAATCTTCTGAAACTACACCATCCTATTTGCCCCATTAATTAATGTCATGCAGGTCTTGTTTGGGGAATCATGTTGTGGAGATTTCACTGATGCAACTTCCCTGTCATGCCTAGAAGAAACTGTCTTGCTGTAGCAGGCCTCCTGGTCCTCCAAATCTTACTCTCTTTAGGCTCCTTCTTCTGTTATGTTCCCTGAGCCTCATGTGTAAGAGTTATATTGCAGATACATTAATTAGAGCTAGACACACTTTGTTCAGTTGTTCTCTGCATTTCGACTACTTGTAGATCTCTATATTAGCCTTTGCTTCTAAAAGAAGCTTCTCTTATGACAGGTGAGAGCGATACTTATCAGGCTGGACTGATGTACAGGCTGCTCAAATAATTGTCTTTTAAATTAGTTGACTATTTGTTCTTGTAGGACATGAAATAATGTTCCCCCAAGTTGCCAACATGGTTATCCTCAAAATATATTAATACTTCACATTGCAAAGGGGCCTTTTAAGAGTAATTAGGTTCAAAATCTTAACTTATGATAATTATTCTTAAGTTTTCCAGTGGAGCCAACATAATCATGGTTCTTATGACATGGAGACAAGAGGATAATACTCATGGAATATGTGACAATGGAGGCAAAGATGGAATCGTTGAATGGGTAAGAGTTGCCCTACTGTTAGCCTTACCTGTGGTGGAACTGACCACAATGTTGTAATTGTACATATTTATGAGGTATACACATATAGCATACGTAATGATCAAATCACGGCAGTTGGTATTTGCATTGCCTCAGATATTATTTGTACTGGGTACATTTTAAATCCATTATACTAGCTGCTTTGTAATAGATGATCAATTATTGCCAACCAGTTATTCTGTGATGGTATAGAATATTGGGAGATATTACTCCTATACAATTGCTCCCTTGTACATAAGAAACATCGCTCTTTTGAGGAGGAAAAGCTTTAAAATATTGGTGAAGTTAATTTTATTTTATGATTATTGCTTGTTTCTTTTGTTTAAACAATCTTTTTCAAGTCCAGAGTTACAAAGATTCTCTATGGTTTTCTTCCATATATTTTAATAGGGCAGATTTTATGTTGCGTTTTATGAATTCATTTCTACATGTGAAATAGTAAACAAAATGTTAGCAACAATATGGATAAACATATTGTTCCAATAAAATATTACTTATTAACACTGAAACTTTAAATTTTAAATATTAAATGCATAATATTTTTATGTATCATGATATTTTCTTTTTCAGGAATTAAAATATAAATATGAAAATTATTTTTAGATCATAGATGACACAAAACTAATAGAAGGCTGGATGTGACATTTGAGCTACAGTTAGGGCATTTCTCCTTTGGGAATAATATTCAAATTAGTTATTCAAACCACAATTCTGTTTTGAAAATTTGGTTTAAGTAATTTTATTATAAATAACATAAAAGAATGATTCCTTTATATTTATTTCCCTTATATTTTCATTTCTCATGGTTTTCCTTATGTCTGTCATTCTAATTTTCCAACTGTTATCATTTATCTTCCTACAGAATATAATTACTTCAAATTTTCTTGTAGTACATATTTAAAAAATACATTTTATTAAATTTTTATTTATACTAATGTCTTTAGTTTACTTTCATTCTTTGGGTAAATTTTGTTTTATATAGAATTTCAATTTGAAATTTTTGCTAAATAAGTCTTAAAAGATGTCATTCTATTTGGGGCTCCATACCGTCTCATTATAATTTTAACAGTCATTTAATCCAATTTTGCTGCATATGTAATGTGACAATTTTTATAATTTCTGTCTTTTTCTTCATTTTTACTTTTTATTGCTATGTTTTTAATATACATAAGGTTGACATTATTAAATTTTTGTTCTAAATGTTTATTGAAAATAATGAATCTACATACTTATATATGTTTTTAAATATATATTTTACAAAGTTACATATTATCAAATATTTTCATCTTAAATCTCTCCATTCTAGGTCTCAGTTTGCATAAACATTAGAGCACTTGACATTGTCTCACAATTCCTCAAGGCCTCTGTTGTTTTTATTCAACTTTTTAATTTTTGTATTGGGTAGTTTACATTACTCTAGCATCAGAGTCACTGATAGTATCTTCTGTCATCTATTCTTGAGGCTGTCTTTGATTTTGAACACTTTATATATTGAACATTTTAATTCTAGCAATTCCATTTGTATTTTTTTTCTGTTGCTACGTTGCTATGTTTAATGTACTATAGGCCAAATATGTTTTCAGACCCAAAATATACTTATAGTAACCAATTGAAAGTACTTCTGTAGATTGTCATTGCTTGCCCATAACAAATTTGGTAATCTAAAAAATATCAAATTTTAAATAGTTCTTTGAGAATGTAATATATTCAGGCAATGTATTTTGATCATATTCAGCACCACTCCTCTGCCTAAATCCTCCCAGATCACCTCACACCTTCTCATTCCTTCCCAACTTTATATCCTCTTTTTTTAAATAACCCTCTGAGTCCAATTTAGGCTGTTCATACACTCTTGAGTTTGTAGGCCAGTGAAACTATGAATTTTTTTTCTTAATTTTTCCATAACACAGATTGAGCACTGTTCTTATCCTTAAAGACATGAAAAATAAGTGAATTCACCAGTGAAGTATCTTCTTCCAAGTTTTATCTCTCCTCCTTAAAAATAATTCAAGCATCTGTATTTCATAAAGCAATTTCTTTTTAGTAACAAATACATCAACAGAAAATGTATTTGTTTTTCTATAAATTAAAATATGTTCTGTAAGAACATTATACGAATGTCAGTTTTTACATAATGGTTTTATTTTGTTATATAAAATAAGAAGTAGATATAGAAATCCTATCATTTTCCTGAAAAGACAGCTTTAATGAACTTGGCTTACAATGTACTATAGTCTACATAAACTAGAAGGATGTAGACTGCTCAAAGTTCAGATCTATGACATTTTGTTGGGGGGCATGTTCCATTTCATAAAGTGTTGGAAATTCATTTTTTTATTGTTTTTCTTCTAAGCTTTCTAAAATAAAGAAGCTTCTAATATAAGCTTCTCTCTCTAATAGAGAAGATTCACAGGCACTGTAATTGCAATATCTAAATATAATCTCCTCATCATAATTTAATATAGATTAAGGTGATAAAATATATTATTAAAAATATTCTTGGCCAATACAATTGCTCAGCAGGTAAAGGAGAGAACTGATTCCCGTGAGTGGACCTCTGATTTCACATGCATGCCATGGAATGTGCATGCCATTGCACACGCACACACACACACACACACACACACACACCAAAAAAACACAGCGAAGAAATAAATGCAATGAAAACAACTTTAAAAGGAAATGTTTGACTTTTATCATAGGAACATGAAAGCAACGTAGAACTGAAATTGGTAGCAGAAAGTTGAGATTGTTGATGTGATGAACGTGACAATATTTCTGGGAGGATTGTATAAGCATTTTGAACATTGAGCTTGGAAAGCCTTTGGGTGTTCATAGCATAATGTGATATTCTGTGGGAGATTGGAAGATAAGTATGTTGAGAGAAATGCAGACAATGGAAGGCTGACTTGTGAAGTTTCAGAAGGAAACAAAGACGGGACAGGGGGCCAGCCATATGATGCTTTGGATTAAGAATTTGTGCTATACTAGGACAAATGAATGCTGGTCAATCAGGGCTGATGAATCAGCTGTGATTAATAAGAGATCAGCATCAATGAGGTGAAATCCTCTGCAAAGTATTTCCTCAACCTCTGTGTACTGAAGCTATGGTCCAAGGAGGAATCAAGGCCACATATAAAGCTGATAGTAAAACTTCGTCAATGATGTCTAAGCATCTCCCACATTGTATTGGTTTTGATTGTATGAGAGATACAAGATTAAGAGAGTCACAGAGAACAGTTGAGGCCTGGAAGTGAATGACAGGGTTAGATTCCATGAAGAGAGACCAGTAGAGGGAATTGGTGATGGTGCAGCATCAGTTGCAGTGGAGAGCCCACAATACTGGAGATGACAGGACTGTGGAATGTCAACCAAGGACAGAACCCGGTGTGAAATGAAGGTAGCCTGAGCCTATGACACAAGTTGCACATGAGAAGAGATGAAGATGTGGAACTGCCCAAGACTTGGATCCAGATGATTATGAGTCCGGATGCTGGACATTGAGCTATAAGATATGGCTTTACATTGGTAGATTTTGAATTTGGTTTTATTTGATCATAACTATGATTTACTTTACCCTTTTTGGAAAAAGAAAGTATGGAGCTTATTTTTTATTTTACAAGACTGCATAGTTAAGATGCTTCAGATTTTTAAAGGGACTTTGAACTTTTAAAGTGTTTGAATTTCAAAGACTGAGGGACTTTTAATGTTATATGTTTTATATTCTAATGTTAGCATGTGATCATGGAGGCAAGAAATGAAAAGTTATGGTTTAACATGTTGTATTTGTATGTCAGGCTGGCAGGGGGCCAATTCTCCTAGTTATTGTCAACTGTTAATTTGACACAGCCTAGAATAATCTGAGAGTGTCATAACTGAGGATTTGCATTAATCAAATTGGCTGGCCTGAATGTCTGTGGGGCATTTCTTTGATTGCCAATTATGTAGGAGGACTCAACCGACTGTAGGCAGTACCATAATTAGGCAGGTGGTCCCGGACTGTATAAGAAACCCACTGTTGCACTAAATTTGGCCCTCCTAACTGAGAGACCCTCAGTCACTCAGGATCTCGAAGTCCTGATATGGTTTGACAAAACCAACATAACACATTTGATTTGGGTTTTGCATAGTTTATGACATCCAGGAGGTGGTGACTTATAAAGGCACAAATTCACATGGGCTTTTTCTTTTCATATTTGTAAAGCACACACCATCCGTATCCCATTCGAAGTCCCTGCTAGCTTTTTGTATGAGGCCACTGGCCTGCTCACCTGTGGTTCGCAGCTCTGTTCTCTATGTTCAATATGGCAAAGGCTCCACCCCTTTTCCCAGTGTGCTCAGCATGGGTCTCTAGATCCACCCCCATTTTTCCTCAGAGGATGCATTTACCCAACACCTACTCATGCAAATTCAATCAAATAAAAACCAGCAAAGAACTGGGGAAATTAGCCAAGGAATTATTGGCAGCTGATCACTGCTGAGTGAAGGAGAATTGGTCTTCTTTAAGGGTGTAACCTTAGGTATGCTGAATAATGTTGAAATGGGGAGAAAGAGGGTCCCCTAGAGGGTTTTTAGTCTCATTCATGAAAGAATTTAAGAATGGACCCAAACGGAATCTTTTACAATTTTATTAGAATCTTAAAGAAAAATCCTCAGGCCAGGCAAGCTGGTAATCTTGGCAGCTGCCTGGAGAAAGTGAGTGGTGGGAAGAAGGAAAGAAAGTCATGGAGCCATGCAGGTTTAGAGTCTCCATGAGAGGTCAGACACATGGCTGACTCCCAGCCATATGACTGGGAGAAGGAAACTTTAAAGAAAAAGTGAAGAAATACAAGATGCTAGGGGCAGCCCAAAGCCTTAAAGAAAGCATGTTTAGTAAGAAAGCCATGAAGAAGAGAAGGAGAAATTATGCATTCCTCGGGAAAGCAGACATACTTACAGAGACATACATAACTGTGGCTGGGCCAGAAGTTCTGTGGAGATCTGCACTAGTTCCAAGCAGAAAAAAAAATTGCTACCTCATTAATACACCAAGTATTCGGCACATCTGTTTAGCATAGCTTAAGGTGAACCTACCTTCCAAGAAGTGGTTCTATCACCAGGTAATTTACCAGTGAGAGAGGAAAAGTAGGCCCTCCAACAGATAAGACTAGAGATTTTATAGTCTGGACCAGTTAAATTTATGGGGATTTTTGTTACTCTAACAGTATATAGTGGATGAAATCACACTGAGAGACAATAGGCTACACAAACTTGACTCTATAGGCTTTATTATATAAGACAGAATGCATAGAGTGCTGTGGGCAGGATATAGGGGGTGCAGATAGAGAAGACTGAAATATTAAGATGTATAAAATCCATAAAAATTGATAAAAATATACATTGAAAAAAAAGAAGCCCAACTGAGAAAAAGCTAGTGAGCTAGTGAGTAAGCAGTGTTCTGCCATGATCTCTGCTTGAGTTTCTGCCCTGACTTCCTTTAGTAATGGACTATTACCTAGAAGTTTAAATTGAAATATCCTTTCCTTCCCAAGTTGATTTTGGTCATGGTGTTTATCCATAGCAACAGCAAATCAAACTAAAGCTGTGCCTCATGCGGTAAAAAACATCCTTACTTAAATCTCTCCATACTGATAGTCTTGGTTTTTCATTCTTCAATTAAGGTTTTATCCTTCGTTGTACATTATTCCATTCCTTGATTCTCATATCTAAATCGAGACTATTGCACAATAAATATGATTATTTTGGAAGAGAATCTGAGTAAGGTACTAAAGTATAATGCTGTCATTGGCATGGCAAAATGTTTCACTGGAATGCAGTGTGGCTATGATGCTTACATTGCAAAACATTAACACATTTGTCCCAAGGGCACTTATATATTAATAATAACTCCAAATGTTTATGGAAAAATGCATATTATCTGGAGTTTAATAACTCCCAGACATAAGAACCATTGGTAACACCTAAAATCTGTAATCGTCAACAAAAGACCTTGAACATTTTGTTTTAAAATTAAATCAAATCTAATAAATTCTTACTGTAAATCATATAATCCAATATGCTTTATTCATTACTCTTCCCCTTCCAAAAATGAAACATAAAATTCTTAAAATGTACTTGTAAAGCATAGGTATTCCACAAACTAATTAATGAACTATAATAGTGGATTGAAAATGTATGTGCTTTTTGGTATAGAAAATAAGTTAATAAGACATTTGGTAAAATTTAATGATCTTGACTGGAGCAGATGAAACAGTGAACAGTCTACCATTACATTCTTGCTTTGGTTATGCAGATCCAACACCATGCATACTAGCAGCATTAATGTAATATGTCATGAGGTTATGATTGTACTAAGGATAGATAGAAAGCTCTGTGTTTAATAATCAGGGTGTTTTTTCATTGTACCTTTTAGTAATTAGAGTTAAAATAGTTCAAATTTCTCTGGGACTTTCTTTTCTCACAATTGTCAAGATCCAGCAGATCTAGGTTTTTAATTGTCTAATCATTTCAGAACTGGGTTACTTGCCTCTACATGTAAAATTTTTACAAGTAAATATATAATTTCACAAGGAAAATTATTCAAAATTTTCTAATATCCTACTGGGAAGAAAACTTAGCAGAAAAAGTCCAGCTATTCTACGTGTATTGCCAAGAAAGAAATTAACTAATGAAGCAGTTGGCTTTAGTTGCAATACAAAACTTCTTTGTAAGTCCCTGATCACCTTTCATGACATTGGTATCATTGCTGCTTGCTGCTGGTTGGAACATACGTTTCCTAATTCATAGGACTTGATGTTGTTAAGCATTACTTCTTTAATTTCAATTCAATTCAAAACATGAAATTAAATCTTCAGGAAGGTAACTAAATAGGATCAAACACAAAGCCTAGCCAGGCGTGTTTGCATAAGCCTTTCATCCCAGCAATCAGGAGGAAGAGGCAGGCAGATTTCTGTAAGATAGAGGCCAGCCTGGTCTACATTGTTAGTTCCCAGACAGCTGGAACTATGGGACATCCTGTCTAAAAAACAGAAACAAAGCCTAGTGCTTTTCCAAGGAAACAGGGTTTTCTAGGCAGTTAAGAAGTTGCTCATTTGAACTTTCAGCAATGGTGACAGCAGGCACAAGACTAATGCAAATTCAAACCAGGCAAAAACTCACTATAGAAGTGGGGAAATGGATAAGAAGCCCCATGCTTAACTGAGAATCCAGCCATAACCAATGACTACTGGGAGAGGAAGAGTTGGTTTCCTTTAAGGGAGTTATGCTACATAAGTTGACCAGTCTCCAGTGAATCGGCTCATGTGTTTGGGGCATAAACTTGACACAATAGGACTTAACATATATATGGCACAATGCTGGAAATCCAGTGTGGGAGCTTGAGGGGGTACCAGTAGGGAATGGGGTCTAAATTGCTCAAGATATATGAAATTCATAAAAATTCAATAAAAAAGAGACAGGCCTATTTTCCAGTCTCTAGTGATACATCAATAAACAAGGAAGAAACTAATTTTTTTTGGTCTTTTTGAGACAAGGTCTCCCTGTAGCCGCAGCTGGCCTTGGCTAATGGAGACCAGGCTGGCCTTGACCTCACAGAGATCTACCTTCCTCTGCCTCACAAGTGCTGGGATTAAAGGCATTGGCCACCACACCCGGCTGGAAGAAACTAATTTTAATAGTGAACTACTAGGTAATGAGTATAATATTGGCCAGTATTTTGAATGATTTTTTTGAAAAATGAACATCAAATTGAAAGAGAAATATTTTATCACCCTTAAATTTGGGATAAAGATGAGGAATGCATTTTCAAGCATATTAAGGAAATGATTGAACTGCTTTCTTTGCTTAAAATTGCTCCAATTTTGATGTTACGATACAGAAAAGAGCAACCATTAGATTAGAAAAAGATTGTGGAAACTGTACTCATTTCCTGTTATTTCAACAACAAAATACGACAAACTCCACGGCTTAAAATACCGATTTTTATGTCTATCTTATAATTCTGTAAGTTTGCAAACAAACTCTCAGATCTCACTGGGCTAAAATGATTGACAAAAGCAGTTGATATGCCAAGGTGGATAGGGGAAATTTCACTGGGTCCTACCTCAAAAATAAGATTAAAAAAATTTAAATGATGTGATTTTAGCCATGAAAGCATCTCTTTCTGGATGACTCAGGAGACAACCCATTTACTTATTTGACTTTTCCAGCTTCTAGATATTATCAGCATTCCCTGGCTCGTGGCTTTTGCTTTCACCTCAAACACAGTAGTGCATCATCAAATATCTATCTTTCATATTCCCTTTTCACTTAGAAAGATTGTGTTGTCACATACAGCTCCATTCAGGTAATACAGCTTCATTTCTCAATCTAAAGATTCCTGATTTAATTGTGTCTGCTAGGATTTTATATGTAAGGCAAAATATGTACATGTTGGGGGGTGAACATGAATATCTCTAGGGTGGAGCATTATTCCAATTTCCACAGAATAACTGGAAGCAGATTTCACAGGAAAATCTCTTATGCTGTGAACAGATATCAGTGGTACGCAACACTTGACTAGCAGGTGCAAAACCTTAAATAAATTCCTATCACTGGAAAAGAAAAAAATAAAATCAAGAATAAATTTTACTATTTAACTATTCTGTCATTTTCTTTTCATCACTTTCATAATAATAAATTCTTTCTCCAGGATTTATTATTTTGAATTTAATTTTTTGATGAGCATGTAACAATAATACAGATATAATGGTCTTAGTATATTTCAACACATGTTTGTAACATGTATACTAATCCAGTCAGGATAATTAGCATTTGCTTATCTTGATCCTTCTTTATGATTGGAGACTCAAATTCCACTTTTCCAGTTCTTTATAGATATTTAAAAAGGAAATGAACTATGATTCCTCTTGTTGTGCTGACCAAGAACAATTTATTCTTTCGGAACTTATTTTAATTCCTGTTATTCAGCCTCCTTCTATCTTCCACCTTTTCAGCAACTAATAATATAGATCTTCTACATTCAAATTGGCATTTTAAAGCTTTAATATATGAGTCAAAAACACAATATTGGTCTTTATGTATTTGGCTTATTTCACTTAATATAGTGCACTCCAGACCTATCTATTTGGCTTCAAGTACAAGATTTCACTCATTTTTATAGCAGCAAAATATTCATACACACAGACACAGACACACACAATTTTCTTTCTCCATTTGTTGGTTGATTTCTTCCTTAGCTAAACTAACTATTATGAGTAGGGCCACAATAAACATGAGAGTGCAGGTATAATATAATGATTTTACTTATTTTGGATATATCCAGAAATAGGATGGGTGGGTTATATTATAGTTTTTTTTTAAGTTTTTGGAATAACTTTCATTCTGTTCTCTATAATGGCTAAATGAATTTACTTTCCCATCAATAGTATATGAGACTATCCTTTCATCTATGTCCTCACAGGTGGTTTTCTTTTAGTTTCTTTTGTGTGTTTGCGTGTGTGTGTGTGTGTGTGTGTGTGTGTGTGTGTGTGTGCGTATTTTTTATATTAGGCATTCTAACTTGGGTGAGATGGCATCAAACTGTTTAATTGATTTGTGCTTCCTTGATGGCTAAAGGTGCTGAATATTTTTAAAAAAATATTTGACAGTGACTTTCTTCTTTGAGAAATGTGATTTATCATTTGACCATTTTAATTGCTTTGTTATTGCTGAGGTTTTTTTGTTTATGATAAATTCTGGATATTAGTACTTTGTCAGGTGGTTATCAAACATTTCCTTTCACTCTGTCAGTTACACCTTTACCCAGTTGACCGTTGTCTTTGCTGTGGAGACATTTTGTAGTAAAGTATCATCACCTTTTTCTAGTTTTATTTGTGTGGCCAAGGCTTTTAGGATCTCAGAAAAAAAATCATTCTGTACTGATACCTTTACATTTTTCTCCTGTGTCTACATTTAATATTAACTTAATTTCAGGTCTTATATTACGTGTTTGTAAATTCATTTTAATTGGGTTATTTGCACAGAGTGACAGACAAATATAAGGTTTTGATCATTTATATATGCTCGGCTAGTTTTCCTAGCACTGTTACTGAGGAGTTGTCTTATTTTATTGTTTCTTTAATTGATACCAGGGTCACAAAAAAGCACTATGTGATATTTGGTACATATTTTATTGTATGATTTTAAATATAGCTGAATAGAATTATCTCCTCAAATACTTTTCCTTCCTTTCATTTAGCTTTTATAAATATACAGAACATAATTATAATTTATGATAACCTTACTGTATAATGGTAACACAAAATTTCTTTTTCTTATGTAACTATATCTTTGTATCCATTGACCAACTTTTCCCAATTACCGCCCCCGCCCTTTCTGTTCTCTGACTCTGTTAAGCAGCCTTCTATTCTCAGCTCTAAGAGAACTACTTTCTTTTTTACACTCCAAATGAGTGAGATAATATGTAGTTGTAAAAGCCTAAAGTATTTCACTTATCACAATAATATCCACTTCCATTCCTGTTAAACCACACACACACATTGTTCCATCCATGTTCAATTTGAATAATAATCAGTTGTGTATATGTACCACACTTTCTATATCCAATTCTTGAAGGGCACATGCATTGATTCCATTTCTTGGATATTGAAAATAGTGCTACAATGAACTTGGGCATACAGCTGTCCCTTCAACTTATTTATTCATAATCCTTGGGAATAGCAAGAGTAGAAGACTACTGGATCATATGGCAGCTCTAATTTTAAATCTTTGAGGACCTTCTGCATTATTTTTCACAATAGCTGTGCTAATTTGCGTTCATATCACCAGTGCCACAATTCCCATTTCTTGACATTATTGCCACTACTTCCTATCTTTAGTCTCTTTGAGGAGCTAATCTTCCAGTATTGGTGTGTATGACATCTCATTAGAGTTTCTGTTTTCACTTCCCTGATCATTAGTAATGTTGTGTGTTTCGTTCATGAATCTATCTGCTATCTGTCTGTACTCCTTTGATAAATGTCTCTTTAGATACCCATTTCTTTTAAGATTTTTTAAATTATATGTCTATATGTATGTCTTTGTGTGCTATGTGCACGTGAGTGCAAGAGCCTGGGGGAGGGGAGCATCGCAGCCCTGCCCTGGGAAGGAGCTGGTGTTAGATGCAGTTGCAAGCTGCTGCACATGGGTGCTGAGAAACCATTTCTGGTCCTCTGAAAGATTAGCAAGAGCTCTTAGGTCCTGAGTCAGCTTTCCAGCCCCAACTTGCCCATTTCTAATAGATTTATAATTTATAAATCTATAGATTTATAATCTAATAGATTTATAATTTATAAATCTGTAGGATTTTGTTGAAATTTGGTAGTTTCTTTATATGTTACATAGCCGTTCTTGAAAGATGCATAGTAAGCAAATAACTTGTCCACTTCTATATATCGTGTCTACATTCTGTTGTTTCCTTTGCTATGTAGCAATTATGTTTTGTATAATGCCATTTGACTTCCTTTGCTTTCATTTATGAGCAAAAGAATCTTCTTTGAAAATCATGTGATTATAGCTATATGAGATTAACATTGAATCCTTGGCTCTATTACATTGTTGAATATGTTTGGTTTATGCCAGTATCAAGTTGATGTTGTTAATATAGCTCTATAAAGTAACTTGAGTCTCTCTACCACATGCCAAGAAAACAGAATAAAAGAGTACTGAAGGTTGAAGGAAAGAAGTGTCAAGTTGCTTACAGAGCCATCGTATCAGAATAACAGCTGACTTGTGAGCAGAAACTCTAAAGGCCAAGAGAGCATGTAGTATCCTTCAAAGTCAGGTAGCCTAATGCCTCTTGTTTTACTCAAAAAGGTTTTCAGTGTGGAGAGATTTTTCAAGTTCCTTTTAAATTTTAGAATTTTGTTTTCTAGTTCTTTGAAGAGTGCCACTGCTACTTTGATAGAAATTTCATTGTATCTATAAATCATTTTGAGTAGTATGTATTTTAATAATGTTTCTTCTACCTTTATAGTTGTGATGTCCTCCTCAATTTCCTTCATCAATTTCATAATATCTAGCTTTGTACTTTGAGAAAATTCTACCCATACTCCTTCCCATTCTCATTCTCCCTATTCTTTCTCCCACCAGTCCCCTGTTGCTCCCCTAGAAAGCTTTGGTTCTATTTTCACATCCTATGAACAAACATGAATTTATATATCTATATAAAATCTGAAGTCTACACATGAGACAAAACGTATGGTATTTGTCTTTCTGAGGCTGCCTTAATTCACTTAACATGATCGTGCTTTCCCTAAAACTGCTAGGATGATGGTGAATGAAAGTGTAGCAGTGACTATCTTTTTGTCATATGTAGTAGAAATCTTTCATCAATTCCTCATTCCAAGTAATATGAGTCACTGGCTTATTCCAAATTTTGAATTGTATTACCGGTATGCCAAATTTGCTCAGCACTGTATCACAAAATTTTGAAGAATTTTATCAAATGCTTTTTATGCATTAATTGAAATAAACATTTTTTTTCTGTATCTTGATGACAGTATAAGACTTTAGTTGACTTGTATGAACTAAAACATTGTCAACCCTGGGATGAATTGTACTTCATCATGTTAAACAATCCTTTTAATATCTATTGAATTTGACCTGGGCACTTGTCCATTATCCTCTTCTTGACACAAACTAGTGACACCTGGGAAGAGGGACCCTCAAGTGAGGAATTCCCTCTATTGTATTGGCCTGTTGCCATGTCTGTACAGCATTTTTGTAATTTCTAATTGATGAAGGAGGTCCCAGGCCACTGTGGGTTGCACTAACTCTCAGTTGGTGGGCATGAACTGTATAAGATTTTTATATTTTTATGTGTATGGGTCGATTGCCTGCATGTGTGTAAGTGCACCCATACTGTGCAGTGCCTGTGGAGGTCAGGATAGGCCAATGGATCCTCTGGAACTGAAATTACAGACAGTTGTTAGCAGCCATGTCAGTGCTGGAATTAGAATCGAGGTTCTCTGCAAGAGCAGCCAGTGTTCTAAATCACTGAGCCAGCTCTCCAACCACTGAGCCATCTCTCCATTCCAAGAAATTTTATTTCAGTTATTATTTCTAGTTTATGTTCATGAATGTATTGCCTGCATGTTATAAGTGCACCCATGTCATGCATGGCCGATGGAGGTCAGAATATGGCAACAGATCCCCTGGAACTGGAGTTACAGATAGTTGTTAGCTTCCATGTGGGTGTGGGGAATTGAATCCAGGTCCTCTGCAAGAGCAATCAGTGCTCTTAACCACTGAGCCATTTCTCCAGCCCCTTAAAGACCTTTAAAAATAGCAAAAACATAGAAAATATATGATTTAAAATGTATTTCATTAGAGAATTGGAAACTGTATAAATCCCTGACAGTCAGGACTGTTGATAAGTAAAAAGATAGAAAAGTTTTCACTTAGTATTCTCTTAAGAGAAAAACCTAGGGGCAGAGCAGGGTCCCTATTTTAGCTGACTAATCCAGATCACTTTAGCAAGGGTCATTCCTAGACATAGCTCAGCTTGTAGCTGTGACCTATCAGTCCTTTGTTCTTTATGTTGGCCAATCCAAATTATGGGAGAGGGACATGACCTAAACCACCAAAGTTAAATCAAGATGGGAGAAATAATTTAAACCAACCCACCTATAACAAACAAAGAGACAGAAGCAGTGATTAAAAATCTCTGAAGGTGGAGATCCTAGCAGGCAGCCTGAGAGGGTGGGTTGGACCTCCATGAGCATAGCAGCTCAGATCTCAGCAGACCATCAGAGAGTGCCTAGTTCTGGCCTCCCTCTGGTCTCTATCTAGCAGAGGGCTTGAGAGCCCAGGGGAATGCCTGAGAGCCCCAGCATCCTGCCTCCACATGATGGTGTGCTTCCCCTAATTGCTTCAAACCCATCCCCCTACCTAGGATTTTGTGAGGCCCCTCCCAAGGCCCCAGGGCAGATCTCACTTTGGTAGGCTAAGGCTGAGATCCTAGCAGACAGCCTGAGTGGGTGAGTTCAGAACTCCATCTGTGTAGCAGCTCAGATCTCAACAGACCACCAGAGAGTGCCCAGTTCTTGTCTCCTCTGACCTCCTTCTGGCATAGGGTTGAGAACACAGAGGAATGCCTGAGAGCCCTGGGATCCTGCCTCCACATAGTGAAGGAAGCCTGAGTGTACATGACTGGAACCTGAATTGGGATTCTGTGGGTACTCCTGAATAGCTGATCTGAAGCCATCAGTTTCCTCCAAATTAAACCTGTGAGAACATGAACGCTGTACCAGCCAGCTTTACATAACAAATAAAGGATCTAGGCACATATCAGAAAGATCATTCACCATGATCAAGTAGGCTTTATCCCAGAGATGCAGGGATGGTTCAATATATCCAAGTCAATAAACATCATTAATCATATAATGGACTCAAAGACAAAAACCACATTGTCATTTCAATAGATGCAGAAAAGGCTTTTGACAAAATTCAGCATGCATTTATGTTCAAAGTCCTAGAGGGAATTGGACTGGAGGGTCATACCTCAACCTGATTAAAGCTATATACAACAAACCCACAGCCAATATCATTCTAAGTGGAGAAAAACTGGAAGCATTCCCATTAAAATCAGGAACCAGAAAAGGATGTCCACTATCTTCCCTCCTTTTCCACATAGTACTTGAAACTCTTGCTAGAGCAATAAGACAGGAGAAGGAAATTAAAGGAGTACTAATTGGAAAAATTGAGGTCAAACTATGACTTTTTGTAGATGATATGATACTATACTTAAGAGATCCCAAAAGTTCCACCAGAAAGCTTCCAGAACTGATCAACACTTTCAGTATAGTGACAGGTTATAAAATCAATCTACAAAAATTAGTAACCTTTCTATATACCAATAACAAGCAATTGGAGAAAGAGTGTAGTAAATGTTTCCATTCACAATTGCTGCAAAAAAAATATCTTGGAATAATTTTGACCAAAGACACCAATGATCTCTACAAGGAAAAATTTAAATCATTAAAGATATTGAGGAAGACAACAGGATATGGAAGAAACTCCCATGTTCATGGATTTGAAGAATTAAATCCTACAAAAAGCAATATATAGATTCAGTGCAATCCCAATCAAAATCCCAGTAATATACTTCACAGGGTTAGAGAAATCCATCCTTAAATTCATGTGGAGGCACAAAAGACCCCGGATAGCCAAAGCAAACCTGAGCACAAAGAGCAAGGCGGGGGGGGGGGATTACTATACCAGATCTCAAAGTATACTAGAGAGCCATAGTCATAAAAACAGCATGGTACTGGTGCAAAAACAGGCACATAGATCAATGGAACATCAGTGAAGATCCAAACCTGAGTTCAAGCAACTTCAACCCTCTGATATTTAACAAAAGTTCCAAGAACACACAGTGCAGGAAAGATAGCGTCTTCAACAAATGGTGCTGGAAAAACTGGATCTCCACCTGTAGAAGAATGAAACTAGATTCTTACCTTTTGCCTTGCACAAAAATCAACTCCAAATGGATCAAAGACCTCAATGTGAAACTGGCAACCCTGAAAGTATTCGAACATTGACAGTAACTTACAAGATATAGATGTAGGAAAGATTTTCTAAATCAGACAGAAGTTGATCAGGAATCAAGGTCAGCAATCAATAAGAGGGACCTCACTAAACTAAAAAGCTTCTGTACAGTAAAAGAAACAATCAAAAAAGTGAAGAGAAAACTCACAGAATGGGAAAAAGTCTTCATCAGTGACAAACATGACAGAGT
>NW_008351466.1:3744374-3775908 GCF_000622305.1 Nannospalax galili | reverse complement strand
ATAGCTAAGAAACATCTCAAAAAGTGTTCAACATCATTAGTAATTAGGGAAATGCAAATTAAAACCACCCTAAGGTATCACTGTACCCCAATCAGACTGGCTATGATCAAGAGAACAAATGATACTAAATGCTGGCGAGGATGTGGAGAAAGAGGAATGCTCTTTCATTGCTGGCGGGATTGCAAACTCTTGCAGCCTCCATGTAAAACAGTGTGGAGAAATTTTTTTGTGTATGTGTGTGACATATTTGGAACTTTTTTATTTGTAGTTTTAACAGAGAAGCTAATATACATTAATAACAACATATTAGTCATTTTCTGGAGCCTAGTTCTACATGGCTAAATTAGCTCAGTATTGGCTGTTCTTCTCTAAATGTACTTGTATCAGTAAGAAATTTAATAGCGTTTTCTGACTTCCTTTTTTTGTTGAGAGAAAGTCTTGCTATCTATCCATGCCTGGATGGCCTGGAACTCACAATGTAAACTAAGCCAGGCTTAAACTCTAGTTAATCTTACCTCTGCTGCCCAAGGGCTGGGATATCAACTGCTTATTGCTATGCCCAGCTTTTTTCCTTCATTTTTGTATTTTTTCCTTTCCTTCATTTATTTTTTAATTTTTATTTTATTTTTTTAACTTTTACAAAAACTTTATTGAGAATTTCATACATGTATATAAGATTTTTTTATCAAATCCATGCCACTCCCTCCCCTCCAACATTCCCTTCTGAAGCGGTAACCCTAAAATCTTTTAAGGATTTGATACAAGCCCCCAAATACTTTTGACATTTTTGGCCTTTGGAACAGAGTATATTGCTAACAGACCCAAGGACATTTTTGTCTTTTAGCCAGGAAACTGGCTACATTTCTTTGGGGTCTTTTTACCCTAACTGCCTAGCCAGCTCCTACCTCCTATTATTATCACACCATCCTCTGAAGGGGTTACCCAAACTACCAATAGGAAATGGGGATGCAGACTGCTCTGGCTTCTTCAATGCTGAACAGGGACGCAGGCAGGGTGAGGCAATTGGAGTACCCCTTCAGTGGGTCTATCTAAAAGACTCCCAAATTTCATAACTCTTGTCTCTAAAGGGAAAAGAAAGTCCTTGAATCATGACTAGGAGATGTGAAGGAGAAGTAAAGGCAAGAGAAATTATCATGACAAGTTCTAGGCAGTGAGTTAGAAAAAAGTCAGAACAGGGCAGTTTTCAAATGCTCTTATTAGAGTCCATTGGACTTCATTGGCAAGGGCTTCCAAACCATCCCTCTACTGGGTTCTTCCTCATTTTTCCTTTGTCTTCCAAGGATGGACTACTTGGCTGGGAAGAGGCAAACTCAAAAAAACTAAAAATGAACCTACCATATGACCCAGTTATACAATTCCCTGGCATATAACCAAAGGACTCATCCTATTGTAGAGACTCTTGTACAACCATGTCTGTTGCTGCTCTTTTCACAATAGCTAAGAGATGGAAGCAATATAAGTGCCCCTCAACTGATGAGTGGTAAACAAAAATATGGTATATTACACAATGGAGTTCTATTCAGCAGTACAGTAAAGAAAAATGAAATAATGAAATTCTCAGGTAAATGGATGGATCTAGAACCTGTTATACTAAGTGAAGTGACACAGACTCAGAAAAACAAACGACATATACTCTCTCATGTGTGGCTCCTAGCACCAAATCCTTTTAAATTCTAGGTCATTTTAATAAGATGATGTTATACAACAGTCCCTTCCGCATGAAATAACTACTATCACCACAACTTCGGCTGAGCCTGATCACTAAACATAGTCACAGTTGAGCTTGTTGGCTATTGTGCTCATTCATTAAAGGAGTGCCAATCAGAGTCACTGGACACTCAGCGGAGTAGCCAGCCACTCTTCCCAGCCAAGTAGTCCATCCTTGGAAGACAAAGGAAAAATGAAGAAGAATACAAAAGAAAGATGCTTTTGGAAACCCTTGTCAAGAAACTCTAGTGGACTTTCATATGAACATTTGAGAATTTCCCTGTTCTGTCTTTTTTCTAGTTCCCTGTCTAGAACTTATGCTAATTTCTCTTGTCTTTACTCCTCCTTCACATCTCCTGTTCATGATTCAAGGACTTTCTTTTCCCCTTAGAGACAAGAGTTATGCAATTTGGGAATCTTTTAGATAGACCCACTGAAGGGGTACTCCAATTGCCTCACCCTGTGTCCCTGTTCAGCATGGAAGAAGCCAGAACAGTCTGCATCCCCATTCCCTATTGGTAATTTGGGTAACCCCTTCAGGGGATGGCATAATAATAATAGGAGGTAGGAACTGGCTGGGCAGTTAGGGTAAAAAGACTGCAAAGAAATGTAGCCAGTTTCTTGCCTGAAAGTCAAAATGTCCTTGGGCCTGTTAGCAACATACTCTGTACCAAGGCCAAAAATGTCAAAAGTATTTGGGAGCTTGTATCTAATTCTTAAAAGATTTTAGGGTTACCTCTCCAGGCAGAAGAGTGTTGGACGGGAGGAAGTGGGCATGGATTTGATTAAAACACCTTACAAGCATGTATAAAATTCTCAATAAAGTTTTTGTGAAAGTTTAAAAAAATCACAGAAAAGAATATTCCAAGCAAATGGCACTAAGAAACAAGCAGTGGTTACAATTCTAATATTTGACAAATTAGACTTCAAAGTAAAACTAATCAGAAGAGATAGGGAGGGTCACTTCATTATGATCAAAGAACATTTAACCAAGAAGATATTACAATCCTTAACACATGTGCACCAAATTCTGGTTCACCAAAATTCATAAAAACAACACTACAGGACTTTAAGACACAGATTAACCCCAACTCAGTAATAGTAGGGGACTTCAATACCCCACTGTCTCCATTAGACAGGTCAACTAGACAAAGAATAAACAGAGATATGTCTGAATCAAATGATGCCATACATCAAATGGACCTAACAGACATCTTTCAATTATTCCACCCAAACACCAAAGAATACACTTTCTCCTCAGCACCCAATGGAACTTTTTCAAAAATTGGCCATTACTCTTCTGGTTTGATTCTTCATTGCTGTGACAAAATACTCTGACCACTACCAACTTGGGGAGGAAAGGGTTTATTTAGCTTACATACCCCAGGTCACAACAGGCCATGGAGGAATACTGCTTACTGACTTGTTTCCCTGGCCCTTGCTCAGCCTGCTTTCTTATACAACACAGGACCATCTGCCCAGGAGCAGCACCACCTACAGAGGGCTGGGCCCTTCCACATCACTCAACAATCAAGAAAATACCCCCATAGACATGTCTACAGGCCAGTCCAATGGAGGAAATTCCTCAGTTGAGGCTCCCTCAACCCAGGTTTGTCAAGTTGACACTAAAGCTATCCAGCACAACCACATACCGGGCCACAAAGCAAACCTCAACAAATACAAAAAAATTGAAATAATTCCATGCATTCTATTGTACCACAATGCAATAAAGCTCAAAATCAACACTGGATGAAGCCCTAGTCACAACACAAACTTGTGTTGATTGAACAACACACTCCTAAACAATGAGTGGGTCAAATGAGAAATTAAGAAAGAAATAAAAGAATTGGGGAATTTAAAGAAAAGGACAATACAACACAACACAACTTCTGGGACACTTTAAAAGCAGCCCTAAGAGGGAAGTTTATAGCTTTAAGTGCCTACGTTAAAAACTTAGAAAGAACCCAAAAAAATGACCTAACACTGCAACTCAAGGCATTGGAATGGCAAGAACAAATGAAATGCAAACCCAGCAGAAGAGAAAAAAATAATAAAACTCAGAGCAGAAATTAATGAAATAGAAACAAAGAAAACAATACAAAGAATGAATGAATGTAAGACCTGGTTCTTTGAAAAGCTAAACAAGAAAGACAGACCCTTATCCCAGTTCACCAGAGAAAGAAAGAGCAAATCCAAATCAACAAATCAGAGATGAAAGGGGAAATATCACAACGAACACCCAAAAAATCCAGACCATTATATGTGAAGCCTTTCTGTGTACCAATAACAAGCAATTGGAGAAAGAATACTGGAAAATTCTCCCATTCAAAATTGCTGCAAAAAAAAATCTTGGAATAAATCTGACCAAAGACACCAAAGATCTCTACAATGAAACTTTTAAATCGCTAAAAAAGAGATTGAAGAAGACAGCAGGATATTGAAGGACCACTCATGTTCATGAATTGGAATAATTAATATTGTGAAAATTACCATCCTACCAAAAGCAATATATAGATTCAACGCAATCCCAATCAAATTCCCCATGACATACTTCACAAAGTTACAAAACTCCATCCTTAAAGTCATATGGAGGCAAAAAAGACCCCAGATAGCCAAAGCAACCATGAGCACAAAGAGCAATGCTGGGAGGATAACTATACCAGATCTCAAAGTATACTACAGAGCTATAGTCATAATAACAGAATAGTACTGGCACAAAAACAGACACATAGATCAATGGAACATCATTGAAGATCCAAACCTGAGTACACGCAATTTCAGCCACCTGATACTTGACAACGGTGACAAGAATGCACAATGGAGGAAAGACAGCATCTTCAACAAATGGTGCTGGCAAAACTGGAACTCCACCTGTAGAAGAATGAAACTAGATCCTTTTCTTTCACCTTGCAGAAAGTCAACTCCAAATGGATCAAAGACCTCAATGTGAAACTGGAAACTCTGAAACTATTGAAAGAAAATATTGGCAGTAACTTACAAGATATAGGTGTAGGAAAGGATTTTCTAAATCAGACAGAAGTTGCTCAGGAATTAAGGTCAGCAATCAATAAGTGGGACCTCATTTAACTAAAAAGCTTCTGTACAGTTAAAGAAACAATCAAAAAAAACGAAGAGAAAACCCACAGAATGGGAAAAAAATCTTCACCAGTGACACATCTGACAGAGGTTTAAAATTCATAATATATAAAGATCTCAAAAAACAAAGAAGCGAGAAACCAAATGACCCAGTTAAAAGATGGGCTAAAGATCTAAATAGAGAGTTCTCAAAGGAAGAAATAAAAATGGCTAAGAAACATCTCAAAAAGTGTTCAGCATCATCATTAATTAGAGAAATGCAAATTAAAACCACCCTAAGGTATCATCTAACTCCAACCAGACTGGCTAGGATAAAGAGAACAAATGATACCATATGCTGGTGAGGATGTGGAAAAAGGGGAATGTTCATTAATTGCTTGTGGGATTGCAAACACATGCAATCTCTATGAAAAACAGTGTGGATAACTCTTAAAAAACTAAAAATGAACCTAACATATGACCTGGTTATACCACTTCTTGGCATACACCCAAAGGACTCATTCTATTGTAGAGACACTTGTACAACCATGTTTGTTGCTGCCCTTTTCACAATAGCTAAGATTTTGACACAACCTAAGTGCCCCACATCTGACAAGTGGTAAACAAATTGTGGTATATTTACACAATGAAGTTCTAATCAGCAGCAAGGAAAGATGAAATAATGAAATTTGCAGGTAAATAGATGGATGTAGAAACTGTTAGACTAGGTGAAGTAACACAGACTCAGAAAAACAAACGATGTATGTTCTCCTTCATATGTGGGTCCTAGCACCAAATTCTTTTAAATTCCAGGTCCTTTTCATAAGATGATGCTATACAGCCATTCCTTCTGCATGACAAAACTAACATCATTACGACTTTAGCCGAGCCTGATTGCTAAAAATCTGCACAATTGGGCTTGTTGACGGTTGTACTCATTCATTAAAGGAGGGCCAAGCAGTGTCACTGGACCCTTACTGGAGTATCCAGCCATGCTTCCAGCCAACTGTATGTAATTTGACTCTTATCACACATAGCCTCCTGGATTTGGGAAGAGCTAAAGTATCCAAATTGTGGAGGCTATGAAGAGAAGGCATGAACCCTGCTGGGTAAAGGCTATCCAGTATGCATACCTTCAGGTCATACATACACCTAAGCAACCCTCAGTCATCTCAGTAAGTAAGCTCAATAAATTTATTGGTTCCCCAGTAAAACTTTAATGAAACATTGGCTTGACACTAGAACCTTAAAAGGGAATAAGCATTGCTTAGAAGCATTGCTTAGCATCCACAGGAAAAGAAGTTTCACAACTGATGGAAAATTTATTTGTTAATGCCATTATGTCTCATATATATTAAAAAAAGAAAATGAGATTGTAAAAGATGTTAAAAGGATATGGGAATGGAGATACTTTCCAAAATAGAAAAAAATGAGAAAACCTAAGCAAGTGATCAAGGTCCGTTTCAGTTTGTTATATATAAAGGATGAGACAAAATAATATCCACATAATCTTACAATTTCTATGGTCCTAGCTTAGTCAACTAGTTTACAGAAGAAAATGTAAATCTAGTCAGTGTTTATCTGAGAATATTTAGTTCTTTACTTAAGCCTTATCTACATAGCACATGATAATTAAAAGTATCAGACTGGTGAAACTAACCTTAATGGATGTTTTACTTTAAGGCCTATTTAAAGGACAGTTTTTGCCCCTTGCCCTCCAATGTCAAGCAAGTTCCAGGGGACTATGGAACATGTCTCAAAATATCTTGTAAATGTTGTGAGTCACCTGTCAACTGTATGGTCTTAAACACCCAAAAGGAAAGTATAATCAAAGAGTAAAGTCATCAGTATACTTCTTTAGGAGTTCAAGGGATTTTACTTCCCAGACATTAGGCTTACATCTATATAAAAAGTTATTTAGACAATTATTTCTCATTGATGATTTTGTTCCTGACCAGAAAGTGCTGCTCAGATGTAACACTTCAAATCTGCGTCTCTACTGTAGTAGTGCCCACCAGTAGCTAAGGGAGACAACCAGCTATTGTTCTAAAATGATAGACAAATTTGTTTTCTCCCCCTATTTAGGCGCGTTGGAGAGGGAACTGACACATGATTACAACTACTCCAACAGCTATCAAAATACCTGAAGACAAATCCTGAATCTAACACTCTAGAGTCCGGCCTTGCAAGACAAAAGAAAAAATGAGGAAGTAACCAATAGAGGGATGCTTTTGGAAGCCCTTGTCAAGAAATTTTAATGGACTCTCATATGAACATTTGAAAATTGCCCTGTTCTAACTTTTTTTCTAGTTCCCTCTCTAGAACTTGTAATGTTAATTACTCTTGCCTTTACATCTCCTTCACATCTCCTATTCACAATTCAATGTCTTTCTTTTCCCCTTAGAGATAAACATTATGCAATGTGGGAGTCTTTTAGATAGACCCACTGAAGGGGTACTCAAATTGCCTCACCCTGAGTCACTGTTCAACATGGAAGAAACCAGAGCGGTCTGCGTCCCTATTCCCTATTGGCAATTTGAGTAACCCCTTCAGAGGATGGTGTGATAAGAATAGGAGGTAGGAAGAAGCTATTCATTTATGATATAAAGACCCCAAGGAAAAGTAGCCAGTTTCTTAGCTAAAAGTCAAAATGTCCTTGAGACTGGTAGCAATATACTCTGTTCCAAAATGCTAAAAATGTCAAAAGTATTTGGGATCTTGTATCTAATTCCTTAAAATATTTTAGGGTTACCTCTTCAGAGGAGGGAATGTTAGAGTACCCAAAAGCCCCATAAAAACAAATTAATTAAACAATAAAAAAAGAAAATGTAAAAAAGTGATGGGGAGATGCGGGAGGCTTTGGAAGGGAGGGAGTGGGCATGGCTTTTATCAAAACCCCTTATAGGCATGTATGAAATTCTCAATAAAGTTTTTGTAAAAGTTAAAACAAAAAAATCTCTGATGTTAATAGATCCTGATGCCACATAAATTCAATGTAGAATTCTACTAGATCTTCAAAGAAGAAATAATAGCAATATATCTTAAATTAATCAGTAAAATAGAAAGAGAAGGAATACTTGCATTTTTTAAATCAAGTTAGTATTGCACTGGTACCAAAATCAAAGTCTCAGTGAAAAAAGAATATTATAGGCCAATCTCTCTGATGAACACAGACTAAAATTCTCAATAAAATACTTGAAAAGTGAATGCAAGAGCATATCAAAATATGATTGAACATGAATAAGTCAGCTTCATATCAGACATGCAGGAATGATTCAACATATGTAAATCAATTGATAAATGTAATCTACCACATAGACTCAAGTCCAGGACGCATGCAATCATCTCTTTGGATGCAGAAAAGTCCTTTGAAAAAAATCCAACATCCTTTCCTCATAAAAGTCATGGAGAACCTCTGCATATAGAGAGATTCATCCCATGAATCTATCATATATTTTAAGGTCTATCAAGTCAGATTTGTATGCTTGGATATCCCTTAGTATGAGTTTACTCACTGGAACCTCGTCTGTCTACCTAGTTCTACTCTATTAAAGAAGATCAAATCTCCCTCACCCAGCATTGATAAGCTGCCAAAAATTCCCTGGCGAAGGTTGAGGCTTCTGGCCCATTTCCCCAGATCTATGCTGGGTTTTTGTCTGACTTGACATTCCATGGGTCTTGTGCATGCTGTCATCAATGCTGTAAGTTCGTATGAGCAAGTTCCCACCCACCCAAGAAAAGATACGGGTGCACTTACATACATGCAGGCAATACATTCATACATATAAAATAAAAATAACAACTAAAATATGAAAATAAAGCTCTTTAATATAAATCATATGTTTTAAAATTCCCTGAAAGTTATCCAACATTTATGTCATAGCTAGGTCTAATTGAGATATTCCTTGTATCTTGGGATTGTATTTTGTTCTTATAATCAGCAGTTTGAATTTTTTATGCTTTGTGTTTTAATTTTTCAGAAACCAGGTGTTTTGAGGACAGTAGAAGCTGAAGTGAACCTTTTTGTACCTGGAAATGTGCATATCTTTTTTGTTCCTCAGTAAAGCATCATGACATTAATGAGAAGAAATTCTTGACTATTTTTTCTTAAAATATTTCTTCAGCTTCATTCTTTCTCCCTTCTTCTATGGAATTCCAATCACTAGTAGTTCAGGGTTTTCTGTTAACATAATTAAGAACTTGGCTGGACTTGAAACTTATCGTTGCTATGGTTAATCTCTCTGTACAAGATATCCTTCTTGTGGTACCTTGTGGTTAGATGGGAGTTGGATGTGAGAAGGATTTTTATCAATATATTTTCCTTTTTCAGCCATTGTATTTCTTCTGCACTGCTTCTCTGCCTCTCGCATTTATAAATTTATTGTTCTCATACCCCTTACAGCATTATAATGGAGGCGGCAAGATTTCACTATTGCTATTACTGAATCTCAATTTTAGGGCAGTAGTGCTTCCTTAGATTCAGGTAAGTGACTTTCTCAATGTTTCCTGCTCCTAAGGCATTACTTCTAAACCCTACATGCATTTTGCAGCCCATCCCAGAGATAAGGTTTTTTTTTTCTTTTTCTTTTCTAGTTCCCCAAGGACAATAGTGTTTGTTACCATTTTCCATGTGTATTACATTATTGCATGCAGTAAAAGTCTTGCTCTTAGGGCTGATGGGGGAAAAGTTCCACACAGAGTTTTGTACTGCTCTGTTTCTATCTACTATGTCTCTTTCCTATTTCTATAGTGCATATGAGACCTTCTTGGGACTGTTTTGGCCTTTAGCAAATTTCTAGTGGGAGAGTAAAGAGAACGCCTGATGTTGGGTATGTACTAGAGGCTTTAACTCAGTAGGCTTCTCTTTACAAGAATCATCCTACATGAACTCAGAGTGTTGGGGCTGCATACTTCAACAGCAAGGTAATGTCTTTTCTGTTTCTCCAGGCAGATACTTTTTTCTCTTTTAACTTTAGGTATATTTCCAGCCTTTCAATGTTAGCACTCTGATGGATTTAAGAAAAGTTGTGAATTTGCTATTTTCTAGCTTTATTTCTTTGTAAAGTTGGAGTGTAGCTCTGTGTAGCTCTCTATATATACATCTCTTTTATCCTCAGCAGAAATAAACAACTTCAGAATTGCCACTTTAAAGAATGACAAATCTTTTGCCTTTTACAGTGTAGAGTTCATATAGTAGTTATTTCCCTAAATTGCATAGAAACTACATCAGAAATACTTTGAGTACTTATAGACAGAAATTATCAACCAACCTCAATTTAATGAATCAGTTGCTCTGGAAATGATGACAAAAAATACGTACTTTAGAAAAGTCTATTTTGATTCCTATGTACTGAGACATGACAGAAACTTTGGTACTGAGAAAAAAAACCCTAAAATTTAATGAGAAAGAAAAGTAAAATTGATTGAGGAAAAACCCAGAGCAGTTTGGGAAAACAAAGAAACAAAAAACCAAAATTGGCTCTGCACATATGAGAAAAAAGCTGTGTGTGTATAGGTGGTTTTATGTCTATCAGGCCATAGAGTCTGACTGGGCTCCAATTTGTGTTTCTTTGACTACTTTCCAAGGCTTGAAAGTAGCCTCTCCTCTTGGAACAACCAACTTGATAAAAGTGTCAAACAGAGCCCCACTACAGTCTTAATGAAAGACATACTTGTATAACAGTGTCACAGTCAGAATGTTACACCTGTAATCCTGCTATTCTTCCTAATTATCCTGTTCCTAGCCCTATTCCTATCCCCTGCACCCTCTTACTATTTCTTCAATTTTAACGGGAATAATGGCATTGCTTCCATGTCCCAGCACTGCTACCAACCACAGTATGCCAAAGAGATGTTTTGAGGAAGAGGAATCCTTTAACCATCATAAGAATGGGAAGATACATTGGATGGGGGATACAACATTCATAGTTATTTGGGATTGTCAGACTAGAACTTCCCTAGTGTTTCAGGCCCTGGCTGTTTGAGAACTGACCCAAACTACCAGCCCATACCCAGACTAAAATCAAATAAGGTTTGTGATTTATACCCTAGCCTGTTTCAAGTTCTGAACTCAATTTATAATCTTCTTAATGATACTAATCCCAGGTTAGAGAGGGATTTCTGGTTTTGTTTATTGCTGAGTATTACCGTATTTCTTTCCAGACCCATATCAGTGAGAAATGTGATGGGGATGAAGGCCTGATGGGGCAGGAGTCCTCTATGTTAAACTCTGTTATGAAGACAGTTGAGCTATTTTTAAAGGCCCATTCATGTTTTATAAGCAAACTGCAAACAAAGCCAGTAGGTGATCTGGCTCATGAACAATGTAGCAAAACCTTTCCTCTCTTTCCCTCTAGGAACCTCAGCTGTCATCTCCAACAGGTCTCCTCTTCATATGTGGGACAAATGATTATGTATGTCTACTCAGTATTTGGAGTGGCATATGTACCCTGGCTCTCCTGTCTCCCAATATGGACACTGTCCCCAACAAACTCTCACAATACCCTTCGTACTACATATATCATCTAAAAGAGCCATCCAGTTCAAACTGCTACTAATTGGTCTAAGAATAATGGCTGGGGTGGACACAGGAACAGAATTAATTTGCTGTATCTGCCACATTCTACATTCTGTGTATCCAGGAATGCATAGAATGAGTGGCCAAACTGTTAGTAGTCCTACATGATCAGGTAAATTCCTTAGAAACTATAGCCTTACAAAGCAGGAGAGGACTAGATCTGCCTACTGCTGAAAAGGGAGTTACCTGTCTCTTTTTAAATAAAGACTGCTACTTTTTATGTAAAGAGTAGGGTATGCTGGCTCCTGTTAACTTTCCCTCTTCATGCTTTATGCTCTTTCTTGCACTCCTATTCAGTCTCTGCATCCTCAACAAACTCAGTTTGCCTAGAGGCCTTAACATCCCAAACACATCTCCAGGATTATCAACCAGGAAATCTGGAAGATATAACAGAAAATGTTGCTGTTTAGATAAATTAAAGGGCATAAAGGCGGCAGGGGTTGAGAAAACTAAAATCAATTGAGAAAAACACAGAGCACATTGAAAAGTAGCCCCAAAACCTATTCCTGCTTATCTGAGAAAACAGGTTTGAGTTTAACCTAAGATACCTAGTCCTTTTGTTTGCTTCAGAAAACAGGTATATGTTTAACATTTACTTCTGCTTCTGTAAATCCATTTACCTGCTTAGAATTTGAGTTCATGACCATGCCTTGAATGCCCCAGCCTCATTCACCCTCCCAGCTCATCTGGTCCTTTTCATGTCTTGGCACCCCAGAATCCTGGACTGACCTCTAGGCCCAGAATTCCCACAGCTTCCTGATCCTTCGTATCCAGAACAAACCAGTTCCTCCCAGTAGTCCCCAGGAGTACTCAGGGCATCTTCCCATCACCACATCCTTTTGCATCCCTGGGTGGAACAGCCAACAGCTTCCTGAGACCAGCGTCTTTCCTGGGGCCTACTCCCAGGCCAGCCCAGCCCCCAAGTTCCAGAGGGCAGCATCTTGCCTGGAGGGATACAGACCTTAGGAGAAAGCCAGAGAGCATCTGATCCTCATCTGACTTAGGCCTCTGTGGGAACTCCTGATGATGAAAGCAATTGGACCATTCCAATGTAAAATCAAAAGAGAGAACCTGAAGCCTAGACCAACCAGCTTTTCATGCCCAATGAGTAAACCACAAAGGCACATAAAGTTTACAAAAAAGAAGCAGACCTAAATTCAACAAAGGAAGGCTTGAGTCTCACACAAGAATCAGAAACTACAAAAGAAATTCACATGTCAAAATCACAGAGAAAAAATAATAGCATGAAAAACCAAAATAATATATCCCCAATAAGTCCTCCTCTAGAGGAGTAAAATGAGAACCCCCTAGAAATAATACAAGACATGGAACTCAAAAGAATAATTATAAACATGACAAAAGAATTCTGTGACTATAAAGAACACACAAAGAAATCAAAGAACTGAAAGAAGATAGGGGAAACTTCTGAATGAATTCAGAAAAGAGTTAGAAATATTGAAGAATGCTCAGGCTGAAATGAAGAAGGAAATGAAACACTCAGTAAGCCAATTAGAAACGACAGGAGAAAGTCTCACCAATATGATGAATGAAATGGAAAATGGAATATCAAATGTGGAAGATAAAGAGCATGAATTAGACCACTCAAGAAAAGATTATGAATAGTTTAAGAAAACACAAAAATGTAATATGCAGGAATTGTGTGACACCATAAAAAGACCAAACTTAAGAATCATAGGCATGTAGGAAGGGAGAAGAATCTCAAGATAATGGTATGAGCCAGATCTTCAACTGGATTATAGAAGAAAATTTCCCAAAATTAAAGATAGACATGCCCATACAAATACAAGAAGCATATAGAACACCAAATACACAGGACCAGAAAGAAACTCTCCATGGCACATCATAGTAAAATCACTAAACGTACAGATCAAAGAGACAATACTGAAAGTCCCCAAAGATAAACAAAAAGTCACGTATAAAGGAAAAATCATCAGGATTGCAGGTGACTTTTCAGTGCAAACTATGAAAGCCAGAAGAGCCTGGACCAAAATACTCCCAGTTCTAAATGACCAGGTAATATGGATGACAACCCATATTACCCAGCCAAAATGTCTATTATAGTTGAATGAGAAAGAAAAATCTTCCATGACATAAATAGGCCAAAAGAATTAATGTCCACAAAACCAGCTCTTCAGAGAGTCCTTGAAGCAATACAAAAAGCTGAAGAAAGGAACAACTATATCCAAGGGGTTAGGGAAAGAAACTCAATGAAGGTATAGTTCTATAAATGCACAGCTATATCAAGAAAGTGAACAGAAATAAAAATGACAGGATTTTACACACATCTTTAATAACCTTAAATATCAATAGACTGAACTCCCCAGTCATAAGACACAGACTAGTTGAATGGATTAAGAAACAAAATCCATCTTTTTGTTGTCTGCAAGAAACTCATCTCACTTTCAAGAATAGGCACTACCTTAAGTTGAAAGGATTGAAAAAAATATACCAGGCAAATGGTACTAAGAAAAAAGCAGGCATTGCAATTCTAATATCTGATAAAATAAACTTTAAACTAAAACTAATCAAAAGACATAAAGAGGGCCACTTCACTCTGATCAAAGCAACAATAGACCAAGCAGATAATTGAATCATGAACATATATTCACCAAATTCTGGTGCACCCAACTTCATTAAAACAGTACTATAGGACTTTAAAACCCAGATTAATCCCAATTAATATAGAAGGGGACTTCAATACCACATTGTCTCCATTAGATAGGTCAACAGGACAGAGATTTAACAGAGAGACATCTGAATTAAACAAAACCATATATCAAATTGACTTAACAGATATCTACCGAGTATTCCACCCAAACACCAAAGGACATACTTTCTACTCAGCACCCCATGGAACTTTCTCCAAAATTGACCATATACTGGGGCACAAAACAAACCTCAACAAACACAAAATGATTGAAATAATTCCATACATTCTATAAGAACACACTGCAATAAAGCTTAAAATCAACACCAGAAGAAACCTTAGAAACTACATCAAAACACTCCTGAATGATGAATGGGTAAAAGGAGTAATTAAGATAGAAATAAAATTATTCCTGGAAATAAATGAAAAAGATAAAACAACATAACAAATCCTCTGGGACACATTGAAAGCAGCCCTTAGAGGGACGTTTATAGCTCTAAGTGCCTACATTAAAAAATTGGAAAGAACACAAATAAATGGCTTAACATTGCAACTCAAGACACTGCAAAACAAAAACAAATGAAACCAAAACCCAGCAGACAAGAAGAAATGACAAAAATCAGGGAAGAAGTTAATGAAATTAAAAAAAATACAAAAAATCAACGAATCCAAGACCTGGTTCTTTGAGAAGATAAACAAGATTGACCAACCACTAGCCCAATTAACCAAAAAAGAAAAAAAAAGAAAAGAAAAAGAAAGAGCACCTCCAAATCAAAAAAATCAGAGATGAAAGGGGAAACATCACAACAGACACCAAAAAGACTGAGAACATTATAATGGAATACTTTAAAAACCTACATGCTACTAAATTTGAAAACCTAAAAGAAATGGATGGGTATCTAAAAGCACGGGAACCACCAAAACCAAACTAAGAAGAGATTAACAGCTTAAACAGACCCATCACACATAAGGAAATTGAAACAGTAATACAAAACCTCTCAACTAAAAAAATCCCAGGGCCAGATGGATTTACAGCAGAATTCTATCAGACATTTAAAGAAGATCTATATCCAATACCACTTAATTTATTCAAAAAGATAGAAATAGAGGGAGAACTTCCAAATTCCTTATATGAAACCAGCATCACTCTAATACCAAAGCCAGGTAAAGATACAACCAAAAAAGAAACTGTAGACCCATATCCTTAATGAACATAGATGCAAAAATGTTCAACAAAATATTTTCAAATTGCATGCAGACACATATCAAAAAGATCATCTACCATGATCAAGTCGGCTTTATTCCAGATATGCAGGGATAGTTGAATATACATAAGTCAATAAACATCATAAATCATATAAATGGGCTCAAGGACAAGAACCACATGATCATCTCAATAGATGCAGAGACGGCTTTTGACAAAATTGAACATGCATTTATGTTCACCATCCTAGAGGGATTTGGACCAGAGGGAACATACTTCAACATAATTAAAGCCATATAAAACAAACCCACAGCCAACATCATTCTAAATGGAGAAAAACTGGAAGCATTCCCATTGAAATCAGGAACCAGACAAGGCTGCCCACTATCCCCACTTCTCTTTAACATAGTACTTGAAACTCTTGCAAGAGCAATAAGACAAGAGAAGGAAATTAAAGGAGTAATAATTGTAAATGAAGTGATCAAATTATTTCTTTTTGCAGATGATATGATATTATATCTAAGAGATGCCAAAAAATTCCACCAGAAAAAAACCTAGAAATGATTAACACTTTCAGAAACGTGGCAGGTTACAAAATTAATCTACAGAAACTTGTACCCTTTCTATATAGCAATAACAAGCAATCAGAGAAAGAGTACATGGAAACATTCCCCTTCACAATAGCTGAAAAAATAAAATATCTCAGAATAAACCTGACCAAAGACATTAAAGAGCTCTACAATGAAAATTTTAAGTCTTTAAAGAAAGAGATTGAGAAAGACATCAGAAGATGGAAGAACCTCCCATGCGCATGGATTGGAAGAATTTATATTGTAAAAATGACCATCCTACCAAAAGCCATTTATAGATTCAATTCAATGACAATCAAAAACCCTATGATATTTTTCAAAGAATTGGAAAAAAAATCCTAAAATTCCTATGGAAGCACAAAAGACCTCAGACAACCACAGCATCCCTGAGCACTAAGAGCAATGCTGGGGCATTTCTATACCAGATTTTAAACTGTATTACAGAGCTATAGTCATAAAAACAGGGTAGTACAGGCAGAAAAATAGAACCGTAGATGAATGGAACAAAATTGAAGACCCAAATATGAGTACATGCAATTTCATCCACCTGATACTTGACAAAGGGCCAAGAACATTCACTGGAGAAAGACAGCATGTTCAGCAAATGGTGCTGGCAAAACTGGATCTCCACCTGTAGAAGAATGAAACTAAACCCCTATCTTTCACCTTGCACAAAACCCAACTCTAAATAAATCAAAGACCTCAATGTGAATCCTGAAACTATGAAACTGTTCGAAGAAAACATTGGCAATAACCTACAAGATATAGGTGTAGGAAAGGATTTTCTAAACTGGACATCAATTGTTGAGGAAACAAGGTCAAGCATCAACAATTGGGACTTCATTAAATTAAAAAAACTTCTGTACATCAAAAGAACCAACCAAGGAAGTGAAGATGAAATGCACAGAATGGGAGGAAATCTTCAACAGTGACACATCTGACAGAGGATTAACATCCAGAATATATAATGAGCTCAAAAACAATCAAGAAAGGAAGTAACACAATAAAAAGATGGGTTCAAGAGCTGAACACAGAATTCTAAAAAGAAGAAACAAAGAAGGCTAAGAAGCATCTTAAAAGGTGTTCAGCATCACTAATAATTAGGGAAATGTAATTTAAAACCACTTTAAGATTTTTATCTTAGCCCAATCAGGCTGGCTAAGATCAAGAAAGAAAATGATACCAAATGCTGGAGAAGATGTGGGGAAAGGGGAATGCTCATCTACTGCTGGTGGGGCTTCAAACTGTTTCAACCCCTATGGAAAGCAGTGTTGGAAACTCTTAAAAAACTACAAATGAACCTAGCATTTAACCCAGTTATACCACTCCTTTGCATATACCCTAAAAACTCATCTTATTGCAGAGACACTTGTACATCCATGTTTGTTGCTGCTTTTTTCACAATAGCCAAGAGATGGAAGCAACCTAATTGTCCCTCAATTGATGAGTATTTAATGAAAGTGTGGTTCATTTATAGGATGGAGTTTACTCAGCAGTAAAGAAAGATGAAATCATGAAATTTGCAGGTAAATAGATGGAACTAGAAACTATTATGCTAAGTGAAGTAACACAGACTCAGAAAAAAACAATAACAAAAAACAAAAAATTATATATGGTCTACCTCATATGTGGATCCTAGCACCAAATCCTGATAAGTAAGCATATATTCAAACATAACTACAGGAACCAGGATGATGAAAAGGACTCAAGAAAGTAAAGGAAAAGAAAGAATCTGAAAAAGAAGAACAGTAGGAAACAGGCATTAATAAGGGAGATATGTATTAAAATGGAGTTATTTTAAGGGGAGGGGGAAGGGAAGGTTATACAAGGAACCTAGGGGATAAAGGGAAAGAAAATGCTCCATAGATGTGGGACCACAGGAGAAGGGTATTATAAAGGGGGAAATGGGAAAATGGGGGCACTTTAAATGGTGAAACCACAGTGGAAGGGTTAGACATTGTGAGAGATAAATAATGCCTAGCTACTTTTAAAAAAAGCAGGGCTGGAGAGATGTCTCAGTGGTTAAGAACACTGGTTGTTCTTGCAGAAGACCCAGCTTCAAATCCCAGCACCCACATAGCAGCTAACAACTGTTCATAACTCCAGTTCCAGGGGATCTGACAGCCTCTTCTATCTTCCCCGAGCATTGCAGGACACGGGTACATTTATCTACATGCAGGCAATACATGCATACACATAAAATAAAAACAATAAATAAAATATTAAAAAATAACCAGAGGGAACCATATTATTCCAACAACCTACTGACAAATTATACATACAACTAGATCAAGGAATATAATATATGTCTAGGCAAGGTTTATCTGACAATGTTTGGTCCTTGCCCAAGGTTTATCTACACGGAACATGGTAATGAAAAGTACCAAACTGGTGGAACTTACCTTCTTTGATGTTTAATAGCCATACTTTGAGGCCTATGCTAATTTGGTCAGAGGGACATCAAGGACAGATTTTGCTCCTTGCCCTCCTAGGTCAACTAAGTTCCAGGGGACTATGAGCATCCCTCAAAATGTCCTGTTGCTGCAATGAGTCAACTGTCCTCTTGATCAAAGAGGCCATGTAGAACCCATCAAATGGACTTGAACCAGTATCCAGTCTACAAAGAGAAGGGTCAACACATAGGAAACATTTCTTTCATGCTTCCAAGCAAAGCCGGCCATGGTTGAATAAGGCCTTTGACTTATCTTCACATAGATGGAATTGGTAAGAGAAAGGAGCCAGGGACTCCTCCCAAGCCCATGTGACTTCTGAGGAACAGATCCTCAAACGGTCTTAAGCATAAAAATAAATTGGTTTATCTGGGCCAACTGCAAGGTCTTAACCACCCAAATGGAAAGCATAACCAAATATTAAAGTGGTCAATATAATTTTTATGAGTCCATGTGTAAAGCTAAAGGCTACATAACAAGAAAAAATGCCAGACAGGAGATACCTTCCTTTGAGTTGTTGGCCAGGGTGGCTCACAAAACTCCCAGACAGTAACCCAGCATAGAACTGGGAAAATGAACAGCAAACCCCAATCTTATCTAAAGGAATATTGGCAAGTGACTGCTGCTAGATGAGGAACAGCTGATCTTCCTAAAACAAGGAACTCTAGATAGGCTGACTAGATTCAGTGGATTGAGGAAGAACCGATCTTCTTAAAACAAGGAACACTAGATAGGTTGACAAGATTCAGTGGATGCGTAAGTACTGGGGAATAGCTGGGGGGCTGACAGCACAGTGGACAGTAACAGGGATAACAGAGTATTTGGGCTCCAGTGGGGGGGGCTATGGAAGGGTGCCATGTGGGAAATGGGTATGTAAATGAATAAGATCATTTGGGACGTTCTGTATGATATAAACAAAAAAAATCAAAAATTAATAAATGAGTTATATTTGAGGGAGAAGCACAAAAATGTACTTCATGTTAATTAGTAGAGGTGGTAAACATTACCAGTGAAATCTACCTGATGATTTCATATCCATTCTTAGGTTCCAAGGATCTGAGTGTAACTGACTGTGACTACTAATAATGTGATACATAGAGATTATGGATGCATGTGCAAACATCTAAGTGTTAGTAACATTAAAAATGAATCTTTCTGTAGGAAACGCTATATTTTAAAATGAAATGGAGATCTTTTTTAAAGGTTAAAACCTCATTCAATTTTATGTCTTACAGGGTTTATATTGAGTTAAATATCGTGTCACTGTATTAATTGAACTGTGAACCTAAAATTTTACAGCCACTTCCTCTTTGCTCTGGAAATTTTTATTGAATATGTCAATGCTGTAATGAAATGCTTCTTCTAATCATGTGGTTATTAAATAAATAATTAAAATAAAGAATTTGCGTTTATTGCCACTCTTTTGCCTATAGAGTGAAGAACACTGTGCATGGCCCAGGTCATGTAGACTCAAGGCATGGCCCTCAATTGTGTAGAAACCTGTGCATACTTAACAGTCACATAATCTGAGGTCCCATAATTCCTGTGCCTCCCACTGTTGGAGTGGGTCTGTGATGAGGATGTGTTGCCTGTAAATCTAAAAATCTAAAACTTACTACTAAGAATTTCTGAAGTGGCACTGAGCCCACTGGTGAATAAACCTGATCCGTTAACTAACTCTGAGGTGCTGTTTGAGGCTCGGTGACTTCCCACCATCACCTTCCATTTACACTACAGAGTCGAATTACAAAAATTCTTTAATCTCTATATTAATTTTCAAATGTCTTTTAAAAATTTTTATTGAATTTTTATGAATTTAGTAGAGAATATCCCAAATAATGTTAATTATCTTTATACTCCCGTCCCTACTGGCTGAAGAAATATTGGCAACTGATTACTGCTAGGTTAGAAAGAACACAGCTTCCTAAAATCAAATGCCTTTTTAAAAATTTTAGTGATTATGAATACATCTCTAGACATTAGATTTCTTTGAGAAAGGGACATTTGAGATGCTGTGGTGATTTGTGTGAGAAGTGTCCCCCATAACCTCACGTATTTGAAAGGACCCCACTTGGTGAAGCTAATTGGGCAAGGCAATGGAAAGTTTAGGAAGTGTGGCCTTGCTGGAAGAAGCATGTCATTTGGAGCTGGCTGTTGAGGGTCCATTGCATTGCAGCACTTCCACTTTGCCATGTTTCTGCTTCCTGCACAAGCTTGAAGATGCGAGTGCTCAGATTTGTGTTCCAGCCACCTATGCTACCATGCCCCCATAAAGATGGAATCTTATTCTTCTGGAACCAACCATAACCCCAAATGAACTCTTCCTTTTATAAATTGCCTTGATCATGGAATTTTTTATCATGGCAAAGGAAAAGTAACTGATACAGCTGAGTACATAGCCTTACCACAGAATATCAGGCATATAGTAGAAAATTAAATGTCATCATTGAAATAACAGAGAATACTGCAATAATTGGTTTTTGGACAATAACATATTAGAATAAAAGGTTTCTTTTTTGGTGACAAATTTTGGGGGGAAAGAAATAGAAAGGGAATCATGTTTTTCCGCATTTTTTCATAGAATTTTATGATTTCCATACCATATATTGTGATGGCGTTTATATCTGCTCCACTCTCTGCACTTAGCCCCACTGTGTGTGTGTGTGTGTGTGTGTGTGTGTGTGTGTGTGTATGATGGCCTGTAGTGTTAGATTTATTTCCCCTAATATCTTTCATTGGCAGAAAAATCATACTCTAAATTCCAGTACGGCATCTAAGATTCATAGATATATTGTTGAATCCATTGAGAAGTCAGCCTGCCTTGACTCACTGCAAGTGTGGATATATTCCTATAAGTGAAATGAATTTCTCAATGAATTAATAACAACAAAAAGAAAGTAAATACGCTTTTGTCATCAGTGTCAAAAGATGAATACATAGAATTTTTTCAGTGCCAATGAAACTTGAATTCATTACAACAAATAAGAATCCCTTGCATCTTTGAATTAATGAGAAAAATCTATTTCACACAAGAACTACATGGTCATAGCAATATAAGCTGGTTCTCAAATTATGCTTCATTTGCACATTCACTGTGCGACACATAGTTATGTGGGAAGATTGAGTGTGGAACTGAGTCTTAAACAGCAAAACATGACCATATTTTGAGTCACATACTCCTATGAAAAGTTGATTTCTTATATACATCCACTTCCTCTATACATTTACAAATATAAGTATAGTCTGTATGCAATGTGATATGAAGAAACATTAGAAGTACATTTGTGGTTGTTTATACTATTTAATGACAAAAATGGTTTCTTAGTTTACATTCAACAGAATGTTACTAATGATCCTTTCAAACAGGATATACATAAAACCAAATCATCAAAAAAAAACATATTGTGTGCCAAATATAATCTGTATATTCCCCCCTATAATATACATAACCCATGCAGAAAGAAGTGGTTGAATTTTTATGTTCATACTTTGGAAAAATTTTGTCTAAGCTCATAGCAAGATTCTGTTCCTCAGGAAAGGGCAGTGACTGATGATCTTACTCTTCTTATAGACCTTCATATTCATTCAGCCTGAGGCACATTTGTAAAAATTTACGTTTTACTTTCTATCAGGCTTTTGATCACATTGCATCACTAGGAACCAGAAGGATTTGTGAAGAATGATTTTCTGTGCTTGTGCATGAACCAGTAGTGAATACATAGTGATGCAGCAGATAATATTTACTATGTTGAGAAGCATGAACTGTCCTAACATGAAGAGAAGTAGATCTTGTATGAGGGAAAATATTTTGGCTTAAATTTAACAAACTGTTTTTTGAAAACTTAGTATGAGTCAGACATGAACACCAACATTTTCTCATTTAATCTTATTTAATATCATTTGATTCCAGTAACTATATGAAGCAGGTAAATTTATTTCTTCTATTAAAATGTGGAAATGGAGATTTAGAAAGTTGAATCATCTCCCAAATGGATGTTTGATTCCAGAATCTATTTTTCTTTGATTATGATATATTTTAACCCAGGAGATAAAAATAATACATTGGGTTGGTTATTTTTCTCTTAGCATGACACAAGCCACAGAAGATAGTATCAAACATGTGAAGTCAGTGTGACTAAATCCTCTCTGCAATCCCTGAGACTTTCTAATATGTTCTATTAAGTAGCTTGGTAAGAAGTATATGAAAAATAAAGTGATCTTATCATTACAGTGTCACTATAAGAGGAAAGTTAAAGTTTGTCCCACCATCATCACTGATTTTATCTTACTGGAAGTTCAAGTAAGGACATAGTCACAACAATAACCCCTCTAAGGAGTCAATAATAATGGTCTGACTATCCAAACTCTAAAGAAAATGAACAAGTATGTCTTTAAGTTAAGGCATCAATATTATATCCCAGGCAAATAATTTTCTTTAAAAAAATACAGTCCAAAATGCAAATGGAAATTCAATGCCATGGTAAAATTCCCATAGCTGGGTTAACTGATGTCCAAAGTGGGAACTTTGGATATTGGACATATAAGTTTCTTTATCATTTTCCTTTGTGAGGAAGGAAACCTACAACTCTTCATAATAAAATTAATTCCAACAGATGATTCTACAATGTAACATCAGTTCTCCAGCCTTTCTTATTAATTATGAAGGGTTGTTTATGTCCATAAACATTTCTTTCCATCCACGTCCTTGCACCTCTAGATGCCAACTCTGCTTGTACCATGGATAAATACAGTTGATTAGTAACTTTTGGACCTTTAGCATCTTTGACGTGATAACTCTGTTATAACTCAACTTTTCCCATTCAAGGCATGGATCTATTGTTGTAATTTTTACAGTCCTTAACTTCATTCAGCTCTGTCAATATACCATAGATGACAGATTCCAGTAGTATTTACCCTTTTGTAAATATGGAGGGTTTGGCTTCTGAAATTTTGTTCATAGCTTATGCTGGTATGGCATTGAAAATGATAGTGTGGTGGGATCTGACTTCCATCAGTGTAGTGGCTGTGATCTCAGCAAATCGCCAGAGAGTGCCAGTTTTGGCCTCCCTCTGGCATAGGGGTTGAGAACACAGGGGACTGCCTGAGAGCTCCTGGATCCTGCCTCCACATGGTGGTGAGCTTCCCCTAATTGAGCCATACCCATCCCTATACCTAGGATTTCATGAGGCCCCTCCCAAGGCCTCTGGGTAGACATGGCCCTGGTAGGCTAAATCTGAGATCCCAGCAGACAAACTGAGAGGGTGAGTTCCAACCTCCATCACTGTAACAGCTGTGATCTCAGCAGATTGCCAGAGAGTGCCGGTTCTGTCCTCCCTCTGGCATATGGGCTGAGAAAATAGCAGATTGACTGAGAGTCCCAACATTGACCCCTGTCCTTAAAGAACTTCCCAAATTTTCTCTGAGTTCCTGCTAATAGGGGTCCAAATCTTAGAAGAAAGCCTGAGTATACCTGACTGAAACCTACTTGGGATTTTATGGTTCCTCTCAAGTAGCTGATCTGAAGCCATCAGGTTCCTCCAAAATAAATCCTGATAGAACCTGAAACCTGTACCACCCAGCTTTACATAACCAATAAGGAAAGAACAGAGTCACACCAATTGTACAAACAAAAGTATACTTCAGCTTAATTCTCATATCAGAATCATAAACAACAAAAGAAATTCACATAGGAAAATAGCAATGAAAGAATAATTAAATGGAAAGCCAAGACACTATGCCCCCACCAAACTCCACCAGTCCTGTAGAAGAGTTCTACAAGGAGAACCCCCTTGAGATAACCCAGGACACTGAATTTAAAAGAATAATCATAAACATGATCAAGGAATTCAATGAATTTAAAGAACACATGAACAAACAAATCAAAGAACTAATAGAATATAGGGATAAACTCCTGTATGCATTCACAAAGAGATAGAAACATTGAAGAAATCTCAGGTAGAAATGAAGAAGGAAGTAAAAAACTCAATAAGCCAACTTGAAACAACAGATGAAAGTCTTACCACCAGAATGAATGAAACAGAAAAATTAGTATTATCACTGGAGGATTATCACTGTGGGACACCATGAAAAGACCAAATCTATGGAGCACAGGCATAGAGGAAGGAGAAGAATTTCAGGTTAATTGTATTGATCAGATCTTAAACAGGATTGTAGAAGAGAATTTCCTGAAATTAAGGAAAGACGTTCCCATACAAATACAGGAAACACAAAGAACATCAAATAGACAGGATCAGAAAAAGAAACTCTCCAAGACATATCATAGTAAAAACATTAAATGTACAGAACAAAGACAGAATACCGAAAGCAGAAAAAAAAAGTCACATACAAACGAAAGCCCATCAGAATTACAGCTGACTTATCAATGCAAACTATGAAAGCCAGAAGAGACTGGACCAAGATATTCCCAGTTCTACATGACAATACATGCCAGCCCAGAATACTTTACTTAGCAAAAATGTCTATTACATTTGAGGGGGAAAGAAAAATCTTCCATGACACAAACTGCCACAAAACAAGTCCTTCAAAGAATACTTGAAGCACTACAGAGAGGGGGGAGAGAAACAACTCTACCAAAGTTGCAATGAAAGAAAATAAAGGTATAATTGAGGAAACAGAAAATTAGACAAAGAACACAAACAGGAATCACAACAACAATAACCAATTTTACAATAATAAAGTTGAGTATCAATGAACTGAACTCCCCAGTCAAAAGACACAGGGTAAGTGAATGGATTAAGAAATAAAATCCATCTCTTTGCTGTCTACAAGAAACCCATCTCACCTTCAAGGACAGGAACAACCTTGGTCATTACACAAAACACACCTAAACAATGAGTGGGTCAAAGGAGAAATTAAGAAAGAAATAAAAGAATTCCTGGAATTCAACAAAAAGGAAAATACAACACAACATCTGGGACACCTTAAAAGCAGCTCTAAGAAGGGAGTTTATAGCTCTAAGTGCCTACATTAAAAAATTAGAAAGAGCCAAAATAAATGACCTAACACTGCAACTTACGATGCTGGAAAGGGGAGAACAAATTAAATCCAAAACCCAGCAAAAAAGAAGAAATAGCAAAAATCAGAGCAGAAATTAATGAAAGAGAACTAAAGAAATCAATACAATAGAATCAATGAATTTACGAACTAGTTCTTTGAAAAGCTAAACAAGAGAGACAGGCCCTTAGCCCAGTTAACCAAAAGAAATAAAGAGCAAATCCAAATCAACAAAATCATAGATGAAAGGGGAAATATCAAAACAGACACCCAAAAGATCCAGAATATTATAAGGGAATATTTTAAAAACCGATACTCTACTAAACATGAAAATCTGAAAGAAATGGATGGAAATCTAAAATCATGAGAACCACCAAAGTTAAACCAAGAAGAGATCAACAGTTTAAACAGACTCATAATATATAAGGAAATCAAAAGAGTACTACAAATCCTCCCAACTAAAAACAACATAGACCCAGATGGATTTACAGCAGAATTCTATCAGATATTTAAACAATATCCCGAATAACTACTATTTAAATTACTCAAAATGATAGAAACAAAGGAAGAACTCCCAAATTTCTTCTATGAAGCCAGCACCACTCTAATACCCAAACCATGTAAAGATACAACTAAAAAATAAAACTATAGACCCATATCCTTAATGAACATAAATGCAAAAATTATCAACAATATACTTGTAAACCGCATACAAATGTACATCAAAAAGATAGTTCACCATGATCAGGCTTTATTCCAGAGATGCAAGGATGGTTCAATATATGCAAGTCAATAAACGTCATTAATCATATAAATGGGCTTAAAGACAGAACCACATTATCATCTTAATAGATGCAGAAAAGGCTTTTGACAAAATTCAGCATATATTTATGTTCAAAGTCCTAGAGGGAACTGGACTGGAGGGAACATAACTCAGCATAATTAAAGCCATATACAACAAACTCACAGCCAACACCATTCTAAATTGAGAAAAACCGGAAGCATTCCCATTAAAATCAGATACCAGACAAGGATGCCCATTATCTCCACTCCTTTTCAACCTAGTGCTTGAAACTCTTGCTAGAGTAATAAGACAGGAGAAGGAAATTAAAGGAGTACTAATTGGAAAATTAGAGGTCAAACTATTACTTTTTGCAAATGATATGATGGTATACCTAAGAGGTCCCAAAAGTTCCACCAAAAAACTTCTAGAACTGATCAACACTTTCAGTATAGTGGCAGGTTATAAAATCAATCTACAAAAATCAGTAGCCTTTCTATATACCAATAAAAAGCAATTGGAGAAAGGAGAAAGAATACAGGGAAATGCTCCCATACGCAATTGCTGCAAAAAAATAAAAAATCTTGGAATAAATCTGACCAAAGATCTCTACAATGAAAATTTTAAGTTGTTAAAGAAAGTGATTGAGGAAGACTCCGGGAGATGGAAGGACCTCCCATGCTCATGGATTGGAATAATTAATATTGTGGAAATGACCATCCTACCAAAAGCAATATATAGATTCAATGAAATCACAATCAAATTCCCCATGACATATGTCACAGAATTAGAAAAAAATCCTTAAATTCATATGGAAGCACAAAACGACCCAGGATATCCAAAGCAACCCTGAGCACAAAGAACAATGCTGGGGGATTATAATACCAGATCTCAAAGTATACTACAAAGCTATAGTCATAAAAACAGCATGGTACTGATACAAAAATAGACACAGATCAATGGAACATCACTGAAGACCCAAACCCTAGTACATGCCATTAAAGCCCCCTGATATTTGACAGAGGTGCCAAGAACACACAATTGAGGAAAGACAGCATCTTCAACAAATGGTGATGGCAAAACAGGATCTCCACCCACGGAAAAATGAAGCTAGATCCTTACATTTCACATTGCACAAAAGTCAACTCCAATAGCTCAAAGACTTCAATGTGAACCTGGAAACCCTGAAACTATCAGAGGAAAGTATTGGCAGTAACTTACAATATATATGTGTAGGAAAGGATTTTCTAAATCAGACAGACATTGCTCAGGAATTAAGGTCAGCAATCAACAAGTGGGACCTCATTAAACTAAAAAAAAACCTCTGTATAGCAAAAGAAACAATCAAAAAAGTGAAGAGAAAACTCACAGAATGGGATAAAGTCCTTACCAGTCTTCAGCAGTGACACATCTCACAGAGGTTTAACATCCAGAATATATAAAGAACTCAAAAAATGAAGAACCAGGAAACAAATGACCTAATTAAAAGATTGGCTAAAGATCTAAACAAAGAGTTCTCAAAGGAAGAAATAAAGATCGCTAAGAAACATCTCAAAAAGTGTTCAACATCTTTAGTAATTAGGGAAATGCAAATTAAAACCACCCTAAGGTATCACCTTATCCCAATCAGAATGGCTAGGATCAAGACAACAAATGATACCAAATGCTGGGGAGGATGTGAAGAAGGGGAATGTTCATTCACTGCTGGTAGGATTGCAAACTGTACAACCCGTATGAAAAACAGTGTGGTGAACTCTTAAAAAACTAAATATGAACCTACCACTCTGTGGCATTATACCCAAAGGACTCATCCTATTGTAGAGACACTTGTGCAACCATATTTGTTGCTGTTCTTTTCACAATAGCTAAGAGATGGGAGCAAACTAAGTGCCCCTCAACTGATGAGTGGTTAAAGAAAGGCGGTATATTGACACAATGGAGTTCTCTTTAGCAGTAAAGAAAGATGAAATAATGAAATTTGCAGGTAAATGGATGCATCTAGGAACTGTTATACTAAGTGAAGTAACACTGACTTGGACAAGTAAAAGACGCATGTTCTCATTCATTTATGGATCAGAGCACCAAATTCTTTTAAATTCCATGTCCTTTTAATAAAGTGATGCTATATAGCAGTCTCTTCTGCATGAAATAACTACCATCATCATGACTTCACCTGTGATTCATTGCTAAATATCATCACAATTGGGCTTCCTGTCGTCTCTGCTCCTTCATTAAAAAATAGGCTAACAGGGTCATTGGACCCTCACTGGAGTATCCACCCAATCTCCCAACCAACTGTGTATAATTTGGCCCTAATCTCTGTGATGGATTGCTTTAGTGTCAAATTGACACACCTGGCTTGAGGGATCCTCAATTGGGGAATTTCCTTCATTGGACTGCCCTGTGGTCATGTCAATGGGGCACCTTCTTGATTGTTGAATGATGTGTGAGGGCCCAGTCTACTGTGGGTGGTGCCACCCCTGGGCAGGTGGGCCTGTGTTGCATAAGAAAGCAGGCTGAGCAGGGGCCAGGGAAGCAAGCCAGTAAGGAGCATTCCTCCATGGCCTATGCTTCAGCTCCTGCCTCCAGGTTCCTGCCCTGAGTTCCTACCTCAGGCTCCCAGAAGAACTGTGACCTGGGAGAAGTAAGACAAATAAATCCTTTCCTCCCCATGTTGCTATTGGTTAAAGTGTTTTGTCACAGCAATGAAGAGCCATACTAGGACAATCACACATGGTCTCCTGGATTTGGGGAGGTGTAAAATATACAATCTGGGGAAGGCTAGGAAGAGAAGACTTGACCCATGCTGGGTAAAGGCTATCCAGTGTGCATCCCTTCAGGTCATTCATACACCTCAGCAACCCCTCAGTTATCTTGGGAAGTAAGCTCAGTAAATTGATTGGTTCCCCAGTAAAACTTTAATGAAACATTGGCTTGACACTGGAACCTTAAAAGGGAATAAGATTTGCTTAGTATCCCCAGGAAAAGAATTCTTACAACAGATGGAAAATTTATTTGTTAATGCTATTAGGTCTCAAAATTATTTAAAAATGAAAATGAGAATGTAAAAGAGGTAAAAAGGTATGGGAGTGGAGATATTTTCCAAAATAGAAAAAAATGAGAAAGCCTAATCAAGTGATGAAGGTCTGTGTGGGTTTGTTACGATATATAAGGGATGAAACAAAAATAATGTCTACAAAATCTTAAAATTTCTAAGGTTGTAGTTTAGACAACTAGTTTAAGGAACAAAATATATACCTAGTCAAGGATTATCTAAGAATATTCAGTTTTTTTACACAAGCTTTATCTACATAGCACATGGTGATTAAAAGTACCAGACTGGTAGAACTAACCTTATTGGGTGCCCAATAGCCACAGTTTGAGGCCTATACTAATGTGGCCAGAGGGACTTAAAGGACAGCTTTTGCCCCTTGCCCTCCAATATCGACTAAGTTCCAGGGGACTATGGAACATCTCTCAAAATGTCCTGTAACTGTGGTGAGTCACCTGTCTTCTTGTTCAGGGAGGACATTGAGACCCCACGAGATGGACGTGAACAAGTGTCCAGTCTACAAAGGAGGATCAACCCAGAGGAAACATTTCTTCTAGGCTTCCAAGTGAAGCCAGCCATGGTCGAGTAGGACTTTGACTTATCTTCACATAGATGGAACTGGTAAAAGAAAGGAGCCAGGTGCTCCTCCCAAGCCCATGAGTTCCCTGAGGAACAGATCCTCAATCTTAAGTGTGAAAATAAATTGATTTATTTGGGCCAACTATATGTTCTTAAACACCCAAAAGGAAAGCATAATCAAAAAGTAAAGTGACCAGTATATTTCTTTAATGTTCAAGGGATTGCACTTCCCAGACATTAGGTGTTAGACAATTATTTCTCATTCTTCACATTGTTCCTAATCAGAAAGTGCTGCTCAGATGTAAGACTTCAAATCTTGGTCTCCAATACTGTAGTGTCCACCTGTAGCTAAGGGAGACAACCAGCTATTGTTCTAAAATGATGGATACATTTGTTTTTTCCACCTATCTAGAAGCCTTTGAGAGGGAACTGACACTGATTCTAACCACTCCAACAGCTATCAAAATACCTGAAAGCAAATCCTGAATCCATCACTCTAGAGTTCAGCCTTGGAAGACAAAAGTAAAATGAAGAGGAACCCAATAGAGGGATGCTTTTGGAAGCCCTTGTCAAGAAATTCCAATGGGCTCTCATATGAACATTTGAAAATTGCCCCGTTCTGACTTTTTTCTAGTTCCCTGTCTAGAACTTTAATGCTAATTACTCTTGCTTCACTTCTCCTTCACATCTCCTATTCACCAGTCAAGGTCTTTCTTTTCCCTCTAGAGATAAGAGTTATGCAATTTGGGAGTTTTCTTGAGAGACCCACTGAAGGGGTACCCCAAATGCATCAACCTGTGTCCCTGTTCAGAATGGAAAAAGCCAGAGTGGTCTGTGTCAATTCCCTGTCCACAAGTTGGGTAATGTCTTCAGAGGATGGTGTGACAAAAATAGGGGGTAGGAATTGGCTAAGCAGTTAGGGTAAAAAGACCCCAAAGAAAAGCAGCCAGTTTCTTGGTTAAAAGTCACAGTGTCCTTGGGCCTCTTAGCAACATACTCCAATCAAAAGGCAAAAAATTTTGAAAGTATTTGGGAACTTTTATCTGATCCTTAAAAGATGTGTTGGTTACCTCTTCAGAGTGGGGAATGTAAGAGTATCAAAAAAGCCCCATTTAAAAAATAAAATAAGAAAGAGTACATGAAGTTTTCAGAAAAAAAGTGATGGGGAGATATGGGAGGAATTGGACTGGAGAGAATGGACATGGATTTGATCAAAACAAATTATATGCCTGTATGAAATTGTCAATAAATTATTTTAAAAAAATGATGGTGTTTAACTCTGACTACAACTTAACTGTTCTTTTCACACAACAGTAAGTGGTAACAAATATGTGACCATCCTCTTTTTTGTCAGATTTGAAGCAGCTCTTTCAGACATTTTGCATTAAATAGGAGCTTTGATTTTTGACACTTGCAAATTACCTGGATTAGCAAACACATGACTGAAAGAAGAAAATTATTTCATGTAAATTTCTTATAAGAATTGACTTTTCTGATTTCTTGCCTCCATATATCCAATTAGAAAATATGTTTGCTTCTTTTACTAAAAGTATTCAAGTCCTCGAAGCTACCTTCATAGCTTGATACTATTGTTTCCTTTGAAATTGACAGAAACAAAAACAGCTTCAAGGAATGCTCTCAGTCTCTGTCATTATTGCTAATTAGTTTGTTCCCCTGAGACTCATATTACTTCTAGCATTTTCTGCTGATTAAAAAGAGCTTAGAAAATTCACTGCATAATAATATCATAATAATATTTTCAATATAATATGAGGATGCAGCATATTTGGTTTTCTAGTTTAGTTATTCTATAACC
>NW_008351466.1:3738243-3744298 GCF_000622305.1 Nannospalax galili | reverse complement strand
AAAGCAATGAAACTCTATTCTTTAATAAAATTATATATATTATAATATCATAAACAATTGAAAGAATATAAATAAGACTCAGGTAAAAAACTGATGATTCTTGCTGTAAAGTACTGAGTCTGCCAAACCATGTTCAATTTATTTCTTCTATTCCATAGGAAAGATACATACAATAAACTTCACGATTGTACCTGATTAGTACAAGATTATATATAGTAATTATAGCTTAAGGGAATTAAGGTTATTTTGGATTTAAAAGAATAGCTTGCTGGTGACCTAATTACATTTTGTAGAATTATGAAAGTATTTGGAATTTTTGACCAAAAGAAGAGTCATTTTGGTTGGTATTCAAAAACTAGGAGAAATTCTTAACACCAAATCATTTAGTAAATGATGAACTTGGTAAACTGCTCAAAGTTATGAAAAATATGTGAGAAAATAAATGACTAATTTTTGGTGTTCAAATTTCTGACAATAAAATGATGTATCTTGCCTGTTGTCTATATATCCATGTGTTATGCATTAACATGCTGAGGGGAACTCATTGGCACTTTTTCCCAAATTTCTCTAAAGTCACAGATCACAAGGTAGTTCACAAAAGTCCTGAGGTGCAGTTAGTGGCACCTCAGTCATTGACAATGAACATTTCATTGTAGTGATTTTGAAAATATGTACAATAATGTCAATCACTTATATGCCACATTTAATTCCATCAGTTTCTGTGTGACCCTGGGCAAGCAACTTTTTTTTAAAAAATGAAGCTAACAAGAACATATATTTAACTTAATTTTGTGATGATTGTATGTAATAATTCATGGAAAGAATTTTTGGTAGGGATGGTGTTTTATATGCTTTTTTTCTTGATTACTATTAGAAAGAAAATGAAGATTCAAGTAGGGACGCACTCTTCTAAATTTCAAAGTGCTGCAAAAAGTCCAATGAGCAGAGATAAAAGCTTTTTAGAATGTTATTTGTCTGTGAGATATCATTTGATATGTAATACTTAGGGTCCAGAACATGTTTTTCACGTGGTTACTAAAAGGAAAAAAATATAACTGAATAGAATTTTCTCTAGACCTGTTGAGTATGATCAAGAAACAATGAGTATGCATAATATATTTATCTATGCAAAATACCTGAAAATCTCACATGAGTCAGAATTACTGATTTGTCTGTAAAGTCTTATTGAAAAATGGTTATCAGTAATTTTATCAATGTTTCAGATTCTGCATCTTCTGTCTCTTACTCAGATATTGAATGGAGAGGAAAAAAAGAGCTGCTAAAATAGTGTCTTCAATGCAATTACTATGGGCAGAGACAGGGGATTTTTACAAGAGAGAGAAAAAATTCTTTTCTGGGTCTTTATTCAGGGAGAAAATGTAAAGCAGACAACTTATTCAAAGAACTGATGAAATGTCCAAGAAGTGAAAATTGAAATAATAAATAAAGAATATTCCTGGGTCTTATGTAAAGATGAAAAAGGGATAAAAGAAACTAATCAGGTGTCTCTGGGGACTTTTTTTCCTACACAATCATAAAAAGAAGGAAAAAATAAAGAATGGTCAAGTGGTTACTAAAGTAAGTGAGAATACTTGCAGCCTTTTTGAGAAAAGGGATATCCTTATGGAAATAATATAATGTTCTGATTATCAGGGTTATAATGGTAAAAAGAACATACTTAGTATTTTGAAGAGAAGTGACAGCATAATGGTGATGAGCATTAGAAATGCAGAAGCCCAATTTCTGTCTATATCAATGGCAAGAATCTGTGAAGGATTGCCCCATCCGTATATTCCCTAGTGCTTTGTCCAGGCCAATTTTAAATAGCTCCGGCAATAAATTTCTGCCATTTCTTCTGGGAAGCTATTCCACTACCTAATTAAATCTCTGAGTTGACGACTTTTCCTGACATTCAGACTAAATTTTCCCGTGTTCCATTTCAATCTGCTTTCCCCTTTTCTGCAGCACATGCTTTTGTATCAGCCTATGTAATTCCCCTGCTTCTTCACTACCTTGAATGCTCAGTACATTCCCTAAATTTCAGTAGCTTGTTATAGTGCAATTCTTGGTGAAAAATAATTACTTTAAGATTAGTGGCTATACAGTTTATTATAGACAAAAACAAAGTTTGTTTTGAAAGCATAGAGAGGAGTTAGTGAGTAGAGACATTTGATACTAAGAGACCCCAAAGCCATTAAGGAAATTGAAACTCAGGACAGAAACAAATTGTGGACATCCTCTCCTTCAGGCCTGGAAGATTATTGATAATACATTGCACTTGTTACAAGGAAAGAAAGTCTCCCTTTTGCCCTCCTCAAGTTTTACTTAGCATATGTACTTTTTATTTTTAACAACTGACAGGAGCACGGGGAAGATTAGTCTTAAACCTTGTGTATGTCTGAATGGGATTGATCAGATTCTCCGTGTTTTTCCTACCTGAGCTCCTTCCACTTGCCACTATGTGACAGAGATCTAGGAAGAACTGCATTTTTTAAAGTTATGAACAGCCTATTCTTAGGAACGAACTCTGCCTTAGTGTTGTCAGTGCCCAAATAGAGATGGGAATTCAGAATTTCAACATCATTTATAAATGTGTAATGATATATTGATGTTTAGTTTTGATTTGTTTTTTTTTTAAATAAAGCATTTGTGATTTGAATCATCTATGAGTTACATTTTAGGAATGAGTCAGGAATTACACAGTCCTTAAATGGAATATTTTGGGTAATTTTTAAGCAAATGGGATAATTTCAGAGAAGATATATGCAAACTCCAGAGTGTTTTGGCAGAATGTGGGCAGATAGATTTCTTACCATTATGGAAAATTGCCTGGTAGGCTAGAGTCAGATTAAACTTAGAATATATAAAACTTTAGCATGAAAATAGATGTTAAATTCTTAAAATAAGAGAGTACAGGTAAGAAAATGGATCTAAATATTAATTTGGTTCTAAAAAAGCCACTAGTATTTGGCTGATTTTTTTCTAAGAATTTCCATTGTCACAGTCACATTACTATGCATTGGAGAGAATACACCAAAGAAAAATTCTGTAACACATGTTATTGCTAAAAATTCAGGCAATTCTTTATATCCAAGTATGAATTACCTCGGGAAATATGTATTTTTATTTATTATCTTGTAGTTTTTTGATTAATAAAAGAGTTTATATGTATATCGTGCATAGAGAGTTTGCAGTTCTTATTCTCTTGAACTTTCTATTGAGGACATAGCAAATTTACACACTAAAACTGTGAAGAGAATTATAATAATCCTCTTTATTCATATAGCTGCCAGGTACTCAACTCAACATTGCATGATTTTCATTAGTAAATTCAAATATTCATTTATACAGAAAATACAAAAATATAAAACTCAAGAAAAATACACAGGATAATTATTGGGCAATAGAGATAAGAGTGCAGTCAAAATTGAGACTATTTAATCTGCAAAAATAAAAATAAAATAAAACACATAAGAACATAGAAAATAATGGCAGAATTTATTCAGGTTAATAGAAAACTAGAAGTAAGCAAGTTAAAATACTTCTGGAAGTATTTTTACTGATAAGGAGAATCTGAAAGAGGTTAGAAGTTAAATCTCACAGGTGTTATCAGTGATACGTTGTACACATCATAAGTAGAGAAGTTTCCTCTTCTTAAATTATGTGAGAGAGAAAATATTCCAAATTGGGGGTGTGTGTCAGAGAAGGAAGAATGAAGCAGTTGGGCCTAAATTTTGAAATTGGGGCTGGAGAGACGACTCAGTGGTTAAGAGCACTGACTGCTCTTGTATAGGACCTGGGATCAATTCCCAGCACCCACATGGCAGTTAAGAACCACCTGTAACTTCAGTTCCAAGTAATGCAATGTCCTCCTCTGACTTCTGCAGGCATTGCACAACACAGGTTCACTTACATACATGTAGGCAATACACTCATACATAGAAAATAAAATTAGCAAATAAAATATTTAAAAAAATAAATAAAATGTTGAAATTAGTATTATGAAACTTAAAGAGAAACATGATCATAAAATCCAACCTACAGTTTCAGACAAGATGACTTTTTGGTGTGATATTGAGAAGTCTTTTGGATTTTCAATAGATTGCATAATGATTCCTGTAATCTTAAGCAAAAAAATTTAAACATTGCAGTAACAATAATTTCAATAAATCACACCCTAAATGTAAAGATGGAAAAGGGCAAAACAGAACAATATGAGTAAGTAGGAAAGCAGCTGCATAAGCAATACACAGATGGGTTTTTAAAAATAGATCAGAGCCAGGTATGGTGGCGCATGCCTGTAGTCTTAGCACTTGGGAAGCAGAGGCAGGTGGATCTCTGTGAGTTCAAGGCCAGCGTGGTCTACATAGTGAGTTCCAGGCCAGCTGGGGCTATAGTAAGACCCTGTCTCAAAAAGACCAAAAAAAAATAATAATACATCAGTAATAAAGGAAATGAAAGCAGAGGAAACACACACATATACATATATAAATACATTGTTGAAAACTGAATTGTAAAGAATATTTACACATTCATTAAATACACTTCCAATTTTTGTCAAAATAAAAATAACTAACTCACCTGCACAAGACCAAACCAGTTCCAGCACGCATGGGGGAGGGACTACTGAAGTACCGCTGGGGAGCTATTGGCAGTTGATGGCAAGTGGAGAAAGGAAGAGTGATATAAATTCGAAGATGTGACATACTAAAGGTATCAGGTCTTCAGAAACTGACCCATAGACTTCATGTATTTCCATTCAATGCCCACCCTCAAATTTTTGTAGATAAAAATTAATTGACTCTAAAATGCATATTGAAATTTAAAGGAACTAGGATATAAAAATTATTTTCAAATGAAAAAAAAACTGTAGTGTACTCTATAGTTTTTTTTGTTTTTTTTTTTGTTTTGTTTTGTTTTTTTCCCTTTTCTGGGTCTAAGTGCCATCACTCAGTGTAAAGTTTTCCATTTCCATCCATTGACCAACAAAATTCATGATTTCATTTCCCATTTTCCTTTACAGCCGAATAGAACTCCATCTTCTGGTATCTTCTGTTTCTTTCTTCCATATCTTAAAACTTATACAATTATTTTACTTCCTTTGTTACACTTACTCCAAGGAATTTTTTTTTTTTGGCAATTTTGAATAGGATGGTTTCCTTGATTTCTTGGTCAGTACATTTCTTTTTGACGTGTAGAAAGGTTGCCCGGGGTTCAAACCAGCGACCCCCGGGAGGTGATGATTGGGGATGAGTAAGCACGCCATTCCCAGCCCAGGCTGCCCCCAGTACCCAGGGACACTCAGACGCAATGGGGACACTCAGATGCAAAGGGGAGTCTTAGTCAGGCAGATACTCATTTATTGCAAGTGTCACAAGCTTATAAAGGCACCTGGAACTCCCCCTTCGCCCCCTGAGGGTGTATCTTAAGGATGGTCACACGCTGATCATGCACTCCTCAGCAGTGCGGAAGTATTCTTCAGACTTTCAAAGCAAGCTAGGCTGTGCCCCCAGTAACTTCCTTTCAGACCTACGCAAGGTGGGGCCTTCAGATCCCCACAGAAAGGCTACCGATTTTCTGGGTCATTTGAATCCTGCTACACGCTGATTTTGTTTATCAGCCATACGAGGTTTCTTGGGGATATTTTTAAAATTTATTTTTATTTTATGTGTATGAGTGTTTTGTCTGCATGTATGAAAGACACCCACGTTTTTTAAGGCCCACACTGGCCAGAAGAGGGTGTTGGAACACATGTACATTGAGTCTTTAGGGATTTTTATGTATAGAATCATATTATCTGCAAATAAGGATACTTTAATTTCTTCCTTTCCGATTTCTATCCTCTTTGTCTCCTTTGATTCTCTTATTGCTCTGTTGTACCCCATCCACTGGACCCCAAAAAGACCACTGAGGACCCAACACACCAAAATGCAAAAGCAGATGTTTATGGTTTATTCGGGCTTAAGCTCGGGCTCTCAGACCTCACCAACTCAACGGATCTGTGCTGAGAGCCCAGATTAAGGGAGAGTGGAGCCTTTTATAGGTTTTAGACAAA
>NW_008351466.1:3735699-3737639 GCF_000622305.1 Nannospalax galili | reverse complement strand
TAAAAATAAAACTGTAAGGGGACCTAAGAGAGTGGAGATGAGGGTTGTCAACCAGGGAGATTGGTTGAACCAGGACTCAAACCATCACTGTCTGGCCTCTCGTTCTAGTCTCCTCTGTTCCAACCCTTCTCTTATTTTGGCCATGTTATCCTTTATTAATCCTGAGTGGTCCCTATAAGAGCAGCATTCTTCTCTTAGGGCGGCAGGGCTAGCTCAGCCATCAAGCTCAGGGAGTCTTGTAGGTGAGTAATTGACTCCTCGACTCGTCGGAGATCTGAATCTAAGCTGGCTCTGAGCTGGGAATAATGCTGATCTTGTCTTGCCAAGGCTGTGGCTCCTGTCCCTATCCCAGCAGCAATCCCTGTCCCAATGAGAAGACTTAAGGTTACTGCAGTTATTGGCTCCCTTCTAAGTCTAGTGAGGCTGGTAGTTCTTGGGCCTTTTAGACTAGTATAGAGGGTTAAGAAATCTTCATGAGTGTGGTAGGTGATTCTAGGCAGGAGTCTGATAATAACACAGAAACCAGATGTTCTCTGCAGGACTTCCCGATTTACGCAGGCTGTTAGTCCCATGGTGCAGGCCCACCAGGTGTCATTGTGAGGCAGGAGGAACTGCCCCCTCCCTGTGACATTAAGGGGGAGGATGGTGTTGCAGAGGCTAGTATAGGTCAGTGGGACCTGGCCAACACAGGTCCCAATGCCAGTTACCTGAGATAGGGTAAGAGAAACATTTGATAGCCATCTGCATTCTGTGTAATCCACGAGGGAGAACGTTCCTTGTACAGCAATTCCCTCATAATATGGGGGTGGGCAACACCATAGCAGAGCCAGCAAGAGCAGGTAGCATTTGGGCTGGTTGCACTGAGGAAGTAATAAGATGAATTTAGCATCTGCAAAAGAATTTCCTGGGTCGGGGTAGTGGCAAGAAGGGAAGGAATAGGATCTGCCCTTGAGGACTCAAGAGCCTGAGTTGCTGGTGCAGGAGTATAGGTTTGAGCAGTGAGAGGTCCGGGAGGGGGTTTAGCTGGAGAAGATTTATGAGAATCATCTGGGGGTAGATTTAGGACTCGGTTGGGTCCCAGTGCATGGACGACCGGTTGGAGGTGGAGTTGAATGGTAAAGAGGGTCCCAGGGTCTCTCCCTGCAGCATATAGCCGTAGGTCCCTTGTGTGTCCTACATCCCACCCCATAGACTGTTTTCCCTTCTCAGTGAACCGAATTATGAGGGGGTTGTACCGTGGTTGGGAGCAGGGCCCCCCCATACCTCCTCCAGTGGTCACTCCCCATCCCAGGGTGGTAGATCCGAGGGCCCCTTGTAGGGTTATTAGATCCCCGGCTGATGACCCTTTCCACCAGTATGTACTGGTAGTCTCACAGCCCCAGTTGGAGCAATAATAATCCCCAGGTCCCCCACATTTGTTCTTAACTTGTCTGCTGTGTCCGTGGCCTGGACAAACGTAGATGGCGAGGCTTCGCGTGCGTGATCTTGGGCCAGGGTCTTGGCTGCCTAAGGGAGAAAAGGGGGTCTGGTCGTGGGGTTCCCATTCTCAGGAAAGGTGCCATCAGCTGATAAGAAGTTCAATGTCAACAATAGACAGGTTAGCAGGAAGGGTCTCGTCGGATGCGGAGCCTGAATGGATTCGAAGGGTGTCAGATGCAGAGCCTGAATGGATTCGAAGGGTGTGGGGATGCCTTCCAGGTATCTCCCTTGTAATCCCCTGGGAATGCAAATGGGTTGGCAGGTTTTGCATGGGAGTAGTGTACCCAAGCCGCGAAACCATCCACTTTGAGTGCAGTGGGAGTCATCAAGAGGATCACGAAGGGGCCCTTCCATCTTGGCTCGAGATTTTTCCATTGGTGTCTGCGGATGAAGACCCAGTCGCCCAGTTTAAAGCTGTGGGGTTGTGGGGGGACAGCAGCTTCATATATGGCTCTGAGTTG
>NW_008351466.1:3733832-3734769 GCF_000622305.1 Nannospalax galili | reverse complement strand
TATTCCCTGGCTTACCTGAGAGACAAAGCCTGGCCCATTATCTGATCTGATTGTAGTTGGGAAACCATACCTGGGCAGGATCCCTTCGATCACCTTCTTGGCTACCACGTGAGCAGTCTCATGCTTGGTTGGGTAGGCCTCAGTCCATCCAGAGAAGGTGTCTATGAATACTAGTAAATATTTATATCCAAATTTTCCCTGTTTGATCTCAGTGAAATCAATCTCCCAGGACGTACCCGGTCGTGTCCCTCTGCTCTGGGATCCTGGGTTAGCATGGGACGGAGCTGAGTTGGTTAATTGGCAGGCATGACAATGCCTAACAATGGCTTGATTTACTTCCTGAATTTTAACTTTGGCCCTTCTTAGTAAGTCTTGCATCCTTCAGGTGCCCATGTGTGATGCTTGATGTATTTTCTTGAGCAATCTTATGCCTAAATTCTGAGGTAGGATAACATTCCCTTCCATTGTCCTCCACCAGCCGTCTAGGCATTGAGTCATAGGGAGAGTGTGTATCTAGGCTAAGTCCTTGGGGCTATAGTGGGGAGTTTTAGGCATTTCCCTTGCTCCGAGATCAACAAGAATGGGCAGGATCATGGAGGTCAGGACTATTTCTTTAGCTGTCCTGTCAGCCAGATTATTTCCCTTCTGGGTGGGGTTGTTTCCTTTTTGGTGACCTGGGCAGTGGATTATGGCTAGTTTTGTTGGGCCCCAGAGGGCTTGCAGGAGGCCTAAGATCTCTTGTTTATTTTTAATAGTCTTTCCCTCTGCAGTAAGGAGGCCCCTCTCTTGATAGATGGCCCCATGGATATGGGCAGTGGCAAATGCATATCTGCTATCTGTGTAGACGTTGAGTCTCTTTCCTTTACCCATCTTTAGGGCATTGGTTAAGCGCGATCAGTTCAGCTTTTTAGGCCAATGTACCTATTGGCAGTGGCTC
>NW_008351466.1:3703045-3733602 GCF_000622305.1 Nannospalax galili | reverse complement strand
GAGTTAATCAGGCATTGCTCAACCATCGATTAGGGGGTTGCTTGAGCACTCCCTCGAGGTCGTGAGGGGTCGCTACAAGCAGGTCCTGTCCCAGAGTTAATTTGTTAGCATCATTAACCAGCAGGGCCACTGCTGCTATAATTCGCAGGCAAGGGGGCCATCCAGCTGCTATGGGGTCTAATTTCTTTGATAGGTATGCAATAGGTCTCTTCCAGGGACCTATTTTCTGGGTGAGGACTCCTTTTGCAATACCTCTATGTTCATCCACATATAGAAAAAAATGTTTGCTTATGTCTGAAAGTCCTAAGGCAGGGGCCTCTAAGAGTTTGTGTTTTAGGGTTTCAAAGGCCTCTTGCCTTTCCTGTGTCCAGTTGAACTCCTGTCCTTCTTTGGTAGCCTCATACTGGGAGCTAGTGGCAGGCTGAAGAAGGCATCCTTGAGGTCCAGAACTGTATACCATTGCCGATCTGGTGGCAGGGTACTGAGTAATGTATAAGGGTTGGGGACAGTGGGATGAATGTCAATGACTCTCTTGTTCACCTCCCTCAAATCTTGTACCAGTCTATAGTCCCTGGATTGGGGCTTTTTGACAGGCAGGAGTGGGGTGTTCCAGGCAGACTGGGTTGTTCTCAGCACCCCCAGTTCCATTAATCTTCTGATATGTGGAGTAATTCCACATTTTGCCTCTAGGGGCATAGGATACTTGCGCACTTTAACAGGGTCTACCCCTGCTTTGAGTTCGACATATACAGGAGGCCTGTGTCCTGCCAGGCCCATACCCCCTGTTTCTGCCCAGGCTTGGGGAAATTGGAGCCAATCTGATAGATATATCAGGGTTTGGTTGGATTCCCAAGTATGTGGAGCAAGTCCTCTGTCCCCTCCAGGCAGGACTTCTGGTCCAGTTCCGTGATCAGTAAGTCATCTACATATTGTAACAGGCTTATGTCGGACTGTTGGGCTCTGTATTCACCCAGATCTTCATTCAGGGCCTCTTCGAATATAGTTGAAGAATTTTTAAACCCTTGAGGCAGTCTCATCCAGGTCAGCTGGCCACTGATTCCTGCCTCTGGATCATGCCATTCGAAGGCAAAGTAGGGCTGACTGCTGGGAGCTAGTGGCAGGCTGAAGAAGGTGTCCTTGAGGTCCAGAACTGTATACCATTCTGTTCTTCAGGTAGTCCATGAATAGGGCTTTGTTCCTGTGGCCCCCTGTACCCATGTAGTTCTGGAGGACACTGGCCCTCTTGGCTGCAATAAAACCGAATTCTGGGCACCAGTATTCACCATAAACTCAATTGGTTTCCCTCATACCCCCTGTTTCTGCCCAGGCTTGGGGAAATTTTTGGAGCCAATTTGATATATCAGGGTTTGGTTGGATTGGCTCCTGATGGAATCTATATTTCTCAGTTATGTTGTTGGTGACTAGAACCTGAACCGGTGCCCCACGGCAGTCCTTCACCCAGTGCCCTTCCTCCTTGCAGTACACACACTGTTTTTTCCCTACCTTATTTCGTGGTCTGGATCCCACTGGTTGCACTGGTTTTTCCCTACCTTATTTCGTGGTCTGGATCCCACCGATGAGTTCCCTCCATACTCAGGGTTGATTGCCAATAATATCTCTCTGAGGTCCTTCTTGTGGCGGGCCTCTTGTCTCTTTTAGCTGTGAAGTGGATCTGTGCCCTCATTTTTGACAATAAATCTCTGCCCAATGAGCTCAATCCGTACTGGGGGTTGGTTGCCAATAATATCTCTCTGAGGTCCTTCTTGTGGCGGGCCTCTTGTCTCTTCAGGACCCTGGTCAGGCTCGCTTCCTGTCTTTTTTCTTTTCTTTCCTCTCTTTGTTCTGCTGTCTCCCTTCTACTATAAACCTTTTCCACCACTGCTGTTAAGTCCCTAAGGTTCTTTTCTCCTGGTCTATCTAAAGACTGCAACTTTCTCTTGATGTCAGGGGCTGCCTGGTTAACGAAAGCAAACATCACAGTTTGAGCTGATTCCTTTGCTTCTGGGTCATATGGAGTGAACTGCTAGAAGGCATCTTGTAACCTCTCTAAGCATGAGGCTGGGCTCTCAAGGAGCTCGTGCTCTCCAACATAATTTTAAACTGGTTGGATGTATAAGATGCAGCCCTGGAAGTTTCCTATTGGTAGGTGCTATTCTCAGGGCTGTGGAATGTGCTGACTGTTACCTGTGGGGCCAGGAGTCTCTGTTTTTACCTTATAGGACAGTTTTTATGCTCGGACTTGCTTAATCTATAGTTTCCTGGAAGGGGTGGGGAATAGCAGGCAGGGGTCAGGGCATGCCAGGGTATGTCTAGGCATGTCTAAAGCAGCAGCCAAGCATTTTACAGAAGCTAAAAGAGCAATTAGTGGGGGTCTGGAGGGATTGAGGGGTAGCAGGTGAATGAAGAGCATCTCAGGGTTCTACAGCTCTACCCAAGATTCCAAGTACTACACTAAAAAGGAATGGAGAGAGTGGACATCCTTGAATTATTCCTGATTTTAATTGGAATGCTTTTAGCTTTATTCCACTTGATATGATGTTGACTGTGGGCTTGTGATGATATATTACCTTTTTTATATTGAGATAGGTCTTCCATATCCCTAGATTCTCCAAGAATTTTATCATCAGGGATGTTGGATTTTGTCAGAAGACTTTTCTGGATTTAATGAGGGGTCACGTGGCTTTTATTTTTGAGGGTATCTATGCAGTGGATTACATATATGGATTTGCATATTTTGAACTATCTCCACATCTCTGGGATGAAGTTAACATCTTTGTGGTGGATGTTCTTTTTGCTATGAGCCTAAATTCTAATTGAAAGTATTTTTGTTGAGAAATTTTGACTCTATGTATCATCAGGGAGTTATTTTCCTTATTTTTTTAATGGGTATGTTTAAGTTCTTGATCTCTTCTATGTTTAACTTTGGTGGTTTGAACGAATTTATACATTCTTCCATTTTTTAACTTAAAGGGGTATGGTACAGGTATTTAAAGTAGTCCTTTATAATGTTTTGAATTTCTTTGGTGTCTGTTGTAATGTTTCTCTTTCATCTCTGATCATATTAATTTAGTCCTTATCTTTCTTTCTATTACTGTTTTGATGATTCACAGCATTTAACTAGGCTTGCTTTCAGAGTCATAGATAGGGAGTTATTTGCTTGAGGGGGACAATATACCTGTGGCTATACGATTAAAGATTATGACCACCTCTTTCTCTGAAAACTTTAAGCATGTGTAACTCCTCTGGGAATGGTAAGTACTTACGAGCCCCTCCCCCATTCATAGTGGAATGCTGATGGGCCCATTCTTGTGCAGATAGCCACTGGTGCTGTGCATTCATGGGCACAACAGCATGTCATGTCCAAAAGACAGAATTTTACAACATTTTTTATCTTCCAGCTCTTAATTTTTTTCCGCCCTTACTTCTGCAATGTTCACTGAGTCTTGGAAAGGTGGTATAAGTGTATTTAGAGCTGTCATCTCAAGAGTCACTTGTTCTAGCACATTCACCAATTATGAAGCTTTGCATTCAATATCACACTCACTGCAAACTGAAGCTGGCTGTGAGTGAGAGTAGATCTGAGCTAAGGGGTATAAATATTTATGTTTAGAGGGAAATTTGATACTGTGTTTATTTAGCAAAACAATAGTTGTAAGTGTCCTGGTCTGCCTAGTTTATTACCTCTCTAGATATAGGTTTCTGTTCAGGTTTACAGTACTAAGTTATTTCTTCATGTGGGGTAGGCCTAAACTACAATCAGAAAGCAATTGGCTACCCCCACAGCAATCATGCCACTGTTTCACCAGTGGGCACATCTTTTTATAAAGTATCATAATAAAGCTTGATTTTTCTACGGTATTAACATTTAAGATGAGGAAGAAATTTGGAAGAATGAAAATTTGCCATCATTTGGTATGCTAATAATGTGATCATTATTTGGCTACTACTGAATTATAAATAAAAGAGATTAACATTTCAATAAAAGCAAAGAGAGTCACAAAAATGACTAAGTGGTAAAAGCCCCTGCCAGTAAGTCTGATTACTTGAATTTGATTCCCAGACACTGCATCATGGACAGAGATAACAAACTCCAGGGAAGTTGTCCTTTGTCTTCCACATGCATACTATGGCATATACACACACAGACACACAAACACACACACACTAATTTTTTAATTGAAAACACTTTAAGAATATACACACATATTTATACACATATATATCTTTACTGAGATTGATGCTGTTTCCTGTGTTTAAATCCCAGGACTTTATAGAAAGGAAAAATTGAGCTGAGCACAAGCATTCATGACTCTCTGCCTCTTGACGGTGGATGCAATGACCAATTGTCGCAAGCTTCTGCTATGAATTCCCAACCATCATAGACTGTAATCTCTTATCAGCGAACCCAAATAAACCCTTTCTCCCTTAAAATATATGTTTTTATTCTTATTGGTTTGGATTTAATTAGTACTTTTCTATATAATGCACGGTATTTCAAATACTCTCCTAAAATATAGGTTTGACATGTCTAACCTTCAAATATTCAAAATCTGACATGTTTCAAAATCTCAAAGGACTGAGTCTTGACATGATGCCATAAATAGAAAAATCCACGACTTATCTCATGTGACGGGTTTCAGACAAAATTTAGGCATACAATACTAATTGGCTTTCTGACTAGTTTACTAAGGCATGGTAAGTAGTCAATTTTCTGCATCTGGAGAACCATAATTGAGAGAAACAACTTAAATGAAGGACAATTTTTTTTTGGATAATATTTTTATTCCATGCTCAGTTGGGTCAGTTAAGTCCATAGTCAAGTGGGACATCATGGCAGGTGAATGTGATGGAGAATGCTATTCACTTCATTGTAGTTGGGAAGTGAAAAAAGACAAAGTCTTCAGGTTCACAATATCCCATTTGAGAGCATATCCTCATGATTTGACTTCCTTCTACTAGCTTCCACATTCTAAATAACCCATCACCTACCAATATTACTGAAAAGTAGTGACCAAACCTTTGTCATATGGTCTTTTAGTTTTCATATAAAATGAAAACCCTAGCAAGGTGTATTCAAATAAAATTGAATTATTTACACTTGAGTCTTGTTTCTCATTTATGTCATATATGTGAATACTTAAAATTTTAGAATTTTTGAGAATATTGTACAATGTATTTTGATCATATTTAGATCACCTCTATTTGAACCCTGTCCCTTACTACCTCTCTGACTGATTTTCTGTCTTCTAATACTTTTGAAATGCCTATTAAGCCTAGCTTGTGTTGCCAAATACCCTTTGGTGTGGGTCTATCCTATGGATCCTCATTAACTGCCCAGCATCACAATTTTAAAGAAAACTGACTCTCCCTCTCCCAAAAGCTGTCAGTTGCCAATAGCTCCTCAGTTAATGTTGGAACTTCTTACCTGTTTCCATCCCTCTATGCTTGGAATTTGTCTAGTTTGGGTTTACATAGACCTTGTGCATGATGTCACAGTTGCTGTGAATTCATATGAGCAACTGCTCTGCTGTTTGGAAAATACTATTTCCTTATAGTCATCCACCACATCTAGCTCTTGCAATCTTTCCACTCACTCTTCTAAAATGATCCTTGAGCGTTCGAAATGTAACAGTTTGATATGGGTGTCACATTCAGGACTAAGCACTCTGTAGTCTCTTATTTTCTTCAATTTCACCAGTTGTGAGTCCCTACATTGATTGCTATTTGCCATAAGAAGAACCTTCTCTGCTAAGAATTGAGAAATGAATTAATTTACGGATCTAACAAGTCATTCAGAGTCCATTTAATACTTTCACCATTTAATAGATACTAGTAGTATGTTCTTTCCTATGGCTTGTGCTCCATCTAGTCATAGGCTCCAAAGAGTGATATCATTGTCAGGTTGGGCTCCATCATGTGAATTAGACTGTAAATCCAATAAAAAAGTAGTTGGTTGCTTCAATAACATTTGTGACCAGTGGGCATATCTTGCCAGACCAATCGTTGCTGTGATTTACAGGGATCACATCCGGGCAAGGGGAGGATTACTTTTCTCTTCCAGTAGCACCTATAGCACCTACATGTAGCAATAAAAGCTAGCGAGTAGAGATGAAGCTTTGAGGTCAGTATCAGCTTGATTCCTCCATGTCTGTTTTATGAATCGTGTATATAGTATATTAAAGCAATAAGGTCTTGCCATTAAGTTCTGGTTGATAATCAACAATGGTAATACCAAGTATTTTCAGAGGGCACAGGGGACCCTGGTCATCAGTTTAAAAAGAAGGAATCTGCTCCTGGCATTGGACTTTTTCTTTGCTATCCTATGGTGTCTGATGTGAGTATTGTCCCCCCAGTACAGGGTAACATGTGTGTGTGTGTGTGTGTGTGTGTGTGTGTGTGTGTGTGTGTGTTTTGGATATTGTTTTTCAAAAGGTCTTCAGTGTTAAATAGCCTTCCCCATATAATATTTGGACATATTTTAACATCTAAAAATATCTATTTTTTAAATTATATTTATTTAATGTATATGAGTGTATTGTTTGCATGTGGGTAGGTGCATCCATGTCATGCAATGTCCGTCGAGGTCAGAAGAGGGCATTGGATCTCCTGGAACTGGAGTTACAGACGGTTGTTAGCCACTATGTGTGTTCTGGGACTTGAACCCAGGTCCTCTGCAAGAGCAATCGGTGCTCTTAACCACTGAGTCACCTCTCCAACCCCCTAAAAATTATCTTAACTCTAAATTAGCTCTCATCTCAAACACTCAAATAAGGAATACTCTTTCTTTTCAATCTTTAAATTGAAGATACTGAAATTTTGGTGTTAATACATCAATTATTATCTATTTCAATAAGATAATAAAATCAGTTTAACAAGCACATTAGAAAACAGTGGTTATATATTTCAACGAAAAGTTTTCTAAAATGTGGTATTAGGAACAAATCTAACGTGTGTAGGTATATAAGGCAATAAAATGTGACTTTTCTTTCTTAATTTGCAAAAATTTTAAATTCATAAATAGCTTTATATAGTGTGGGCTCTAATCAAATAAAAATTAGAAAGTAATATATGGGTGCATTATTCTAAACATTTAAATAATTCTTGAATTGATCTGTTAAATAGTTTGTCAGAGCATGCTAACTATATCATTACTACTTTACTGCTGCATTTCGGATAATTTTCCCTCATCCGAAACTGACATGGGAGGAAAGAAAAACCCTCATCATATTAATAAGTGCAATCTTTTAAAACATCAATAAACTAGCTTTTAAATATGATGGAGCTACATATGGCATTCGATACAGTTCCTTGTTTCAGTTTAATTCTGTAACACAAAATTTTTTTTAGCAAAAAGACACTAAAGCTTGAAAGAAGAAAAATTCTAAGTGCAGTACAGAGTTCCAGATATCTTGTAATTAATTTCCCTATTTCTTCCTATTTCACAAGCAAAAACACATCTGAAAATTGTCAAAATTTCCACACTTAAAATCCTACCACTGTGGATTATTGAATAATTTAAAAATATTTTCTCTTGCATAACATTTCTATTTATTCCTTGTCAACATTTGAATTCACACTTTCCTCCATCCTTTTTCAGCAGATATTTTGTGAAGCCAGTCTCATTCAGTTCTGTTTCTAACCTCCTTTGAACTCCTATGTTTAATACTGTATACTAGGAACAGTTCTATATGTGAGACGGTAACTGTGGCATTTACAAAATGTGACAAAGTTTATGGCCTTTTGAAGAAAATAGGGTAATTAAACATATTCTGCTGCTCAACTTTATGACCTTTGCAATTGGATTTTGTCTGTTCTTTTCCTTTTTTAACAGGTAGGTGTTCATTCACCATCACTGCTATTGCAACTATTTTCAACTATTGAGTTGACCTTTGGTTTTATAAACACCAGTGTGTGAACTATTAAAAATGCAATAAAAATTTGTAACTGCAATTCATCATAAAAATTTGCACAAAATGTCTATAGAGTAGTACATTATTAATCACAATCATGATTAGAGTTCTTCACAGAATTATACCTGCTGACAGTGGCAGGTGCCTTTTAAAGCACAAAGGTAAAAAACAATTCAGAATTCTAGACTCACCACAAGAAAATAATAAACTGTAGTTATTATAAGATGTATAAGTAAATGAGTTCCATATTTATATAAAAAGAGAAATTTTATCATATTTAAATATAAGGAACTGGTTATTTCTGATTTGTTAATATGTGTTCCATGCTTATCTAATTTCTTGGTTACTATAAATTAACCTTGGATAAATCAAGGACTCAAACGTTTACTATAAAAATCGCCGTACATGATTCAATCTGAAACAACTAGCTTTTTTTCTGGTTTTATTTTTTAATCTACTTCAGAAATATTTGTTCAACCCCCAAAATACACTTTATCGTTTGCTTACCTGTATCATGTTTAGCTAAGATTAGTGTATAGAAGAAGAATGTATCATTGATAATTTTCAGTGTAGGTAAAACAATGTATATTGATAAGATCAGTATCTATAAATATATCTGATTCAAAATAGCAAGAAAAAACTTATGTTCTAGTTTCCTTTCTATGGTAAAACACTCTGATCAAAAGCAACTTAGGGAAGGAAAGGTTTATTTCACGTTACATTTGCAGGCCTGTCATTGAGTGAAGTCAAAGCAGGAACTCAAAGGCAGGAACCTGAAGGAGAAACCATGAAGGAATGCTACTTCCTAATGCCCTATCTGGCTCCTTCACTGGCTTTCTTACACAGCCAAGACTTCCCTGCCTTGGAATAGTGCTGCCTGTACTCTACTGGTCACCCCCACATCAATCATCAATTAGAATACTCTCACAAATAAGACCTCAGGCATAACTGATCTGAGAAATCTCTCAATTGACATTCCCTTTTCCCAGGTGATTCTAGAGTGTGTCTGTCAATAAAAACTAACCAGCACACTTGACTTAAAGTAGATTAATTCATAAGCATGAACAAATCAACTACTCAATGCATTATAAATCTTTGGAGAATGGTGCTTGATTCTGTCTTCGTTCTTTTAGCAATGAGTCTTACAATTTCTGGAAATGACACAAGAAGCTCAGTTGTCTTTTGTCCCTTTATTACTCCTTTGTTCCTTTTCACTGTGCCTTTTCTTTCATCTCACACATATCTACTTACCAAGACAACCTAAAAACTACAATTAATTAATGGATGCTTTTAATAATAACTAGTGTATACCCTGTGTCAGCTATTGAACTAGACCTTTCACTCATTTCCTCATTTAACATGCACAATGCATTTTGACATGTCACTATTTAATTTTGACAGAAAAATAAAATGAATTTCATCACAGAGCTATTTAGTGCACAAGTTTCAAATTCTAATATCAGTTTTCAAGACCAGTACCTTTTGTTTCATAATGTATTCCTTGATAACATGAAGCATTCCACATATTTTCTTTTTTAACATTTTATATACTATTTTTTATTTGTATGAGTGTATTTCCTGCATGCATGTAAGTGCACCATATCATGCAATATCTGCAGAGTTCAGAAGACAGAGTGTCAGATCCCCTGGAGCTGGTGTTATGAACGGTTGTTAGCCGCCATGTGGGTGCTGGGAATCAAATGCAGGTCGTCTGTAAGATCAGCCAGTGCTCTTAACTGCTGACCCATCTCTTCAGTCCCTCTTTCATATATTCTCAAAAACATTAGGTTTTTTGATATCCAAAACAGATTCCATAAGAAATGAGAAAGTATGGAATATATTTTTACACAAAAGAGTGTATACTTTTCTTTATTGAGCCATTATAACTATTATGTTCATCTCTGTTTAAAAATATGTTTAGGATAATACTTAGAAGTTGGTATTCTGAGATATAGTTTAATACATAATTCATATGAAGATAAGAATATGTTTCATAGAAATATTTCATAGAAATATCCATTACTTATTCTGAATGGCAGAGAAATATTGAAAGTTATAATACATAATACTTTATTCTTAAAGTGTTCCTTGTCATGACATTTTCAAATATACACACAGAGAATAGTAAAATTCCTTAGGCATGCCCATGTGGTAGTACAGGAATTGTGCTGCTTTTTTGTTGTTAAATTTTTAAGGTGCTTATTTTATTATTTTATTTTATAATTATAAATTTGTTAATATAAAAATTTTTCCTTTTCTTAAGAGTCATAATCGGTTGCACTTGGATCCTTGGCACCTGTGTATGTCTATAAAGTCTTGGGGTAGATTTCAATGGTAATGTTTATCAACTCTACTTATTAGCATGATATAAATTTCCATGCTTCCTCCTCAAATATAAATCATTTTTGTAATTTGTTGATTTGTGTGTGTGTGTATATCACACAGACATCCCAAACTATCTTATTCAACTATACACACACTTCCCAAATGACACCCTCCCATAGCCTCCCTCCTCCCACTAAAGCCCTTATACTCTGATATCCCTGCTACTGTCTGCTGTGTTGTCGGCTCCCCAGCCATTCCCCACTACTTGCCCTTCTGGTGAATCTAGTCAGCCTATCTAGAGATCTTTGTTTTAGGAGGGTCAGCTGTTCTTCATCTGGCAGCAATCAGTTGTCAATGTTCCTTTATATAAGATTGGGGTGTGCTATTCATTTTCCCAGTTCTATGCTGGGTTACTATCTGGGAGTCCCTTTGGCCACCTGGGCCAGCAACTCAAAAGAAGGTATCTCTTATCTGGCATTGTTACTTGTTGTGTAGCCTTTATCTATGCATATGGACTCTTAAGAAATTTATTGGCCCCTTTAATCTTTGGTTACACTTTCCTTTTTGGTGTTTAAGGCCATACAGTTGGTCCAGATAAACCAATTTATTTTTACTCTTAAGGTTGTTTGAAGATCTGTTTCTCAGGGGTTGCATGGACTTGGGAGGAGCCCCTGGATCCTTTCTTTTACCAGTTCAGCCTATGTGAAGATAAGTCAAAGGTCATGATCGACCATGGTTGGTTTCGCTTGGAAGCATGGAGGAAATGATTCCTCTGTGTTGACCCTCCTTTTTGTAGACTGGATACTGGTTCAAGTATATCTGGTGAGGTATCCTCGGCCTCGTTGATCAAGAGGGCAGGTGACCCACCACAATTACAACATTTTGGGAGATGGTTATAGTCCCCTGGAACTAGTCGACCTAGGAGGGCAAGGAGCAAAAAGTGTCTTTTATGTCCCTCTGACCAAATTATTATAAGCCTCAAAGTATTTCTGTTAAACATCCAAGAAGGTTAGTTCCACCAGTCTGGTACTTATAACTAGTGTGTGTCATGTATATAAACCTTGGGAAAAGACCACTTGTTCTCAGATAAACCTTACCTAGAAATGTATTTCTTGATCTGCCATGTATAATTTGTCAGTAGGTTGTAGGAGTAATATGGCTCCCTTTGATTTTCAAAACTAGCTAGGCATTGTTTATCTCTTGCATTGTCTCACCCTTCCATCATGGTTTTCCCACTTAAGGTGCCCCCATTTCTCCCCTTTCTCTCTTAATAATACCCTTCTCCTATGAACCTATGTCTGTTGAGCTCCTTCTTTCCCCTTATCCCCTAGGTTCCTTGTATACCCTTCCCTCCTCCCTCCCTTAAACTAACCCAATTTTTATCCATATCTCCCTTATTAAGAACTGTTACCTACTATTCTTCTCCTTCAGGTTATTTCTTTTCCTTACCTCACTGTTTTCTTACCCTTGTCCTGGTTCCTGCAGTTATGTGTGTTTGCATAGTTATTTATCAGAGTCTGATCCTAGGATCCACATATGAGGGAGAACATATGTCAAGTTTTTTCTGAGATTGTGTTACTTCACTTAGTATAACAGTTTCTAGTTCCCATCCATTTACCTGCAAATTTCATGATTTCATCTTTCTTTACTGCAGAGTATAAAACTCCATCGTATAAATGAACCACATTGAGGGACATTTAGGTTGCTTCCGTCTCTTACGCATTGTGAAAAGAGCAGGAAAAAAAAATGGATGTACAAATATATCTGCAATAGGATGAGTTCTTTGGGTATATGCCAAGGAGTGGTATGACTGGATCAAATGGTAGGTTCATTTGTAGCTTTTGATCTTGATCTTAGCCAGTCTGACTGGGGTAAGGTGAAATCTTAAAGTGGTTTTAATTTGCATTTCCCTGATTATTAGTGATGTTGAACATCTTTTAAGATGTTTCATAGCCATCTTTACTTCTTTTGAGAACTCTCTGTTAAGCTCCTTAGCCCATATTTTAATTGGGTTGCTTCTTGTCTTGGTTCTGTTTTTTTGAGTTCATTATAAATTCTGGTTATTAAACCTCTGTTGTATATGTTGCTGGTGAAGATTTTCTCCCATTCTGTGAGCTTTCTGTTTGCTTCCCTGGTTGCCTCCTTTGATGTAGAGAAGATTTTTAGTTTAATGAGGTCCCATTTGTTAATTCTTGCCCCTGTTTCCTGAGCAATTGATGTCAGGTGTAGAAAACCCTTTCCTACACCTACATGTTGTAGGTTTTCCCCAATGTTTTCTTCTAAGAGTTTCAGAGTTTCAGGCTTTACTTTGAGGTCTTTGAGCCATTTGGAATTGACTTTTGTGCAGGGTGAAAGATAGGGCTTTAGTTTCATTATTCTACAGGTGGAGATCCAGTTTTGCCAGCACCATTTGCTGAACATGCTGTCTTTCCTCTGGTGAATAATCTTGGCCTCTTTATCAAATAACAGGTGGCTGAAATAGCATTTACTCATATTTCGGTCTTAAATTTTGTGCCATTGATCTATGGGCCTATTTTTTTCCAGTATTATCTTACTTTTATGACTATTGCTGTTTAATACAGCTTAAAATCTGGTATAGTAATCCCCCCGACATTGCTCTTGGTGCTCAGGGTTTTTTTGGCTATCTGAGGTCTTCTGTGTTTCCATATGAGTCTTAAAATGATTTTTTTCCAATTCTGTGAATAATGTCCTGAGGATTTTGATCGACATTGCATTGCATCTATAAATGACATTTGTTAGGATGGTCATTTTCACAATATTAATTCTTCCACTCCATGAGTATGGGAGGTCCTTCCATCTTCTGATTTCTTCCTTAACCTCTTTCTTTAAAGATTTAAAATTTTTATTGTAGAGCTCTTTAATGTCTTTGTTCAGGTTTATTCTGAGATATTTTATTTTTTATTTTGCAGCTGTTGTGAAGGGAAGTGTTTCAATGTGCTCTTTCTCTGATTCCTTCTTATTGGTGTATAGAAAAACTTCAGACTTTTGTAGGTTAATTTTGTAACCTGCCACTTTACTGAACTTGTTAAAAATTTCTAGGGGTTTTTTGGTGGAATTTTTGGCGTATCTTAGATATAATATATCATCTGCGAAAAGGGATAATTTGTTCTCTTCTTTTCTAATTATTACTCCTTTAATTTCCTTCTCATCTTATTTTTCTTGCAAAAGTTTCATGCAATATGTTAAAGAGAAGTGGAGACAGTGGATAGCCAGATTTCAATGGGAATGCTTCCAGTATTTCTCCATTTAGAATGACATTGGCTGTGGGTTTTTTATATATGGCTTTAATTATGTTGAGGTATGTTTCCTCCAGCCCAATTCTCTCTAGGACTTTGAACATAAATGCATGTTGAATATTGTCAAAGGCCTGCTCTGCATCTATTGAGATAACCATGTGGTTCTTGTCTTTAAGCCCATTTATGATTTATGATGTGTATTGACTTATGTATATTGAACCATCCCTGCATCTCTGGGATAAAGCCAACTTGATCATGGTGGATGATCTTTTTGATGTGTGTCTGTATGCAGTTTGCAAGTATCTCATTGAGAATTTTTGCATCTATGCTCATTAAGGATATGGGTCTATAATTTTCTTTTTTGGTTGTATCTTTACCTGGCTTTGGTATGAGAGTGATGCTGGCTTCAAAGAAGGAATTTGGAAGTTCTCTCTCCATTTCTATCTTTTTGAATACATTAAGTAGTATTGGATGTAGATCTTCAAATGTCTGACACAATTCTGCTTAATCGGGGAGTTTTTGTATTACTGTTTTAATTTCTTTTTGTTTTATGGGTCTATTTAAGCTGTTAATCTCTTCTTGGTTTAGTTTTGGTGGTTCCTGTGCCTTTAAATATCCATCCATTTCTTTTAGGTTTTCAAATTTAGTAGCATATAGGTTTTTAAAGTATTCCCTTATAATGTTCTGTATCTTTCTGGTGTCTGCTGTGATGTTTCCCCTTTCATCTCTGATTTTGTTGATTTGGAGGTGTTCTTTCTTTTTTTTGGTTAACTGGGCTCATGGTCTGTCAATCTTGTTTATCTTTTCAAAGAACAAGCTCTTGGGTTCTGTTAGTAGTAAAAACAATGAGTCTTTTAACTAGTAATAATCAAATACATAGGGATTAGAGATGCATGTGCAAACATGTGAGTGTTAGTAGCATTAAAAATGAGTCTATAGGAAACAACATATTTTAAAATGAAATGGAGATCTTTTTTAAAGGTTAAAAACATTCAATTTTATGTGTTACAGGGCTTATACTAAGTTCAATATTGTATAACTGTATTAATTTAGTTGTGAACCTAGAAACTTGCACCCACTTTTGAAAGAGATGTACTCTTGCTCTGTAGTGTGTTACTGAATATGTTAAAGCTGTAGTGAAATGGTTCTTCTGATCATGTAGTTTTAAAATTTTTTTAAATAATTAAAAAATTATAATTCTTCAAAGCATAAAAATTTTCTCCTTAATAATTAGTAGATGTGAAAAATATTACCATTGAAATCTACCTGGCAACTTTATATCCATGCTCAGATGCCTAGAAGCTCAGAAAGTAACCAACTGTGACTAGTAATAATCAGATATATAGAGATTAGAAATGCATGTGGAAACATCTTAATGTCAATTGCATTAAAAGTGAATTTTTCTTTATGAAACTGTGTATTTTATTAATGAAATGGGTATATTTTTTAAAGGTTAAAACCTCATTTAATTTTATGTCTTATAGGGTTTATACTGAGTTCAATATTGTATAACTGCAATAATTCAAGTGTAAACCTAAAAATTTACAGCCAATTTTGAAAGAGATGCATCTTAGCTCATGATATTGTTATTGAATCTGTCAATGCTGTTTTAATGAAATGCCTCTTTTAAGTATGTGGTTATTAAATAAATAATTAAAAAATATTTCCCTTTCTTTTATTATTTTTTATTGATATGGGAGGTTCATGACATAGCCTAGGATAGGTTCAGACTCAAGATCCTCCTCCTTCTGTTTCCTTGGTACTGGGGATATAAGGTATGTACCACCATGCATACTTCTGCTCTTCTTTTTAATTTAATGTTTCTGAGTTGTATTTTTCTTTAGATAATGGTTTATGTTTTGCATTTAAAATCTTTTAAAATTGATTTTTTGTGAAATTCATAGGATATATTTTGATCATATTCAGGCTGCCTCACCTATCTACCTGCTCCCATACCCCCCACCAAATTTCATGCATTATGTAAAATGTTAAGGCTTATCAAACCATATTTATGTCCTTAAGTGTCACTATCTAGTGTCGCTCCCTTAAAGAAAAACAGCTCTCCCTCTCTAAGTAGTCATCAGTTGCCAATAGTTCCTCAGCTAATCTTATCCATTCCCCAGTTCTGTACTGGGTTTCTGTCTGGTTTGAGCTTGCATGATTCCTGTTATGCTGTCGCTCTTGCTGTAAGTTCATATGAGTGACTACCTTGAAACCTGGTCTTCTAGTTTGCATTTATATTGTTGTGATGAAATCATTGACCAAAACCATCTAGGGGAGGAAAGGGCTTATTTGCCTTATATCTCCGTGGTCACAGTTTATCACTATGGGATCCCAAAGTAGGAACTCAGGCCAGGAACCTGGAGGCAGGAGCTGAAACACAGGCCATGGAGGAACACTACTTACTGACTTGTACCCTTATCCCATGCTCAGCTTCTTTATTATACAATACAGGTCAACCTTCCCAGAGGTGGTACCACTCACAGTGTGCTAGGCCCTCCCACATCACTGAACAATCAAGAAATCCTCACAGACATGACCACATTCCAGTCCGTGGTTGAAAACTTCCCAATTATGGATCCCTCAACCCAGGTATGTCAAGTTGAGAACTAAAGTTATTCAGTACACCTGGAAAACTATTTCCTTGTGGTCATTTAGCATCCCTGACTCTTATAGTCATTCCTCCTGCTCTTCAATAATAGTACCTGAGATTTGGATGGCAGGGGTTTGATGCACATGTTCTAACCAAGGAATAGCACCCTGAAGTCTCCTAATCTGTGCTCTTTGATCAGTTATGGCATTCTGTGTTAATCACCATCTGCTGCATGAAAAAGCTTTGATGTTGACAGTTGAGAGATGTATTAAGATTCTTTTTGTGCCCTCTTCCTCTATGTTTCGTGAGCCTTAGGCGTAGAGGTTTCATTGTCAATGTGTCACTTTGGGATGGACATCTCACAGACTTATTCTATGCATTTGACGAGTTGTGGAACTCTAATGATCTACATCTGTTGAAATAAGCTTTTTTAATGAGTGGTGAGAGGTCCACTCATCTGTAAATATAAGGATGTACATATATGGATTACACTAAAAAATTATGTTGGCCTAGGGATGTGACAAAAGTAGTTTTTTGTAACTAAGCTCTATGATCTCTCCAGCCATGTGTATGTATTTGACTATGTTTCCAGTACCACAAATGATTCCCCTCTTGGAAGAGATGGTAAGAGACAGGAGTTATCAAGGGGGAAATAGGGAAATGGGGATACTTTAACAGAGGAGAGAGGAGGAATGTTAAGCTTAAACAGGGGGAAATTTAAATAAGGCTTATGCATTGTGAAAAAACAGAGGGAAATATATTAGTTCAAAAATCCTACTGAAAAACACACATATAATCACTGATAGATGATAGATAAATGATAGATAGATGATCGATAGATATATGTAGCTCTAGATAGATAGATGCAGATGTGATATATAGATAGATAGATACAGATATAGATATAGATATGTAGATACAGATATATGTTCATGTGTATAGTTGAAGGCTATATAACAAGAAACACAGTGCCAGACAAGAGAAACCTTCCTTCTAGTTGTTGACCAGGGTAGTCCAAGAGACTCCCAAAATTACACAGGCTACTGCCACAGCCCTTGATTGCCTCATAGAACATGAAGGGAAGACCCTATTGCTGATGAAAGGGCATACTTTGGACACAGGACTTGGAGTAATGGAGCTGGAACTGACATGGAAGCCTCTTCCTTGAAGACTAGCTCTCACAATATCAGAGGCTACTACACAAGCTGCCAAGGGCGAAAATCATAGATCCTCCCAATTGTAACACATAATAAACACAATGATGATTGTCGTAGCAAAATATCTCTATTGATGCAGTAGTGGCACTCTTATCTTTGGGGGTAATCAATAGCTATCAAATTGTGAATCTTACTCTTTCTATTTAGAAGTGCTTTTTTTTAAAGTAATGAAATGACTTAGCTATGACTAATTAGAAAACAAATTATTCTTATATTACGTATAGCTTTGTGACCAACAACCAAGCAAAGGTCTTTTATGTATACCCCTTAATATTTCAAATGTTATCACCTAAGTGAAGGCTTGCTAAAGACAGCCATAAAAACCCTCTAATGTCTCTCTGTAATCATAGTTTTCAAAATATAGTGTTTTTTCCCACTGAGGCTAGAACAAACATCACATTTGTAGTATGGCCATAGTTCTTCAATCAGCTTTTCTTATTGACCAAATACAATCTTGGGTTTATAGTTACTTTTTTACATTTTTGAAACAAATTCTCATTGTGTAGAGCAGGTTTTATTTGGATATTCTTTATAGCTCCAGATGAGTTTAAAATTTTGTCTGCCTTGCCTCAAACTCCTTATTCCTGAGGTTATAAGTACCATCTAACATGGCCAAGTTTGTACTTTTCATTTTCAACTTTGAAAGCATCTTAGAGGTTATATGAATTCCTCTTGTTTTAAAAAAATTAAAAATGAAATGGAAAATACTTCTGTATGGAAATAATTTTCAAAAATTCTTTTCTACACATCACATGGAATCCAACTGTGTCTCATGGAATTTTTGGTCTGTACTTTCAAAGTGGTTTCCAATAAAAATGAAATCTGTGTTCATTGTTACATGTCTCTAGTCCTTATTATCATTCATAAATGCACATGAAACTTACTGGTGCTAATTTCTTTGCTTATGTATTTCATACTTTTTCCCAGTCATCAAATATTACAAATTCATTTGAACTTCAAATTAAACTCTATTTTTTGCACTTTATTTGAAGAGTGTTTTATTTACTAATAATCATGTACATTTTTAGCCTCTTAAAAAGCACATTTCTTCTGTTCTACATACTGTTAATTTCTTGAACAGGGATTGTGATTTTTGGACAATTATGTGTCTTTTACAAGCATTGTCACAAAACCTTGCATATAATACATGTCTCAAATGAATATTTGTAGAATGAATTAATACAGAAATCAATTCATTACCAGGAATTAGTTCTGGTTATTTCTACTTATTTTGTGTAATATCATCCACAAACAATATCTGGATGACTAGCATCAAATAATAAAAGATGTGTGATTACCAGAATGTTCTTACATTTGACTGCATGCTTTGGCACTGTTAAAGTAATTGAACTTTTTCAAATTCATACAGTTATACTTATGTTCATTAAGGTAGTTTTGTCTTTGATAAAATAAAAATATTCAATTAAGAAAACTGAAAACTAAAAAAAAAATCTATTTTAAGCAATAGCTATTCAAAAACATAAGGGGAAGTCAATTTTTTTTTTACAAATAGCACCAGTAAATCAAAAGTAATGAATATAGTTGTGTGCTTGCATGTGTGAATATTTTCTTCCTGTCTATTGAAAGTTTTTGGCACTCATTCCTATGAAGCCCTATGCACATTTTGTGATATTTTCTTTTTATTGCAATGCTCAGATGGATTATACATCAACCATCAACAATCTGTTTATGAAAGAGGGAACACTCTGGGAATTGTCAGTGAAGATCGTCTTCATATCAGTGCATACTAATGAACATTTGCTGTTCAATAAAACTGCTGGGGTCTGCAAAAGTAGATGCTTGATAATATATTTATTTTCCTTTTTAAAAAGGATTTGTATTTACAAGAAATGGTAAAGGGACTAGATATTCATATTTTATACTACTCTGGGTAAATATTTGGCAAGAAATAAAGCACATAAAAGGAAAAGAAAAGATGCCCATCAACTACGTACCCTAACAATACATAAAATATTATGATACTCTGGAAAAGCTAAATGTTAACTTTTCACGTTTCAGAGCATCAAATTCTTCAGTAATTCTTTTTATAAAAACTGCATTTTTCTTTGTGTGTGCTTGAGTTTACATGTTGCTATGATTTCTTCTAAATATATATATATCTTCTTGTTGTTCATTCCTGAGAAATTTATGCTTTCAAAATTCCAGATTTAGAATAAAATTTTGCCATAAATTGCAACTTTGGCACATGAGAATGAGGGAAACTTTAAGCCAAAGGCAGAGTGCTTGAAATTTGTGCTGTAGGAAATATAGGAGACTTCTATTTATGAGAGAGAGAGAGAGAGAGAGAGAGAGAGAGAGAGTTTGTGTGTGTGCACTCGCACGCAACAAGCATGCAAATATGTGCTTCCAAATCTTTTTTTCCAAATAAGAATCTTTTGTCTGAATTAGATCTAGTCCATAATAATTTCTAAGAGGGCATGAAATTTGTGATTGTTTTCAACAGCTAAATGAAAGTTTGATACTGACAGACTATATACAATGCAAAATGAAGCTGCAACCAAGCTGTGTAACTATACCCTAGCCCTTGTTGCTTTGAAAAGATGTAGCCATGGATATCTCCTAGATTGTCTTCTCTGTTAAGGCTAAATATTCATCCACTATATGTATACCCTATACTAAAATTGTGATTATTCTCTCATCTGGAGATGGACAAGGGGATTAATTTCACCAGATGGCTATGTGCAGTGGATAATGCTGTAGTGATTATGAGGACTCATGTATCTTCCTGGGAACTTGATTTAATGCCTTTATATAAAAATGTAGGAATAGTACTGCTGGAACATGTAGTAGTTTAAAATTTTTTTTTTATAATGGCCACCATAAAAAAATTAAAGTTACAGATTATCATGGTTTGGATTTGTATTTTTCTCTTGACTAGTGATATTGAACACCTTTTCCTATAGTTACTGGTAATCTTTACGTATTCATTGAACAAACATGTATTCAGATCCTTCATTCATTTTTAACCACATTAGTTTATTTGCTATTGAGTTTTAGTAGTTCTGGATATTATTTTTTTAATATATTCTTTGTAAATATTTTCTACTATTCAATAAGTTGTCTTTTCAACCTGTTGATGTTTTCCTTTTTCACATATAAACATTTTTAGTTTGGTGTAAACTTAGGTACTTTTTTCTGCATTTTCTATTTAATTTCCACAGAATAATTTTTAAGACAAAAGTCCTGAACCTTTCTCCCATATTCTTAAAGAAGATACATAATTCCAAGCCTTAATTTTTAATCTTTTATGCATCTTAGGTTGTATTTTTTCATGATGTAAGATAGTCAAAATTGATTTTTCGTTATTCATGTCAATAATCAGTTTTTTGATGCTATTTGATGAATAGACAGTCTTTCATTATTTATGTAGTCTTGACACCATTTTGAGGCCGACTTCACCGTGTTTTCATGGGATTATTTCTGGGATCTCAATTCTGTTCCATTGATCTTTAGGTCCATTGTTATATCAGTATTGCTCTTCTTTCTGAAGAATGCTTTTGTCCAGTCTAATTCATTTTTTGTTTCCACAAGAATCTATGATTGTTTCTTCTACATCTTAAAAAGTAACCATGTACTTTCTAACTAGAATTAAGGTCAGTTTCATAGGATGGAGCTCATACCTGACAGTGATATCTGTCCTAGGAACCTAAGATTAGATACCCCACAGGCAATAGGAGAGATCGTTACACAATTGCGCTAAATAGATATAATATTAAACTGATTTCTACTGACATTGTTATACCCATAAATTAATGCATCTGTCAACTCTCAGCAGAGAAATATCCTTATACAGCAGATGGTGATTAACATAGAGAACTACAACTGGCTAACCAACATGTGGAGAATCAGAGGCTGCTTATTCCTGATTAGGACACCTATATCAAAGTTCTACTTCCCAAGACTCGGGGATCAAGGAAGAAGAGGTGGCAGAAATGACCATGAGGCAACAGCATTTTCCAGATAGCTGATCAGTTACTCATGTTAACTCAGAGCAATGGTGACCACATGCACAAGACCCACATAAACTCATGCCAGACAAAATCCCAGACACGGGTAAGTGGGTAAGAAACACCACCCTTACCTGAGGAAGCATTGGTAACCAACCACGGATGGGAAGGAAAGATTCAGTTTCATGTAAGGGTAAGACTCTTGGTAGGCTGATCAGGCTCCAGTGAATGAACCCACACCAAAGGGCATTTGGGTTCATGGGATAAAAAAACTGTGTGCTATATGTACAAATGTGTGTATAAATAATATAAATGTATAAATATATATAAATGTAGGATATTTGGTGGGGAGTTAGTAAAGCAGTAATGAGTTATGGAAGAGGTTCTAAATATAATCAAAATTTATTGTATGAAATCTGGAAAAATTCAATAAAAAATAAAAATAAAACAAAATAAAAATTGCAGGTTGTTGAACCTATTTTCGTTTTGAAAAAAGCTATCATAGTCATAGTGGCTTTACAAATACATTGAAATTATTAGTATAAATATACCATTAAAATATATAGTATAATATAGATTTCTTTTCATTTCCCACAGTTTCATTTTTATTATTCATTGCATTGACTTCTTGTTTATTCCTATGTACTTTACCATTTTATTCTACTGTAAATGGAATTGGATTTTTTACTTCATTTTCAGATTGACTATTTTTAGTATGTAAAAGATCATATTTAAAGACTTAAAAAATTATATGCATGTGTTTGTTTGTGTATATCATGTGCGGGGAGCTTCTCATGGAGGCCTGAAGAAGTTGTGGAGTCACCCTGGAGCTGGGATTACAAGAAGTTGTAGGCTACCTGACATGGGTGCTGTAAACTGAGCTTCAGTCCTCTGAGCCATCTTTCTAGTCCAATGACAATAAATTTTTAAATATTTGTCATGTATCCAGATAATTACTTACATTATTTTTAATTCTAAAAGTCAGGGGTGAAATATTTAAATGTTTCAAGAAATATACCTGCTGTGAAAAAATTTGGGTCATAGTTCTGTTTGTTCATGGTATATGTTTTTTTGGGGTTTTTTTTTTTTTTGTCTTTTTGAGACAGGGTCTCCCTGTAGCTCCAGCTGTCCTGGAACTCACTATGTAGACCAGGCTGGCCTCGAACTCACAAAGATCCGCCTTCCTCTGCCTCCCAAGTGCTGGGATTAAAGGCGTGCACCACCACGCCCAGCCGATATGTTTTTTTTTTTTTTTTTTATGAACTGCTGAGTTTAGTCTTTGGGCACTGTATTGACCTCCTTGCTCATATCTTAGCGTTTTTGTACTTTTCTTGTAGTACTTCTTTTCATTTTGGTGTCAGTTCTACCCTCAATTGTTTTTGGCTTGAGAAGGTGGCCAATAATTCTTCAAATACTTGGTAGAATTCTTCAGTGCAGTGATACCCTTCAGTCATTCATTGAGAGGGTATTTATCACTTCAACTTCTTTACAAGGTAGAGGTCTGCTCATATTTCCTGAATTTTTCATGATTCAGTCTTGGCAAGTTGTATAATTTTAGGAATTTATCCATTTCTCCTATAACTGCCTGCTGTAACGCTTTTAGTTTTTAGTTCCTAAGACAATATTTGTAATGTTTCTTGTTATCTTTCTTTCCTTTTTTTTTTTTTTTTTTTGAGACAGGGTCTCCCAGTAGCCACAGCTGGACCCAGGCTGGACTTAGTCTTGCAGATACAACTGCCTCTGCTTCCCATGTGCAGGGATTAAATATGTGTACCACCACACCAGGCTCCCCCTTCCTTTCTAATTTTGTTTACCCTTTAGTCAATATTTTTTCTCAAAAAAAATTCAGATTTTTTTGATGTTTTCTATTTCATTTATTTCTGGTCTGATCTTTAATTCTTCTTCCTTCTGCTAAGTTCAGGTTGACTTTCTTCTTTTTTTTGTTTCTTGAGATGTAACTATGACTATTTGTTTTTTTCATGTTCAATATAGTCATGTTCAGCTATAAAGTTCTGTGTCAGTACTGCTTTCGAAGTCAATAACAAACTTCAATGTTGTGTTTCCTTTTTAATTTTTCTCACGATATTTTTAAATAGTGATGGTTGAGGAGTGTGTTGCTTAATTCCCTCATTTATGATTTTTTTTTTACTTTTTCTTCTACTAATAATTTATAAATTTATTCCACTAAGGTTCAGAAATTTACTTGGTATTATTTTCATATACATAAAGTACATGAAATCTATACTGGAGAATAATACATGAATACTTGATAAGAATTTATTTTCTGCTCATGTTAGGTAGTTAATTGTATGTATGTCTGTGATGTTCATAGCACTATTCAAGTACTTTATTTCTTTATCAATCTTATATCTAGATATTCCATTTATTGTTGAACACTATTATTTTAACTGCCTGCAGTTATTATGCTCTTATTTGACATTTCTTCCCCCAGGTTTTCTCATATTTGCCTCACATATTGGTGCTCCAGTGTTGAGTGCCTAGATAGGTAGTCAAATTCCTTGTCAGTTACCTTATTCTCATAATGTACTGTTCTTCTTTATCTCGTGTCAAGTTTTGAGTTAAAGCCTATTTTGGCTTAATTAAGCTTTGAACACCCCTGCTCTCCTTTGACTGATATTTGCCTTTGATATCAAGCTATATAATTCCACATTGATCTTATTGGGTCCTTAATTATGTAGTGAGTCTCCTATAGACAATTAACAGTTATATCATGTATTATCATCCATCTGAATATTGTATATTTTTTAAACAGAAAACAGATATTTAATGAACTTAAGGTTTAGTCTTTGAATTTTACATTGAATGGGATAATTCATACTTATATCAGTGATCAGAATATTAATCTGCATATTCATTTTTAAATTAAACTAAACGAAGGGGTATAAATCTACCATTAAAGTGACTACTGGTAGCAGAATATTTACTATTACCATATTGATTATTATTTTCTTTCTAGTTAGTGTAATTGAGAATTTATTTTCCTCTTTTCATTTTAACATATCTTTTGTTGATTTTTTTCAAGTATATACTCTGATTCCTCTTTACAGTTCTTTTGTGTATATGTGAGAACACATTTTGCAATTTAGCACTGTGCTTACACTATGCATCTTATAGCAATCTATTTTAAGATGATAAAAACTGAACTCTATTTACAAGTATTCTGCACTGTTTCACCGCCTCCCCATTCTGTGTTATTGATATCACAATTTACATATTTTATATTATACATCCTCAAGCATATTTTATACTTAACATTATTTAAATACATGTCTTTTGCTAAAGTATTGTTTTGTTTAGCATCTCTTCTTGAATTTGTAAGATTGCCTGTAACGTTTTGCTAATACAGGGTTTCAGATGCATCTATCTGGTTTTCTTATCTAGAAAAATGTTTCTCATTTATTTTTATAGAACACGTTTGCTGCATGCAGTATTTTTCGTTGGACGGTTTTTCAACAATTTGAATATATTTTCTCATTCTTAAATTAAAGGCGTCTACTGAGAAACCGATGGATGTTCCAAAATTATGTTTTTGATATCTGAAAACGGACATTCTTCAATTCATGCTAGAGTCCTTTGTGCTTCTTTGAACCTATATATCAATTTTACTCCTCAGAATTGGGGTTATAGCCATTATTTCTTGAAAACCATTTAGTCCATTTATTTTTATTCTCCTCTTAGGACATTTCATGTGTATATTGTTTGGCTTGATGGTGTTCTGCAATTACCTTAGTTTAGTTTTTACTTTTTTGTTCTTCTAATTGGGCTGTTTCAAGTGATTTACATCATAATACCATTTTTTAATTGATCAAATATGTCATTGAGTCTGAGTAAAAGTTTCATTTCAGGTGCTATATTCCTTATAGATTTATTATTTTCACTTACAGGTGGTGTGTGTGTGTGTGTGTGTGTGTGTGTGTGTGTGTGTGTGTCTGTGAGAATTCATGGGCATCATGTGCACACAATGCACATGGAGGTAAGTGGGCATGGGATGCCTTGGAACTGAAGTTACAGGTGGTGATGAACCAGTTGATGTTGGTGCTGGGAACCTAACCTGGGTCCTGTGAAACAGCAGCAGATGCTCTTAACCACTGAGCCATCTCTGCATCCCCAATTACTGTATTATTTAACTCTATTTAAAAAATTTTTAATGCATTCTACCACTTTGGTAACAATTTTCATTTTCATTCATCACTTTTCTGTATTTGTTGCGGTGGTTAATATAAATTTTTAATGAAGCTATTCTTAAACTTTTAATTAAGATGTGCAAGATTCTGAAGGTTTCGTATGTCTCTAACTTTGTGTTAAGATTTGTGTACTTGATAAACTAGTGACATGTTTTAGTCTTTGCAATGTGCCTCATATGTGGAAAGATCTTGGTCAATCAGCAGTTAAATACCCTGAGCTCCTCACATACACTTTCTCTGGATGGATATTCTCTGAACTCCTTTGTAAATTCCATTTTGAAGATATTTGGATTTGTTTCTATTTTGGTGATCATAAACTGTTTTTTTTCTTGATGGCAGCACTTCAGAATTTGAAAACTGCTGTAAAATACCTTTCTTTTTATCCCAAATTATCCTAGATAATGCCAATCCTTCAACACTCCAAACTAGACAACACAGAAATCAGTGCCTTAGATAGAGATTCCCTCAAATCTGGAGTTTGTGGACTATACTGCTATGTTTTCTTCCACAAACCCCTAAGTATTAACCCCTGTCTCTTATAACAGGTCTTCTAAAGCACCAGCAAGCTTCTCAGCTCTCTTTAGTTTCAAGCTACTCCCAGATATCTAGAGTATTGGAGATTCTATCAGTTTTTTATGATAGGAGAGACAAAATCATATTCTCCACAAAGAGCTCTTGAACTCTGGAATATTGGATGCACTCTCCATTTTTTCCTCCCCAGGAGCACCAGGGAATGTGGATTTTCTTTCCTTTGTTTCACACCGACCTGATGTGAATGACTACAGCCGATGAGCACATCCTTGTCTAAACCTCTGTCTTCGTTCTCAATGATCTCCACATTGTGCTTAGATACAAACAATACAGAAAAGTCTTTCAGGTAGCACTCCCAAAACTCCAAAAATGTGGTTCAGGCCTGTTTATTTTTTAAATATTTCATGGGCATGAATGTATTGTCTGCATGTAGATATGTGTACTCATGTCGTGCAATACACAGGGAGGTCAGAAGAGAGCATTGGATCTCCTGGAACAGGAATTACAGACAGTTGTTAGCCGCCATATGGGTGCTGGGATCCTAACCCAGGTCCTCTACAAGAGCAACCAGTGCTCTCAACCGCTAGGCTCTTCAGTCTTAATGCCTCAGTTTTCTATATCTCCTGCAAAAAGAAGCTCAGCGCTGCTGAATTTCTCACTCTCATACTGCGTTTAGCCAGGGAGATGGATATGCAAAGGGGCTGAAATGCAATTTTATAGCAGATTGTGCAGCAGCTGATTATTATACTTGCTTGGGGTTCAGGGGCATTTTAACTTGTTTGTATTTCTAGTAATATCAATTCATCTTTGTATTAATGTTGAATCAATCTTCAGGGGATAAGGAAGTTTCAAAGCTTTTAATTTTTCAGAATTGCAGATATCCTTCCAGTAAAATGCTTTTTAAGATTCGTATATGTTACTGCATGTTTCAGAATAATGTATTCATTTTAATTGCTCACTAGCATTCTATTTTGTGGGTCTACCATATGTTTTCATTTGACTTTAACTTTAAGATTAAATAATTTACCTAATTTATATTTTCTAATGCAAAACATGTAGTATCCCTGGATGGCATTTGACTTGAAATTCTCTGCGTAGTTCAAGACTGTGAGCTATGAATTAGGCTTTTAGATTTGAGGGGAAAATATCAATTTCATTTCCTGCTATAATGTGCCAAACTAAATAGAGTCTCCAAGTAGCTCATTAAAACAGTATGAGTTATGCTATCTTCCTTGCATTCTCTAGTAATTCTCTTACAGTAATTCAATCTAGACTAACCAAAGAAATATATCTTCATTGATTTATTTAAAATTTTGGATGCATAGTATATTTAACTTTATAAGTGGATCAATATTAACTAATACAAGAATTAGGAGGACCCTGAGAATTTGTATTGAAATGTTAAATACAAGGTTAAATATAGAAACAAAAACATAATAAAAGTCTTTTTATCCTCAGACTCAGTTGTAAAAAATATATATATAGTTTAGGAATCATATAACTCTAATTTATTTTATTTTAATTTATTTACATATAAATGTGAGTATAAAAGAATTTAATAAGTTAAAAGATAAAATTTATCCTTTTATTCAATTTTTGTTAATTTTATACATCTTATCCTATTTAGACACCCTCCCTCTTTTCACCCCCTTATGATGCTTAACCAGATTTGAGTCAACTTTGTGTCCTGGGCTGTCCCTTTCTGTGAGTTTATTCACTGGATCCTGGTCAAACTATCTAGCATCACTTCCTTAAAGAAGACCAAGTCTCCCTCTATTAGCAGTTTTGGGTTGCCAATAGTTTCTCAGATAACACTGGAATTTCTTACCCATTTCCACACTTCTATGTTTGGTTGTTGTATGGTTTGAGCTTTCATGGGACTCATGCCTGAAACAGAGTTTCCAGGCACCTGGGAATTTGTTCATAGGTACTGATACAGTTTATCTTTTATAAAGAGAATGCAGGTAGAATTTAGGTTTTCTTGGAAAAGTCAAAGTTTAATGTGTTTTTACTGTTTCTTGTAGATGTAAACTTGAATTATATCAAATGTAAAAATACTGAAATCTGGAGCTAGAGAGATGGCTCAGTGGCTAAGAACATTGGCTGTTCTTGCAGAAGACCAGGGTTCAAATCCCAGCACCCACACGGCAGCTAACAACTGTCCGTAACTCCAGTTCCATGGGATCCGACAGCCTCTTCTTTCCTCTTCGGGCACTGCATAACACAGGTGCACTTACCCACATGCAGGCAATACACACATACACATAAAAATAATAAAAAATATATTTTTAAATGTTGAAATCTATAAATAAAAAACAATAAAATATACAAGGGCAAGAAAAATAACTGAAGAAAAATGTCCCATTTTTTGAAATAATACTTGTTATTTTATTCATGAAAACATACTCAAATGCAAATGTTAATGGTTACTCTTTTTTCTTTTTTTAAAATTATTTATTCAATAACCACATATTTAGAAGAAGCATTTCACTATATCAGCATTGACATATTCAATAACAATTTTCTGAGCTAGGATGCGTCTCTTACAAAATTGGCCATACATTTTCAGGACTGCAGTTGAATTATTACAGTTATACAATATTATACTCAGTATAAACCCTATAAGACATAAGATTATGTGAGGTTTTAACCGTTAAAAAAGATCTCCATTTCATTATTAAAATACAGAGTTTCATACAGAAAACTTCATTTTTAAAGCAATTGACATTAAGGTGTTTGTACGTGCATTTCTAATCTCTATATATAAGATTAATATTAGTCACAGTTGGTTACTTTCTGAGATCCTTGGCATCTGAGCATGAATATAAAGTCATCAGGTAGATTTCAATGAAAATGCTCTTCACATCTACTAATTATTAAGGAGCAAATTTTTATGCTTTGAAGAATTATTATTTTTTTAATCATTTAAAAAAATTTTAATGACCACATGATTAGAAGAAGCATTTCACTACAGCTTTATCATATTCAGTACCACACTCCAGAGCAAGAGTACATCTCTTTCACAAGTAGGTGCAAGTTTCTAGGTTCACAGTTGAATTAATATAGTAATATATTATTGAACTCAGTATAAACCGTGTAAGGCATAAAATTGAATGAGATTTTAAACCTTTAAAAAATCTCCATTTCATTTTAGAATATATTGTTCCTTACAAAAATACTCACTGTTTTTGCTACCAACACTGAAATGTTGGCGCTTGCATTTCCAATCTGTATGTATCTATTACCAGACATAATCGGTTGCACTTGGATCCTTGGTGCCTGTGTATGTCTACAAACTCTTCGGGCAGACTTCAATGGTATTGTCCACCACCTCTACCAATAAGCATGACACAAGCCTCCATGCCTCCTCCTCAAACATAATACATCCTTTAAAAAATTGGTTGATTTTGTGTGTGTGTGTATCACAAAGAACATCCCAAACTATCTCATTTGACTATACACCCACTTCCCGGACAGCACCCTCCCATAGCCTCCCTCCCCCCACTAGAGCCCTTATACTGTGATATCCCTGCTTCTGTCTGCTGTGTTGTCGGTACCCCCCGGCCATTCCCCACTACTTGCCCTTCCAGTGAATCTAGTCAGCCTATCCAGAGCTCTTCGTTTTAGGAGGGTCAGCTGTTCCTCATCTAGCAGTAATTAGTTGTCAATATTCCTTTAGATAAGATTGGGGTCTGCTGTTCATTTTCCCAGTTCAATGCTGGGTTACCATCTGGGAATCCCTTTGGTCAAAATGGCCAACAACTCAGAAGAAGGTAACTGCTGTCTGGCATTGTTGCTTGTTATGTAGCCTTTAGCTATGCATATGGACTCTTAAGAAGTTATACTGGTCCCTTTAATCTTTGGTTATACTTTCCTTTGGGTGTTTAAAGCCATACAGTTGGCCCAGATAAACCAATTTATTTTTACTCTTAAGGCTGTTTGAGGATCTGTTCCTCAGGGGTCATATGGGCTTGAGAGGAGCCCCTGGCTCCTTTATTTTACCAGGTGTGCCTATGTGAAGATAAGTCAAAAGTCCTGTTCAACCCTGGTTGGCTTTGCTTGGAAGCAAGGAGGAAATGATTCCTCTGTATTAACCCTCCACTTTGTAGACTGGACACTGTTTCAAGTTCATCTGGTAGGGTCTCCTCGGCCTCCTTGGTCAAGAAAACAGGTGACCCACCACCAGTACAGGACATTTTGAGAGATGCTCATAGTCCCCTGGAACTAGTCGACCTAGGAGTTCAAGGAGAAAAAAGTGTCCTTTATGTACCTCTGAACAAATTTTTATAGGCCTCAAATTATGTCTGTTAAGCATCCAAGAAGGTTATTCCACCAGTCTAGTAACTGTAATTACTCTGTGTCATGTAGATAAATCTTGGGCAAAGACCAGTTGTTCTCAGATAAACCTTACCTAGACATATATTTCATGATCTGCTATGTATAATTTGTCAGTAGTTTGTAGGAGTAATATAGTTCCCTCTGGTTTTCAAAACTAGCTAGGCATTATTTATCTCTCACATTGTCTTATTATTTTTATTTTACATGTATGAG
>NW_008351466.1:3699946-3702576 GCF_000622305.1 Nannospalax galili | reverse complement strand
GAGTTCTTTGGGTATATGCCAAGGAGTGGTATAACTGGGTCAAATGGTAGGTTCATTTGTACTTTTTTAAGAGTTCTCCACACTGCTTTCCATAGGGGTTGAACAAGTTTTCAGCCCCACCAGCAGTGGATGAGTGTTTCCCTTTCCCCAAATCCTCTCCAAAATTTCGTATCATTTGTTCTCTTGATCTTAGCCAGTCTGACTGGGGTACAACGAAATCTTAAAGTGGTTTTAATTTGCATTTCCCTAGCTATTAGTGATGTTGAACACCTTTTAAAATGCTTCATAGCCATCTTTACTTCTTTTGAGAACTCTCTGTTAAGCTCCTTAACCCATCATTTAATTGGGTTGCTTCTTGTCTTGGTTCTCTGTTTTTTGAGTTCGTTATATATTCTGGTTATTAAACCTCTGACGGATGTGTCACGGGTGAAGATTTTCTCCCATTCTTTGGGTTTCCTGTTTGCCTCCCTGGTTGCCTCCTTTGATGTAGAGAAGCGTTTTAGTGTAATGAGGTCATATTTGTTAATTTTTGCTCTTGTTTCCTGAGCAATTGATGTCTGGTTTAGAAAATCCTTTCCTACGTCTATATCATGTAGGCTTTTTCCAATGTTTTCTTCTAATAGTTTCAGAGTTTCAGGCTTTACATTGAGGTCTTTGAGCCATTTGGAATTGCCTTTTGTGCAGGGTGAAACATAGGGCTTTAGTTTCATACTTTCTACAAGTTGAGATCCAGTATTTCCAGCACCATTTGCTGAACATGCTGTCTTTCCTCCAGTGGATATTCCTGGCCCCTTTGTCAAATATCAGGTGGCTGAAATTGCATTTACTCATATTTTGGTCTTCAATTTTGTTCCATTGATCTATGGGTCTATTTTTGTGCAGTACCATGTTGCTTTTATGACTATAGCTCTGTAATAGAGCTTAAAATCTGGTATAGTAATCCCCGCAGCATTGCTCTTAGTGCCCAGGGTTGTTTTGGCTATCCGAGGTCGTTTATGCTTCCATATGAATATTAGGACTTTTTTTTTCCAATTTTGTGAAAAATAGGCTGGGAATTTTGATTGCCATTGCGTTGAATCTATAAGTAACTTTTGGTAGAATGGTCATTTTCACAATATTCTTCTAATCCATAAGCGTGGGAGGTCCTTCCATTCTGATGTCTTATTCAATCTCTTTCTTTAAAGATTTCAAAATTTGATTGTAGAGCTCTTTAATGTCTTTGGTCACGTTTATTCCATATATATATTTTTTTTTTTTGCAGCTTTTTTGAAGGGGAGTGTTTCCATGTGCTCTTTCTCTGATGCTTGTTATTGGTATATAGAAAGGCTACAGGCTTTTGTAGGTTAATTTTGTAACCTGCAACTTTACTGAACATGTTAATTATTTCTAGGAGTTTTCTGGTAGAATTTTTGGCATCTCTTAGATATAATATCATATCATCACCCCTATTTTAAGGATGGGTGATCTGTATATTCAGAGAGCTGGAGTTATTTTACCCACACTTGTAAACAGTGCCCACTGACTTACTCAGAAACCACAACCAAACCAAAGCCATCCAAAGTGACCCAAAGGCAAACAGACTTGTGGAAAAACTAATGACACCTTCCTTAAATAGCCTTTGTGTGAGTCCTTGTTATTGGTATATAGAAAGGCTACAGACTTTTATAGGTTAATTTTGTAACCTGCCACTTTAGTGAACGTGTTAATAATTTCTAGGATTTTTCTGGGTGGAATTTTTCATGTCTGTTAGATATTATATCATATCATCTGCAAAAAGGAATAAGTTGATCTCTTCCAATTATTACTCCTTTAATTTCCTTCTCTTTTCTTATTGCTCTTGCAAGAGTTTCAAGTACTATGTTAAAGAGAAGTAGAGAGAGTGGACTGCCTTGTCTGGTCCTGATTTAAATGGGAATGCTTCCAGTTTTTCTCCATTTAAAATGATGTTGGCTGTGGGTTTGTTATATATCTCTTTAATTATGTTGAGGTATGTTCTCTCCAGTCCAATACCCTCTAGGACTTTGAAAATAAATGCATGTTGAATTTTGTCAAAATCCTTGTCTGCATCTATTGGGATGACCATGTGGGCTCTTTGAACCCATTTATATGATTTATGATGTTTATTGACTTACGTATATTGAACCATCCTTGCATCTCTGGGATAAAGCTGAAATTATCATGGTGGATGATCTTTTTGATGTGTGTCTGTATGCAGTTTGCAAGAATCTCGCTGAGAATTTTTGCATCTATGTTCATTCAGGATATGGGTCTATAGTTTTCTTTTTTGGTTGTATCTTTACCAGGCTTTGGTATGAGAGTGATGCTGGCTTCATAGAAGGAATTTGGAAGTTCTCCCTCCATTGCTATTTTTTTGAATAAATTAAGTTGTATTGGATGGAGATCTTCTTTAAATGTCTGATAAAATTCTGCTGTAAATCCATCTGGTTCTGGGCTTTTTTTAGATGGGAGATTTTGTATTACTGTTTAAATTTCTTTTGGTTTTATGGGTCTGTTTAAGCTGTTAATCTCTTCTTGGTTTAGTTTTGGTGGTTCCCATGGCCTTTAGATATGCATCCATTTCTTTTAGGTTTTAAATCTAGTAGCATCTAGGTTTTTAAAGCATTCCCTTA
>NW_008351466.1:3687341-3699617 GCF_000622305.1 Nannospalax galili | reverse complement strand
AGAGCTATAAACTCCCCTCTAGGAACCACTTTCAGCGTGTCCCAGAGGTTTTGTTGTGTTGTATTGTCCTTTTCTTTTAATTCCAGGAATACTTTTATTTCTTTCTTAATTTCTCTTTTGACTCATTCATCATTCAGGTGTGTGTTGTTTAATCTCCATGTGTTCATGTGGTGATTAGGTCTTCTTCGGGTGTTGATTGTAAGCTCTATTGCATTGTTTTCTGATAGAATGCATGGAAGTATTTCAATCTTTTTGTATATGTTGAGGTTTGATTTGTGCCCCAGTATATGGTCGATTTTGGAGAAGGTTCCATGGGGTTCTGAGTAGAAACTATGTCCTTTGGTGCTTGGTGAAATACTCGGTAGATGCTTGTTAAATCCATTTGATATATGGTATTGTTCAATTCAGATGTCTCTCTGTTAACTCTCTGGCCTGTTGACCTATCTAATGGAGACAGTGAGGTATTGAAGTCCCCTACTATTAATGAGTTGGGGTTAATATGGGTCTTAAAGTCCTGCAGTATTGATTTTATGAAGTTGGTTCACCCAGAGTTGGTGAATATTTGTTCATAATTGTAATATCTTCTTGAGTCACTGTTCCTTTGATCAGAATGAAGTGGCCCTCTTTGTCTCTTCTGATTAGTTTTAGTTTAAAGTCTATTTTGTCAGATATTAGTATTGCTATGCCTGCTTTTTCTTACTGCCATTTGCTTGGTATTTTTTTTCCCATCCTTTCACTTTGAGATAGTATCTGTCCTTGAAAGTGAGATGAGTTTCTTGCAGACAACACAAGATGGGTTTTGTTTCTTAAGCCATTCACCCAGTCTGTTTCTTTTGACTAGGGAGTTCAGTCTGTTAATATTTAACGTTATTAATGAAAGATGAGTATTGAATCCTGTCATTTTTATTTCTGTTTATATTCTTGATATAGCTGTACTTTTCCACACTTATACCTACATTGGATTTCTTTCCGCAACTCCTTAAGTATAGTAATTTCTTTCTTCAGCTCTTTGTATTGCTTCCAGAACTCTCTGAAGGGCTGGTTTTGTGGATATGAATTCCTTCAGCCTATTTATGGCATGGAAGATTTTTCCTTCCCCTTTGACTATAATAGATATTTTAGCTGGGTATAGTAATCTGGGTTGGCATCTGTGGTCATTTAAAACTGGGAATACTTTGGTCCAGGCTCTTCTGGCTTTCATAGATTGCACTGAAAAGTCAGCTGTAATCCTAATGGGTTTTCCTTTATATGTGCCTTGTTGTTTCTCTTTTGCAGCTTTCAGTATTGTCTCTTTGTTTTGTACGTTTAGTGTTTTTACTATGATGTGCCATGGAGAGTTTCTTTTCTGGTCCTGCCTGTTTGGTGTTCTATATGCTTTTTTTATTAGTATGGGCATGTTTTTCTTTAATTTTGGGAAATTTTCTTCCTTTATTCTGTTGAAGATATGATCCATGCCATTATCTTGTGATTCTTCTCCTTCCTGTATGTCTATGATTCATAAGTTTGGTCTTTTTATGGTGTCACACAATTGCTGCATGTTCCATTCTTGTGATTTCTTAAAATTTTCATAATCTTTTCTTGAGTGTTCTAATTTGTCCACTTTATCTTCCAGTCTTGATATTCTGTTTTCCATTTCATTCATCCTGTTGTTGAGGCTTTCTCCTGTCATTTCTAATTGACTTACTGAGTGTTTCACTTCCTTCTTCTTTTCTGCTGGAGTATTCTTCAATATTTCTAACTCTTTTCTGAATTCATTCAGAAGTTTATCCCTATCTTCCTTCAGTTCTTTGATTTCTTTGTTTTTGTGTTCTTTAAATTCACTGAATTCTTTTATCATGTTTGTAATTGTTCTTTTGAGTTCCATGTCCTGCATTATCTCTAAGGGGTTCTCATTGTACTCCTTTAGAGGACTATTGGTATTTTGTGGAGATGTGTTATTTTGGTTTTTCATGTTGTTATTTTTTCTCTGTGATTTTGACAAGTGGATTTCTTTTGTAGTTTCTGATTCTTTTGTGAGACTCAAGCCTTCAAATTTAGGTCTGCTTTTTTTGTGGACTTTATATGTAGAATTCAGGTTTTCTTGGAAAAGTCAAACTTTAATGTATTTTTACTGTTTCTTGCAGATGTGAACTTGAATTATATCAAATGGAAAATAATTGAAATCTGGAGCTGGAGAGATGGCTCAGTAGCTAAGAACACTGGCTGTTCTTGCCAAAGACTGGGGTTCAAATCCCAGTATCCACATGACAGATAACAACTGTCCGTAACTCCAGTTCCAGGGTATCCAACAGTCTCTTCTGTCCTCTTCAGGCATTGCACAACACGGGTGCACTTACCCACGTGCAGGCAATACACACATACACATAAAAATAATAAAAAATGTTTATTAAAATGTTGAAATCTATAAATATAAACAATAAAATATACAAGGGCAAGAAAAATAACTGAAGAAAAATGTCCCATTTTTGGAAATAATATTTGTTATTTTATTCATGAAAATATACTCAAATGCAAATGTTGATAGTTACTTTTTAAGAAGAGTTAAGAAACATGATTATTTAATATGAAGATGTTCTTCAGAATAATTGATTCTTTTTAAAGTTTTATTTATTATTTTTATTCTATGTGTATGAGTGTATTGCCTGCATGTGTGTAAGTGCAACTGAGTCATGCAATGCCCACAGAAATCAGAAGAGGTATTGGATTCACTGGAACTGGGCAGTAGTTAGCTGCCATGTGGATGCTGCGAATAGAATCCAGGTCCTCTGCAAGAGCAGTCAGTCTTTTTAACTTCTGAGCCATCTCTCCAACTCCAGAATCATTATTTCTAAGGATAAACCATTTATTACAGATTATTACGTATTTATTTAATGGTGTATTTGCATGTGTTTGAGTGAATGTATGTGTGTGTTGTGTGTACATTGCATTTAGGGGCAGGTGTTACACATTCCTCTATTTGTGGAGAGACAGGGAGTGTCCAGTGCCTTTCTCTGTCACTCTGTGCCTCAGTTCTTTGAGAAAGTGCATTTCTGTGCATCTGGAGCTTCAGTTTGGAGACAGGCTTGGCAGCCAACAAACCTCAGCAAATCCCTTTCTTTAAACCCTTCAGTTACAATCTCCCATGTCACCATGTCCAGCTCTTTACATGGGTTTGGTGATCTGAACACAGTTCCTAATGCTTGTGGATTTATCCAGCAAGTGCTCTTTCCAACTGAACAATCTCTCTAGCCCCTACATTTGTATTTATTACTCATAATACTTAAGTCACTAAAATTATATATAGGTTAAAATGAAACCTTATTATCAAAACATAGTTAATCAAGTATTATTTTCTTTTGTGGATGTAACAGGTACACAAACAAACTGGAAAAATTGAAGATCGTAGCATGACTAAATTCTAGGAGATTAAGCTTCCCTATTAACTTGTGATATAAAACTCTTTAATATCAAGTAGTTGTCAGGAAGAATAAGAAATCACTATCCCACCTACAGAAAACACAAATGTTCACAGATTTATGAAGCATTTATATTCTTAAATAATCATTGTTAATTAGAAAATGCAATAAGATGAAAATGCATTTATTATACATAACATAGGAAACATTATAGCTTACCAATGGAGCACACTATGCTGTATCATTTGTTTACCACTATGATTGTGTGGAACATTGGGAACTGCAGCATGAGACTGTAATTCAGCATCACAAGACAGTAACAAAGAACCAATAACTACCATAGGGAAAAATTCAAAATTCAAAATTTTCTTTAAAAAATGTCATTCATTCTTTGAGAATTTCATACAAGGTATTTTGATTATATACATGGCCCATCCCCCATCTCCTTCCAGATACATGCCCATGTACCTATCCACTCAACTACAGGACATCCTTATTGCTTTACAACCCATCGATTCCAATTTGTGTTCCTCAAGAGTGTGGTCCACCTACTTTGGTCACACCATTAAAGAAAATTGCCTCTCTGCCAGCAGCTATCAATTGCCAAAAACCCCTCAGTTAGGGGTGAAAAACTTTTGCCATCTCCCCACTCCATGCTGAGATTTTGTCTGGCTTGAGCTTGTGTATGTCTTGTGTATGCTGTCACTACCTCTGTGAGTTCATATTGCAACTGTCATGCTGTGACCAGAAAACACTGTTTTCTTGTAGTCATCCATTGCTTCTGTTTCTTTCAATCTTTCTGCACCCCCTTCCTCCAAAACACAGAGTCTTTGAGGAGCAATGTGATATAGATGTTGATTTAAGTCCAATCACTCTGTTGTCTCTTATTTTATGCACACTGAACAGCTGTACATCTCCATGATGATTACTGTCTACTGAAAAAGAAGCTTCTCTGATGAAGACTGAGAAACAAACTTATGATGGATATAATTATGATTCACTAGGAATCAATTTAGTACAATGTCCATTTAGCAGAGTAATAGTACTAGCTGCTCTCCCCTATGAAATATCTAGCCACAGATTATTGATCCCAATTATGAGAGGTATGTGTTCTATGTTGTGGATCAGGCTTAATCAATTAGAATCATTCTCATAAGGTTTGTGCCACTATTGCATGAGTGAATCTATCTTGCCAGGCCAGGTGTTAATGTAGCTTGCAGAGTTCAGAACTGGAAAAGGCTGATGATTACTTTTCTCTCCTGGTAGTATGCCTAGCACCTGCTAGCCCTATGAATGCTAGTCAATAGGGATGAACCTTCCAGGCCAGTACCAGCTTGATTTCTGCATGTCTTATGATTCAAGTATGTAGTGTTTTCAGCGATAGTGTCTTACTGTTAAGTTCTGGTGGGTAACATAGAGGGTAACCTGTAAGATTTGGGGGTCTATGGAATCCTAAAGGACAAAAACTCTAAAAGAGATAAGCAATTCCTGACCCTGGGCTTTTACTTCCCTGTGGTGTCTGGTGGGGACATTGCCTAATACATGGTAACTTCATTTAAGTTCTTTTCATAGTTATATGTATATATTTTTGGAATCTTCTTCAGTAGTGGGATTTCATATGATTTCTCTGTTATTTATCTCTTAGTATGCTCCCTCTTCTATCCTATCTTTACTTTCCCTATTACATTTAATCCTTCCTGTTCCATTATTGCTCCTTTCCCTCTTTACATCATCATATTCTATACCCACTCCTTTGATAAGTGGTTCCTGCCACTTTTAGATTTACATCCCTACAGCTTTCTCCAGAGAAATGGAAGACTAAAATTCTCAACAGTGCCATTACAAATTGTAAGATAAATTTTCATTGGTCTGGACTAGATCACATGCCCAATTATATGAGTAATTTACTATAATCATTATGGCATAATGCTGTAATTACTCTCACAGGAGTTACACATTAAGTCATTAAATTCTGGGTCTCGAAGTTGAGGTGGATACATCAAACAAGGATCCCTAGAAATAAAGAGGAGGTGGATTCTTAGTAGGAAAATAAAGCTCTCTACATACAGGGAGATTGTAGAAATTTTGCAATGGATTTCAACTTTAGTTTTTATCTAAAAAAGAGGAAATTATGTAACTAAATGTCAAATGTTATTAGGATGAATTAGTTCAACAACCTAATGACAAATTCCACGTACAATATCTTTACGTGAAGTCTGTGTGTATAGCTAAAGGCTACATAACAAGAAACAGTGCCAGACAGGCGAAATCTAACATGAGTTGTTGGCCTGGGTGGTCCAAGAGACTCACAAAATTACACAAGCTATTGCCACAGCCCTTGATGGCTTCCCAGAACTTGAAGACAAAACCCGACTGCTGAAGACAGAACATACTTCGGACACAGGATTTGTAGCAATAGAACTGCCACTGACATGAAACCACTTTCCCTGAAGGCTAGTTCTCGTAGCTTTGGAGAGCACTATGAAGGTGCCAAGAAAAAACATAAATTGATGGACCAACACCAGCTTCAAGACCAAATAACCACATTAATGACCAGCACAGCACAGGATATTGGTGCAGTAGTGGCACGTTTATCTTGGGGGCAATCAACAGCTACCTAATTGGATTAAAACCCTTTCAAAAGTAGGAAACTCAAGTGTGGTACTGTAAACATAACCAAATAGACATGGCTGGAGAGGTCATAGATCTTAGAGCAAACCAGATGACTGTCACATCCCCAGACTAATGTAATTTACTATGTGCAAAATATGTATCCATATTGTTTCAGACAAATAACCCAGTCACCACGCTTCAAAGAAGCTTCTGCACCACACAGAGACTACTACCAAGTATCACAACTGGGCACACACAGACATTGTCTATGAATTGTCCAGACCTAAGCAACACATCTGCAATGCAACCTCTACACCTAAGGCACATGGATCATAGAACAAGGGTAAGGAAGAGGTCACTAATGAATCTGTCAATTCTTGTTAATGAAGAAACACATGCAACAGAAAGCCAGAAACACAAAAGGTCACAAATGTGTAAAACATAGAGATTAAGAGTCTGCAGATTGCTGGTCCTTGAACAGGACTCCTGTATTAAACTTCACCCACCCAGGACTCAGGGACCATTGAGGAAGAGGGGGTGGAAAGATAGTAAGAGCCAGGGAGGAGGTGCATGACCATATGGAAACAGAGTCCTACAAGCTCCTGGGACCCTGCTCATATGATTCTATGGCAATGGTGTCAGCACACAAAAGTCACATGCAAACTCAGGCAGACAAAAAGCCAGCAGAGAACTGGGGAAATGAACATCAAACCCCAATCTTAGGTGAAGAAACATTGGAAACCGATTGCTACTAGGTGAGAAAGAGGTGATCTTCTTTAAAAAAGAGCCTCTAGAGAGGCTGACTAGACCACGGACTTGACACATTGGGCCTTAACATGAAAGACAGAGTATATGAGTTTCAGTGCGGGGGGGGTATGGGAGGTTGCCAGTGGGAAAGTGGTTATAAAGATGATTGAGGCTGTTAAAGATATTCTATATAAAATACACAAAAATTCAATAGAAACAAATAAAAAAAAAGAAACAATAGTAACAAATAGGGCAAGAAGTTATTAATTAAAAATGGGACAATAACAATAAGAAACATATTGTAGGTATATTGTAACAATATAGAAACCACTATACTACTAACACTTGGGTGAAAAACAGAACTCATGGTGAAATGAATTTTAAAACTAGGACTGCAATTGCTCGAAAGCATTGACAAGAGTACATGAAACCAGACCAGAAATACTTAACCAAGTAAATATCTAAACAGAAAGATAAGAAAGGAAAGGCTCTTGCTAGCTAGTACTACAATAGTGGTTGCTAGTAAATCTGATGAGAACAAAGGAAAAAAGGTATCTCTTAGGTATTAGAATAAATAGTGGAACAGGCAAGCATGTTTAAAGGATGGTAAATTTGTGCAAATGATGTTGAAATGCTTATTTCTGTCCATAAACTTCTTAGGACTGGCGATATAAAATATTAAACAATATTTTGGAAGATAAAAATTAGCATTAGATTTATGTTACCAATGAAGGACAGGTGACAATTTTGCATATCCAGGTGTGATCTCAGACCAGGGTAGACTATTATATATAAAATGATCTTGATAAGATCACAAAAACTGAAAGTAATCATTAGGAAGCATAACAAACAAAACTAAAGTTAAGATTGTTCATTAAAATGGATAGCTGTTAGAAAACGTTAGGACTTGGGGCAATAAGCACATTTATTAAAAATTTACTTCCTGTGCATCTCAACTCTTAGGCCTGATGGGGTGCTCTGATTTGTGTGTGCTCCACACTTTCAATGTTTCCCTAGCCAGGCCAATATTGTGTTCCCTTTCGAAGATCTGCCAACACCTTGGCATTCTTAGTTCTCAGGCCTGCTGGGGTTGCTCTTATTCATGAACCCTAGACCTGTGATCTCCCCAAGTCTGACCGGTGGTGAGTTCCCTTTCCCAAGACCTGTTTGTGTCTGGCCATCTAAGCTCCCAGCCCTACTCAGGTTGCAGTTTTCGACCCACAAACTTCCCCAGCCAACTTATCAGCCAAGCTACTCACCTAGCTGACCCTGTTGATAAAATGTGGATTCAATCCTGGAAACTTAGACTCAGAAGTTACAACTATTCCTAGGTGAAGTGAAACTTCTTATACCTCATTTGCATGTAAATATAAATTGGCCCCTAAATTGATCATAAAGCAATATTTAATTGGCCATAACCTGTCAGGCTGGCAAAACAGCAAAGAAAGATAGAAACAAACACTCAAAAAAGAACCTACCCATATCAAGAAACATTACCACTGACACTAGTCCAAATGACTAGCTCTCATCAAAAAATGAAAAAAAATCATGAACATCCAAGATAATAGTCTATTCCAGAAATTGGCATGCACACTGTAATGTTTCCTGAGAATACCAACATGACATAAGCAAAAGTCAATGATTTCAATATAGCAATTATAAAAATGTTCAAGGAACTCAAAGAGCATGTGAATAAAAGATTGTGAAAATGCAAACAGTTCAGTGGTATAACCAAAACAATTCATAGGAAAGAAGAAAAAGGAAGTAGAGGAAATGAAACACTGACTATCAGATCTTGAAGACAAGGCTTGGGAATTGGATTTTTAATCAAAGAAAATGTCAATCTTAAGAGCCAGGCTTGGTGGTGCATGCCTTTAATCCCAGCACTCAGGAGGCAGAGGCAGGCGGATCTCTGTGAGTTCAAGGCCAGCCTGGTCTACATAGTGAGTTCCAGGACAGCTGGGGCTACATGGAAACCCTGTCTCAAAAAAGACAAAAAAAAAGCTGAGAAGTGGAATATGCAAGACCACTGACACACTGTGAAAAGAACAAATACATGAATCACAAGTATAGAATAAGGAGAAAAAAATCCCATGTCAAAGGCACAGAAAACATTTTTTACAGAATCATAGAAGACTTCCCAAATCCATGGAAGAGACACCTATCAAATTACAAGAGGCATACAGAACACCAGATAGAAAGGAAAAAAGAACCTCCTCACTTCACATAACAGTCAAAACACTAAGCATACAGAAGAAAGAAAAGATGTTGTAGGATAAGATCAAGTCACATATAATGACAGGCCATCAGAATAACAGCTGACTGAATTTTCACTGAAGACTATGAAATCCAGAAAGATTCAACCTAATTTCCTAAAAGCCATGAAAGAAGGATGCTAGCCCAGAGTCCTATACAAAGCAAAATTATCAGTTGTAATTGAAGGAGAAAAATTTAACATGACACAAAAAATAAGGAATTTATGACTGTTGGACCCCCAGTTTGGGGTACCCAACGTTCACGGGAGGCCGCACCCCAATAACTCAGTCCCCAGACCAGGAGATGCAACAAGCAAGAGGATTTTATTGGTGTCTGAGCAGACGGGCTCCTGCCTCACTCGGAAAGGAGAAGCCCCGAGCTCAGCTTACAGGCTGCTTATAAAGGCAAAAACCACAAACCGCAAGCGGCTCCTAAGCCAAGAAAAGCAGAAGCGGGAGGGGGATTTCTCGGGTGATTTCCAGCTTGGGCGAGGTGCACAAAAAGGTCAACTCTTTCTCAGCAGTTAGAATTGTTTTTCGTTTTACTTTCTTGTACAACTTTTCTTTGGCCTGGGGGACTTGGTTTGAATCCATCATTCCTCCCTTTTCTTACGGCAAGATTTTAATCTTAAAATCTATAGGTCTTCTGTTCTTTTTAGAGCATGGTATTGTTGGGTAAGGACCAAGGCCTGAGTCACCGATAATTGGTCCCTGATAAATTGTAGCAGTCTGTTGAGGATGCATGGCCCGAAGGTTAAAAGAAGGAGAAGAATAACTATGGGGCCTATTAGGGTGGACACTAGGGTAGTTAACCAGGGGGTTTTACTAAACCATCCTTCAAACCACCCCTGCTTGGATTCACGGTCTTTTTGTCTTTTATCTAACCTCTGGCGGAGTTTAGTCATAGAATCTCTAACAACCCCCCAGCTGTCAGCATAGAAGCAACATTCCTCACCTAGAGCTGCACAGAGCCCTCGTTCCTTGAGGAAAATCAGATCCAACCCCCTTCTATTCTGTAATACTACTTCTGAGAGGGAGGTTAGGGATTTCTCTAAGTGGGTAATTGACTGTTCTATTGCCCTAATGTCCTCATCTACAGCCATCTGTAACTCTGCATAATGTTGTGGTCCTTGTATTAGGGCTGCTGTTCCGGTTTCTACCCCAGCAGCCACCCCTACTCCCAGAGGTATTGCTAGAGTTAGGGACACAGGCTCTCTCTTATATCTGCTTGATTGTTACTCAAAAAACTGTTCTACAGAATCTATGGGGTGATAGAATACCCGGGGCAAGAGCTTAATCATGACACAGTAATCTTGAGAGGTATTAAGGACCATACTGGCTACACAGGGAGACAACCCAGAGTTACAGGCCCACCAAGCCCCTTGTGGAGGTAGGAGATAGTAATTCCCTTCCCCTGGGGGTACAGAAATAGTGGAGTTACAAAGGTGGGCATGAGTTGGGGGTGGGTTTCCTAAGCAGGGTCCAGATCCTGAGACTTCCATGAGGGTTAGGGGGTGAGGGGTCTCTTTATGGCATTGGTCAGCTGAAGTGGTGTTATTGAATGTACCTCGTGTAGCTATGCCTTCGTAATAAGGGGGTGCTGCTGCTAAACATAGCCAACAAAATTCAGTCAGGTTGGGGTCTGTCTGTCTCATGGCCTTATATGCTCCTTGGATTAGATTGAACAGTTGGTCCCCCGTGGTCGAAACCTTTTGACTTGGTGGACTGGGGGGTCTGTTCTGACAGGATATTGGTGGGGGAGGTGTTAGAAAAAGGGTTGGGGAGGTGCTGTGAGGTGGCTTCAGGTATTAAAGCTGGTGGGGGATTTGGGTAGCTAGGGATGGGTTTCTGGATAGGCAAGATGGAGTTGCGACCTATACCTGTTGGGTAGGAGGAGGTATCTCTTCTAATAGTAAAAAGGAGGGCATCATCTATCCATTCCTTATATAGTCTGATTCTCCAAGAATACCCCTTGTCCCAATCTGTAGCCTTCTTTCCTGCTGCTGTGAATTTTACCCGGAGGGGGTTACACCATTTACTTTGACAGGCCTGTTTATGAGTAGTTTTCCACTTGTCAAATTTTCCCTGCAAATGACTGTTCTCATGAGAATAATTTGCTTTTACAGTGATGTAATCCCATGATGAGGTCAGGGACCACCAGGTGTCCCCGGTTGTTTTGCATCCCCAGTTTTTGCAGTAAAAGTAGGCCCTCCCTCCACATTGGGGGTTGAGCTGCTTATCCCGGTAGTTGCCTGGGCAGACATAGAAGGTTAACGTATGCAACATGGCCCAATGTTCATGAGGGCCACATCCCCCCCATGGGTCAAGTCCCAATCTCCCGGGGGGACTTTCCTTGTCAGGTGCCACCTCAGTATTCCAGTTTCCTTCTAAGTCCCAGGGCTCCGGTGCTCCTAAGGCTAATTTACACAGATCTGGATACATTATAGGCCACCAAGTGCCCTTGGGTGTCATTTTGTGGGTTTCAAATACTACAATACCCATTTGATTGATCACCCGCCAGGTGGTCAGCATAGGGAGATGGGGGCTTCCTTTACTGGGGACAAACCTACAATCAAGTAGAATCATTAGGTATCTCTGGAGAGCCTTATTTTTAGAGGGTTGGATGTTTTGTGTAGATGCCATTTTCCAGCGTCCTCCTGGGTCAGGGCTCTTTTGGCGTGGGAAGAGTGGATCCAGGCCGAAATCCCATCTACTTTGAGGGCCATGGGCATAGTCAGGAGAACCGTGTAGGGTCCTTTCCACTGTGGTTCAAGAGTCTTTACGTTGTGTCTTCTCATGTACACCTGATCTCCAATTTGGTAGGAGTGGGGCGTTTGTGGACTCCCAGGCTGGTAGACAGCAGCCAAGGACCTCCAAACCTGGTTCTGGATGATCTGGAGGGCTTGGAGTCTTGTTTTCAGGCTGGGGTTATCAAAAGAAGAGGGCAAGGGGGACAAGGTTACATTGAGGACAGGAGACAGTCCTCCAAAAAGGATTTTGTAGGGGGTTAGGCCATGTATAGCAGGAGTATTTCTAGCCCGAAATAGAGTTAGAGGTAGGAGCTGCACCCAGTCTTTAGTGCCAGTCTCTAGAGCTAATTTGGTTAAGGTCTCTTCAATGGTTCTATTCATCCTTTCTACCTGTCCTGAACTTTGGGGTCTGTAAGCACAATGTAATTTCCAATTGATCCCCAATGCTTTGGCCATTCCCTGACTTACCTGGGAGACGAAGGCTGGGCCATTATCAGACCCAATTTCCTTGGGCAG
>NW_008351466.1:3673528-3687245 GCF_000622305.1 Nannospalax galili | reverse complement strand
ACTAGGAGATATTTATAACCATATTTTCCTGGGAGGACCTCAGTAAAATCTACCTCCCAATTAGTCCCTGGTCGTGTCCCTCTTTCTCTCTTGCCAGATGGGACCTTTGATCTGGAAGCATTTACCAGGGAACATGAGACACAATCTCCTACTACCTTCTGAACTAGCTGGTTAAGGTCCGGGAAGTAATAGAATTGTTCTTCTCTTTCTAGTAGTGTTTTTAGTTTCTTGTGTCCTAAGTGCGTCCACTGGTGGAGTTGGGAGATTAGCTCAAGGGCCGCCTTTCGGGGCAGTATGATTCGATCCTGATATCTCCACATTTTAGTTTCAGGATCCATTATTGCGCCCAACTCTTGGGCTACTCTTAGGTCTTGTTCGGAATAAATGAAGAGATCTTTTTCTGGTTCCTCCGCGTTCTCAGCCTCCGGTGATGATTGGGCGTAGAGAATGCAGGTGCCTTCTGCTACCTGACACGCAGTTTCATCTGCCATCCAATTGCCCCGAGCAATCGGCCCCTGGTCTCGCTGATGTCCAGGGCAATGGATAATGCTGACCTTTTCAGGTAAGTACAAAGCTTGTAGAAGGGCCACTATTGTTTCCTTGTTTTTAATGTCTTTGCCTGCCGAGGTGAGGAGCCCCCGCCTCCGGTAAATTTCTCCATGTACATGAGCCGTGGCAAACGCATAGCGGCTGTCGGTGTAAATGTTGACCTTTTTGCCCTCTGCTAATTTTAGGGCCTGGGTTAGGGCTTCTAATTCAGCCCATTGGGCCAATGTTCCGGCCAGCAGGGCTTGGGCCCAGATTATCCTTTCCCCATCAACCACTGCCACCCCCGCCTTACGCTTACCGTCTCGTAGAAAGCTGCTCCCATCCATATACCAAGTGGCATCTGCATCTGTTAGGGGCTGGTCGGTGAGGTCTTCCCTAGTCCCATGCGTCTCCACAACTATTTGCTGGCAGTCATGGGGAATCTCAGTGCCTTTCTCGGGGGCTGGTAGCAGCGTGGCGGGTTTTAAGGTGGCAGGGCTACCAAACTTGATCTTTTCTGGATTTAATAGTAGTGCCTGGTAATTGGTCACCCTGGCATTTGACAGCCATCTGTCAGGGGGCTGTCTAATGATGGACCCCACCACAAGTGGTGTTATAATAGTCAGTGGCTGACCCATGGTGAGTTTGTCTGAGTCTTTTACCAGGGATGCTATTGTCGCCATGATTCTCAAGCATGGGGGACAGCCAGCGGCCACATTGTCCAGTCTCTTTGAGAGATAAGCCACTGGCCTTTTCCAGGGTCCCAAAGTCTGAGTAAGGACCCCTTTTGTCATCCCTTTATTTTCATCTACATATAAGATGAAAGGTTTTGCCAAGTCTGGCAATCCTAGAGCTGGAGCCGTCAGCAGCGCTCTTTTTATTTTGTCAAAAGCTCTCTGGTGTTCTTCTGCCCAGACGAAAGGGGTCCTGTTCTTTGTTAAAGGATATAGAGGAGCCGCTATTTCAGCAAAACCCAGTAACCATAATCTACAGAATCCTGTGCTTCCCAAGAACTCTCTGAGTACTCTGGCTGAGGTTGGTGGAGGGATAGAGGCTACCGCCTGTTTCCTGCTTTCCATTAGCCAACATTGCCCTCCCTCCAACCGGTAGCCCAAATAGTTCACCTGCTGTAGGCAGATCTGGGCTTTCTTTGCCGAGGCCCGGTATTCAAGTTCCCCCAGTCTCAATAGGAGAGCCTCCGTACCTTGTAGACAGCCAGCTTCTGTCTCGGCCACCAAGAGGAGGTCGTCCACATATTAGAGGAGCATAATCTGTGGGTTTCTTACCCGAAAGTCAGCCAAATCACGATGTAGAGCTTCATGAAACAGAGTAGGGGAGTTCTTGAATCCTTGGGGAAGTCGTGTCCAGGTTAGTTGCCCCAATATTCCAGCTTCAGGGTCCTTCCATTCAAAAGCGAAGATGGGCTGGCTAACCGGGCTCAGCCTTAGGCAGAAAAACGCATCCTTCAGGTCAAGTACAGTATACCACCTGTGACTGGGAGGCAAGGAACTCAGGAGATTGTAGGGATTTGGAACAGTGGGGTGTATATCTTCTATTCTCCGATTGACTTCTCTTAAGTCTTGGGCTGGTCGATAGTCATTTGTTCCTGGCTTTTTTACAGGGAGTAGCGGGGTGTTCCAAGGGGACTGGCAGGGGCAGAGTATGCATATTTGTAAAAGTCTTTGAATGTGGGGTTTGATTCCCTCTCGGGCCTCTCTGCTCATAGGGTATTGCTTGATTGAAACCGGGGTTGCAGATGGTTTTAGAGTGACCACTATTGGAAGCTGGTTGAATACCAGTCCCGGGCCTCCTGTCTCGGCCCATGCCAAGGGGATTTTAATTAGCCAGTCATGTATACCAGGAGTTCCTACTATCGGTCCTTCATATAACCGATGTTCATCTTCCAGTCGCAGGGTTAATACTTGTAGTGGAGCTCCATCCTTTCCTTTTAGGGTGGCTCCCTTTCTGGTGAAGTGGATGTGGGCTCCCAGCTTAGAGAGTAAATCTCTCCCAAGAAGGGGATATGGGCAGTTGGGGACCAGCAAGAACGAGTGGGAGACCTGTCCCTTGCTGAGGTCCACTTTTCTTTCTGTTGTCCATCTGTATGTTTTTCCTCTGGTGGCCCCTTGGACCCAGGCTGTTTTGGAACTCATGGGTCCTTCAGTTGTGGTCAAGACTGAGTGTTGGGCTCCTGTGTCTACCATGAAAGTAGTTAATTGCCCCCCTACCTTTAAAGTTACCCTGGGCTCAGGGGGGAGCTCCTGGCCCCTACTGCCCTAGTCCCCTAGAGTCAGGACTGGGGTTGTTTTCTTTTGAGGTCTGTTCAGCTTCTTCAGACATTCTCGAGCCCAATGTCCTCTCTCCTTGCAATAGGCACATTGGTCTTTATCTACTCAGGGCCTCCTTTTGTCTCCCAGGTCCCTACCTGGTCCTGCTCCCTGGACTACTGTGGCCAAAATTCAACTTAATTCTTTATTTCTCTTTTTCTCTCTTTTATCTTCTCTAGCTTCCTGTTCTTTTCTGATTCTGTCCTCTCTTTCCTCTAATGCTTCTCATCTATTATAGATTCTTTCAGCTTCTCTTACTAAATCTGATATCCCTCTATTAGGCACTCTAGGAACTCTGCAGGGGTTTCATTTTCCCCCGGGTTATAGCACGTACCTTTGCCAAATTGGTTGGACACTTTCCAGCCCCTTTGAGACCCGCTATCAGAGTCTGGATATAAAGACGGAGACGCTCCCTACCGGCCAGAGTCTCGTGGTTCCAGTTGGGTCTGGTCAGAGGAAATCCTTAGTCTATTTCATTTGGGAGCAGAGCGGGTCTCCCATCCTGCCCGGGGATGTTTTTCCGGGCTTCTAGGATGACTCGCTGTCTCTCCTCTGTGGTTAGAAGTGCCTGGAGGAGTTGTTGACAATCCTCCCAGGTGGGTTGGTGGGTGAGGAGGATAGACTCTATTAAAGCAGTTAGAGTCTGAGGGTCCTGAGAAAAAGAGGGGTTGTGAGTTTTCCAATTATACAAGTCAGAGGCTGAAAAGGGCCAGTACTGGATCTGATCCCCTACAGTTCGGAGGGGAAAAACCTGGGCAGTCCAGGTTCCATCAGAGGGGGCCCCCTCTGTCCCTCCTTAGGTGGAGTCTGCTAGATGGAGGGGGGGATTGGTCGGGTTTGGTAGAATCGGGAGAGGAATGAGGTTCCTGGGGTGGAGGTGCCTGCATGGGTGGATAGGGAGGCGGAGGATCAAGGAGGGTTAGGGAGGCTTGGTCCTCGGGGACGACTGGCTTTTGTTTTGTCTTTTCAGGGGAAGATTGAAGGGGCAGGAGGGAAGAAGTGAGATTCGGGGGAGCCAAAGGGGTAAGGGACCCTTGATCAGTCTCTCTGGTTCCCCGTGGAGGTAGGAACGGCTGAGCCCAAGCTAACCAGGACGGGGGATCCTCTGCCAGATTCTCCCACAAAAGGATATAGGGGAGTTGATCCAGGTGGCCCTCTGGGTCAGGCCGGGTAATGACAGCCTTGACCTTGCCGATGGTGTCCAGGGAAAGGGACCCCTGGGTCGGCCAACCTACTCCAAAGGTGGGCCATTCAGTGGAGCAGAAAGTGCCAAATTTACCCTTCCTGATGCAAGGGCCGAATTTCAAAGCCTGCTCCTTCACCTCCGAGAAGTGAGAGAGGACTAAACCTTTAGGAGTGGCCTGAGTCTGGCCCATGGTGGAGGTCACAGAAGAGAGAGAGAGAGATGAAAAGGGAGAAGTGAAGATGCCACTCTAAACAATGATGGCCAGTGGGTGTGCTTGTGGACGGGTGCCTGTCGTTGCCCAGTTTTTCTTCTGCGGGGGACGTGAATTTATCTGGGATTCACGCCTGGGACCCCCTTATGCTTTCACGGGAGTCTTTTAGCAGCGAGCGCCCTATGGCTCTTATTTGCTCTACCCGTGCCCGCGGGGCTTTTTCAGTGGCCGGAAAAGAAAATGGAGAGGGGTGGAAGATAGCAGGAAGAAGCAGGTGTGAAATATATAGAGAACAAATGGAGGGGAAGGGGAAAGAAGCTTTAAAACAGAAAGTGTTTACAGGAAGCGTATAGAAAGAAAAAGAAAAGAAATACAAAACCAGACCTTCCTCTGTTAAGATATTAACACAACCATCAAACACACACACCACATTGAATCACATTCGTGTGGACCGGTCCTTCTTTCGCTCAGACACACACTGCACTCACCATTTTCACTTTCAGGATCCCCAAGCACAAACACAGACAAACACAAAACAAAGAATCCTCACCACGTGCTTCTTGACTCAAAAACTGAAAGTACAGATCGGGAGGGGAGTAGCCAAGCCGATCTCCCTTCTTCTCCCGGGGTGAGGAAAGCTACGCTGTCCTCCCCACTCCAGATCACTCTGGTCACTAAGGCCAGAGTGTTGCAACCAGGGGTCTCTGGACATGTCTGCCACTCCCGCTGGTTCCCAGAATACAGATTTACAGGTCCTGTACAGGCACAATTGTTCAGACGGAACGTTCCCAGAACAGGAAATGACTGACAGACATTAAGACCAAAACTAACCACAAGACGTCTGTCCTTACCTCCTGCTGGTCTGAGGGGGTGGGTCTGGGGGTGACTGAATCCCGGACAAGCCCCCAAATGTTGGACCCCCCAGTTTGGGGTACCCAACGTTCACAGGAGGCCTCACCCCAATAACTCAGTCCCCAGACCAGGAGATGCAACAAGCAAGAGGATTTTATTGGCATCTGCGCAGACGGGCTCCTACCTCACTCGGAAAGGAGAAGAAGCGCCAAGCTCAGCTTACAGGCTGCTTATAAAGGCAAAAACCACAAACCACAAGCAGCTCCTAAGCCAAGAAAAGCAGAAGCGGGAGGGGGATTTCTCGGGTGATTTCCAGCTTGGGCGAGGTGCACAAAAAGGTCAACTCTTTCTCAGCAGTTAGAATTGTTTTTCGTTTTACTTCCTTGTACAACTTTTCTTTGGGCTGGGGGACTTGGTTTGAATCCATCAATGACTTAGAATATAGGTCTACAGAGAATACTCCATGAAAATCTTCAGTCTTAAGAGAAGATACAGCACACGTAAGAAAGAACAGTCAACCAAAAGACATCTAAGAATACAGCACAGGTCCTCACAACAAAAACAAAAGGGGGAATATGTTGGGCCTTCAGGACCCTCATACACATGGCATGGAGGAAAATGAGGCCTAATATAATTTCCTAAGCCAGGCTAAAGTTTAGCGACCTGTCTCTGGCCTGTCACTTCCGTGTGGAGGTGACTCAGCAGTGCCCTATCTAAGATTGCCTCTGCCCAGTAACAACTGGCGTAATAAATTCCCAGTGGCCCACAGCCTTCGCCCCAGATGACACATTCCTATACCTACCCCCTTTTCCACACCCCTTTTGCTTAAACTATATAAGTTGATGCCTGACGCAATAAAGTGAGTTCCTGCCTCGACAAGACTCCCGACTCGGTGTGGTTTTTGAGTCGCCGACACTCACCATCCCACTCAACCCCTAAGAGAGGGACCCAGGCTGGTCTTTGCCTCTCCCTCTGTGCCATATCTGTCGGAGCAACCAACAGATTGGTGCCCCATGTGAGGCGCTGCCTATCACGAAGTTTTCTGATGGGCCAATTGGTCTGTGGGTGAGTATACCCCCATAAATTATGGGGAAGTCCAGTTCTAAGCTTGACCCCTCTTTAGATTCCCTCAGGGTTCTGCTCAAAAGCAGGGGCTTTGACCTCTCAGACAGCCAAGCTCTCCAGGCATGGGGATGCTTGCTAAAGATCACACCCTGGTTTCCAGAGAGCAATCTCTTTGATTGGGATACATGGGATAGAGTTGAAAAGTTGATCAGACGGGCCCAGGTAGAAAAAGGGGAGATCTCCCCTCTGGGAGTGCTCCCCACAGTGTCAGCCTTAAAAGGCTGCTTCCCGCCTCGCCCTCCAAAATCAAAAGCGGTGGAGGCCCCGGCCTGGCTAAGGCTGCTGACCCGGTTCCTGAGGCGCAACCAAGCCCAAAGCCTAGGCCCCCAGGCCATACGGATCCACTGGACTGTCCTGAGCTCCTCTACCTCTCCCTCAATCCTTTTGGGAGCACCCATTGGCCCTGCAAGGGCCCCACTCAGGCAGACTCTCAGACTAACCTGTTCTGGGCTCCCTCTGCCCCTCCCCCTTTTGGGAGGAATGTTGCAACCGAGGGTGGGACAACCAGCCTTTATCCTGTCAATGTTAATCTGGGGGGCAACTACCTTACTGCCTGGTACCCTTGGCAGGCTCAGGACCTTAATGACCTAAAGAAAGCCATTGCAGAAGATGGGCCCAACTCTCCCTGGGCAGAGGCTATTCTGGAGGGGCTGGCCCATGAGGAGTACATGCCACAGGACTGGAAAGAATTAGCCAAAGCAGTTCTCCTGGGTCCCGTTTTCCTTAAATGACTGGCCTATTTTTAATGAGGAGTGCCACATTCGCAGAGAAAGCAATCAAAACACCCAGCCCCCCATACCTATTACTTTTGGCATGCTCACTGGCACTGCTGATCAGTTCACCACTGGGGCCCAGCAGGCAGCCATGGCTCCTCCCTAACAGGACCAGGTCTGGACCATAGGTCTGGATGCCTGGAGAAAGCTAGATAAAGGACCTACTGAATCACCTATATCTGGGATTACTCAAAAGACATCAGAGGACCTCCCCTCCTTCATAGACAGTTCAGAAGAGCCTGCAGAGAAAGTTCCCTTCAGGGGAGTTGCGTGACCGGTTTGTCCAATCGCTGGTTTGGGACAGCATGACCACTGATCATAAAATAACCTGCGCTGGGCTGAGAAGCCAGGCCATGGACAAATAAATCAAAGCTACGTGAGATGTTGGGTCCGCGTCTTATCAGATGAGGCCAATAGTGGCTATGCTTCAGGCTCACCACCAGGAGGAGCTTCAAACCCTTATCAATGTCCTACAACAGACCAAAATGTCCCATAAGCGGACCTGCTTTTGGTGTGGCCAGGAAGGTCACTTCCGGCGGAGTGTCCAAACCAGTCCAAGAGACCCCTGGTCCCTCCAGGGGGGTGAGGGGGAGGCCATCTCACACCCTGCCCTAGATGTAAAAAGGGCTTTCATTGGGCTCGTGATTGCAAATCCAAATTTAACCTTAAGGGTGAGCCTTTAAACTCCCCTCGGGGTCACCCCCAGCCCCGTGAAATAAGGGGGACAAGCCAGTTCAGACTCATTGGACAGCCCTGTTGATCCCTGGTTTGAAGCCAGCCCTAACCCTAACTATAGGAAACAAGACCTTCAAATTTCTCATTGACACTGGGGAAGACTGCACGGTGATTAGAAAGGAGGAAGTCCCACACTCCTGGCTCTTGGTGCCCGGTCCATCCTTACTGAATGTGGGCAGGCAGTCTACATCATGGGAAACTGCCACTTGGCTACCCTGGATATTTCCTAAGGGGAGTCGTGGAGAGGTGCACCCTCTTGTGGTCTCTGGCTTAACTGCCAACCTTTTAGGTCAGGACATTCTGGGTGAGGCTGAGGCTTTTATCACTACTGACCATAAGGCCTTCTATAATGATCTCCTAGACACAGAAGAATATGAACAACAGTTCAGAGAGGGCCAGATAAGCCACCCCAACTATAGGGACGACCCCTACTTTCAACACCTCAGACAAAGACACTCTCAGGTTCACCCCCAATCCTAAGGCCACTGTTCGCCCCTCAGTAATCCAAATTCAGTGGACACCTGGGGACCCTGTATGGGTTGAGCAGTGGCCTCTCCCTTCATATAAGCTTCAACATCTTTATCAGCTGGTCAAGCAACAATTAGATCTGGGGCACGTAAGGCCATCAACAAGCCCCTAAAATTCTCCTGTGTTTATCATTAAAAAAGCCAGTGGCTCCTGGAGACTGTTACAAGATCTTAGAAAAATTAATGAGAGAATGATGCCTTTAGGGACCCACCAGAGGGGACTCCCCTGGATTCCGGCAATCCCCAAGATATACCACTTAACTATTATTGATATTAAGGACTGCTTTTTCTCGATTCCCCTCCACTCCAACGATACAGAAAAATATACATTCTCCATACCCTCAACCAATTTTCGTGGGCCGGATTTAAGATTTAAATGGACCGTCCTGCCTCAGGGTATGGCCAATAGTCCCCCCATTTGCCAATATTACCTAGCCCACTTTTTCACCTCACTAATGGGGCAGCTGGATGTTTTATTCTATATTTATATGGATGATATAATTCTGGAAAGCCCGAGCCCTCCAATCTCCATGCACTAACCTCTGACTATCTCGCTGTTCTTCAAAAAAACAACTTTAAGGTGGCCTCCAATAAAATTCAGAGTATCCCTCTTTTCAAGATACTAGGTACCACCTTATCTATGGACACTGTTTCCCCCATAAAGCCTCAGCTCACCATTCAGGACAATTATAGTCTAGCCCAACTCCAAAAATTACTAGAAAAATTAATTGGCTGAGGCCCTGGATACCCATCTCTTCTAAATAGTTAATTCCATTATTTGATCTCTTGTGGGGCCTTGACATAACCTCCAGAGTGGTTTTACTGCCTCAGTGCCATCAAATTCTAGCCAAAGTCCAACAGTCCATAAATGAGGCCACTTTAAAAAGGTTCGATCCTGACACCCCAATGTCTCTTTATCTTTTCATTGGAAGTGTGTTGTGCACTGCTCTTCTCGCACAAGAGGGTGAGCCCATAAAATGGATTAATCTATCCGTGGGTGGAGCCCCTCGAGTTTATTCCATGACCAACCAAATTGCCTGCTGCATTATCAAGGGTAGGGACACAGCAGTCCGGTTGTTCAGTATTGAGCACCATTCCATTATCACTCCCTATAGATTGACAGATTTTACCTGGCTTCGAAAAAACAATGAGAGGATCGGACTGGCTCTAGAGGGATTTCTTGGCAAGGATGACTGCCACTATGGTCCTTATAAGTGGATAAGCTCTTTCTCAAGGTTGGAGTGGGAGCCCCCCAGACTTTTTCTTTCTCAACCTGACCCTAAATTCCTAACTGTGTTTACTGATGGAGGACGTCTGGGAGCCTCTCTGGTCATCTACCGCCCCTAGAACAAGGACAAACTCCCATGCCCATTAAATCAACCTCTCACCAGATTAAAGGGTCGCCACAGTTTAAAGAACTCTTTGCCACTGTCATGGCATTAGACTCCATATCAGAGCCCTTCAACCCGTTCTCAGACAGCCTGTATGTGGTTAATTTACTGCCCAAAGTAGTGGAGGCCCATATTAGATTAGACTCCAACGCCATATCTCCTCTGATGATTCAGGCCCATACTCTACTTAAACTTAGGGTAAATCCAATATTTCTCCAACATCTTAAAGGCCACCAAAATTTGCTGGGGTTTCTGTCAGAGGGAAATAAAATAGCTAATCAACTGGCCTCTTCACATCAGTGTCACACAGTTGCTGAGGCGACCCAATTTCATCAATTGACCCATGTCCGTTGGAGAGGGCTTAGACATAAATATCCCCACGTGGCAGTCAAAGACCTAAAGAAAATTATACGCACCTGTCGATCTTGCCAACCTTTCCTGAGAGACATATACAAAAGAGAAAATTGCTTTCCATGGTTGTGGTTTCCACACGTGTGGGCCTTGGAGCTGGGGGGATGGCCCTTGGAGCTACATCCTTAATAATGGCACAAAAAGACCTCCAACAGATGAGGGCAAATATGGATGCTAGCCTAGAAAAAGTTGAGACAGCCATTAGGTATCTCCAGGAGTCACTTTCCTCTCTAGCCCAAGTAACTTTACAAAACAGGAGAGGGCTCGATCTCCTGTTCCTCCAGCAAGGTGGTGTATGCAAAGCCCTTGGAGAAGAATGCTGTTTCTATGCTGATAATTCAGGAGTGGTTATGGATAATCTTGATAAATTAAGAGAGGACTTAAACAGGCGTCAGTGAGAACAGGAGTCCTGGTACCAACAATGGTTCACTGCCTCACCATGGCTCACTACCCTTATTTCTACTCTGGTGGGACCTCTCATAATCCTTATACTTCTCTGCACTATAGGACCTTGTGCAGTTAATAGGCTTATAAATTTCATAAAAAAATAAAACAAATACAATTAATGAAGTTAAGAGTTCAATATGATCACCTGCCCACTTCTCTCCTAGAGACACCAACCTAACCCAAGGCAGGACACTGGCCTACTTAAATCAAGATCTGGCTGGTTACTGGAGCTCTTCCACAGGCTGATATGATGTTACAAAATAAAAAAAAAAATAAATCTACTAACGGCCAAAAGTGGAGGCATCTGTTTATTTTACAGGAAAAATGCTGCTTTTATGCCAATAGATCTGGGATCATCCAGGATAAGATTAAAAAACTCCAAAAAGATCTAAAAAAAAAAAAGATGAGAGTTTCAAGAAAACCCCCTCTGGACCGGCTTACATGGTCTCTTGCCCTCCCTCCTCCCACTACTTTGCCCCTGCCTCACACTTCTCCTTATCCTTACTGTCAGGCCCTGAATATTTAACAAATTTACGAGATTTGTTCACCAGAGAATAGAGGAAATCAAGTTACTTCAGGTTGAGGTTCATTATCACAGGCTCACTGATCAGGAGCCAGGCTCTTACGATTTGCCATCCTTGTATGATTGCCCAACCCCTGCCCTCCATGTAGCCGATGACGGGTAAGACCCTCCCAGACTGATAAACCTAAGACAGGGGCTACGAGGGTAATCATGGATACCCAAGGATGGGCAACTTCAGAACCTGAGGAGAGGCTACCTAAGACAGGGCATGGAGAGGTGCCATGGAGAGTAATAGTCATAGCCCCCAGTGATGGGTAAGATCTCCAAAGGAAAGACAACCTAAGACGGGTTTATGTTTCTCTGCCCTCACAACAAAAACAAAAGGAATATGTTGGGCCTTCGGGACCCTCATACACATGGCATGGAGGAAAATGAGGCCTAATATAATTTCCTAAGCCAGGCTAAAGTTTAGCGACCTGTCTCTGGCCTGTCACTTCCGTGTGGAGGTGACTCAGCAGTGCCCTAAGATTGCCTCTGCCCAGTAACAACTGGTGTAATAAATTCCGAGTGGCCCATAGTCTTCACCCCAGATGACACATTCCTATACCCACCCCCTTTTCCACACCCCTTTTGCTTAAACTATATAAGTTGACGCCTGATGCAATAAAGTGAGTTCCTGCCTCGACAAGACTCCCGACTCAGTGTGGTTTTTGAGTTGCCGACACTCACCATCCTGTTCAGCCCCTAAGAGAGGGACCCAGGGTGGTCCTGGCCTCTCCCCCTGTGCCGTACCTGTCAGAGCGACCAACACAAGCTCATAGTCAATATTATATTAAATGGAGAAAAATACAAAGCATTCCCACTAAAAGGAAGAACAAGACATAAATATTCACTCCCTCCATTCCTTTTTGGTATAGAACTTAAAGTCTTAGCTAGTGCAACAAGAAAAATTAAGGAGATAAAGGGAATACATACTGGAAAGTAAGAAGTTAAAATGCTTAATTGCAGATTATATGATTCTATACATAAAAAACCATAAAGTTCCTACCAAAAAACTACATGAGCTAATACACATATTCAGCAATTTTGCAGTATGTAAAATTATCACACATAAATCAAAAGCCAATATGCAGAGAATAAGAGGCTGTGGAAGGCTTATCTTTGAATAGTACAATTATACCAAACTTCTCATTCCCAAGGCTCAGTCTTCATTGCAGAAGAGTGGGCAGAAAGATTTTAATTTGAGGTAAATGAAAAACATATTGTATTTTCTATCAAAGGTAAAGAATATATTGCAAATTAAGGGAAGATAATGAGACCTGAAAAGGAAATGTGATAACTGACCCTACTCTGATTCATTAACTGGTCAATTGATGTCTTTTTTTTTTTTTTTTTTACAAATATTAGAATGAATGATTGCATCACTGTTCAATGTGTTAAATTTGTACTATCACTCTGCTTATATAAAGGGTCAGGACATAATTGTATGTAAGTTGCCATAAAAAGTTTTACAAAGAAAACACACACATGTACACAGTAACACATAATATCTTGAGATGTACATACATATATACATAGAAGGACAGTATATCTGGGAAAATGGTTTAACATTAACAATATTAATAGCACTTTTCTGACTGTGTGTGCAGTGTGAACAGTGCCTCACATACTTCCTGCACTCCGTCCCTTCTGCTCTGTGAATTTGTATATAGAATGTATGGGAATCATAAGCTTCTCCTTGCTTCTTTAAAAAATTCAAAATATTAAAAGTAGTACAGAATATATTACATGCATAAAATATCATGAAGAAAAAGCTATAATTCATGACTTCTTTTTTTGAGACAGGGACTCACTGCACAACCCTAACTGACCTGCTGTTCTCTAGTTAGACTAAGCAGGACTCGAACTCACAGAGTTCTAGCTGCCTCTGCCTCCTGAATGCTAGAATTAAAGGCATGAATCACTATCCTGGCTCACAATACATGGATCTTAAGGTCTCTTGTAGAAACATCCTTGAAATTTCTAGTCGATACTATTTTCTGATTGGTAGGGGAACTGTTGACATGACATTATTCATAATTTCGTATTGTCTACCTTAAGGCATTTAAGAATGAAACTCATACCATCTTTCTATCCTTAATATTAGAGACTTTCCTAGATATACATCTAAAATATTGTTTACTAATCTTCACAAAAAGGAGATCAAAGAGAGTTTGGAATAATAACTGTCATGCTTAGGGTCTATGCATCTGCCTTTCTCCTTCTCTTTTCTTTGTGATTCCTTGTTGCTGTATACAAATCCAAATGCTCTGACCTGCTAACTGACATAGAGAAGGTACATGCTCTTACACGTGTGTCATGAAGTTGTGAAACTATGCCTGTACTGGTGTGGCTACATCTGTTTAAAGTAGAAATAAAGTATTATTATTGCGGGGAGTCGTGGCTCACGCCTTTAATCCCAGCACTCAGGAGGCAGAAGCAGGCAGATCTCGAGTTCAAGGTCAGCCTAGTCTACACAGTGAGTTCCAGGACAGCTGGGGCTACAGGGAGACCTGTCTCAAAAAGATAAAAAAAAGTATTATTATAAAATGACTGATAAACTGCCCAAGATCTAACAGCATAAATGTTATCAGTTATACTTTTCATTGAGGTATTTTAGTCTTTGTGTCTGTCTTTCAATT
>NW_008351466.1:3660098-3673462 GCF_000622305.1 Nannospalax galili | reverse complement strand
TAGGCAAATGTAACAGTTGAAATTATCAATCTTTTACATAAGTAGGTAATTAAGCATCAAATATATGGGAGTTGAACTATTTAACCCAAAGAAGATGTATGTAATTTGAAATGTATTTCAAACACAATGGAGATCTATAAAAGAAACTGAACATATGCTAAATCTTCCTTAATATTATTGTGGTGGTTTGAATGAAAAGTATCTCCCATAGGCTCCAAGTATTTGGACACTTGGTTAGATAGTGGCATGGTTGTTTGAGAATTGCCATAGTACCTTAAAGATGTTTGGCCTAATGGAAGGGAGCATAGTGACTGGGGGTAGGTTTAGAGAGTTCATAAACTTACCCCGCTTCCAGTTTCTCTCTGTGCTTCCTGGGCCTGCTTAAACATGTGAGCACTCAGATTTCTGTTCCTGCTGTCTCCTGTTGTGTTTCCATGCCATAATGAACTCTTACCCTCCAGAACCATAAGCTAAATAAACTCTTCCTTCTGTAAGATGCTTTAATCACGTTGTTCTATCACAGCAACAGAAAATTGATGGATATGGAATTTGGTACCAGAGAGAGGTCTGTTGCTTTGTAGAACCTGACCATTTTGGTTTTTTTGGATGGATGTGGAGTACTTTGGAGGCTTGGAGTAGAAAAGCTGTTGGATGCTGGATGCAGAACTTAATGGATCATTCTAGCAGAGACCCAGCTCAAGATATTTCTGAATAGAGGGCAGCAAGGACCAAAGAGAAACTGGGCTAGAAGCAGAAGCTAAATTAATATAGACCATTCTTCTCACTGATCCCTAGTAGCTAATAGCCACATGCTATTAGATTTCCAAAATATGGAGGGAATAAAGGAAAGTACTGTGGTAGTTTCAGATTAAATAAAGCATCTTTATTGGAGTTAAGTTTTGAGATTATAGTGGGAATGCCCACTAGTATTTGGTTCTGAACCAAGGCTGCATGTTCCCACAGATTTTCATCTATTTAGCTTCCATTTTTCTATAATTATTTACCATTGTTCCCTAGCCTAATAGAAAAAATCTATCATATGTTTTTGAGAAAATAACCTTCTATTTAAGTAACCTAGAACTGCTTTTCATTTTTACCAACCAAAGCCCATTCCTATTATACTATTAAACAACAACAACAACAACAACAACAAAATGATGTGAAGGTAAAGAGGTCATTTCACAAGGATAATATGGTGAATCTCAAGGAATAATTCACTTGTGATTCAGAGCCTCTAAGTAAATGTTAGAACTCAAACCCAAAGTTACATTAAAGGAATAATACAAAATGACTATTCAATGTATCATGGAATCTTAATAACATTTTGCTATGCACAAATGAAGCAATATAATTCATTAGTAAGAAATTAGAAAAATAATGTAACCATCACAAAATGTTATTAAAGAAAATAATTGAAAATATTCAATCCTCATTCCTTAAAAATATTCTACCATATAAAAGAATAACAAAATGTATCTTCCTCTGGGTGTGGTGGCACACACCTTTAATTTCAGCACTCTGGAGGCAGAGTGAGACTCTGTCTCAATAATAACAAAAGATAGAATAGAAACAATTCAAACAAACATAAATAAGAAATCAGAAGCATAAAAATTTCCCCCTTTGTGTTAAACAGTTATTGAGTGATAAAGAAAATAAACTCAAAGTTGTACTCCAGAAATTAGAAATCCAGTGATAGAAAATCCAAAGAAGTATTAGATCCTAATGGCACTGTGCTCAAAAGTGATATAATATTAAACACTCATTTTTATAAATGAAGAACATTGAAAATTAACTAGTGCTTGACTCAAGAAATTAGAATAGAGGGCTGAGTGTGTAGATCTGTTGGAAGAGTGTTTCCCTGAAATGTACTAAGGCTTGGATTCAATCCACAACACCGTATAAAACCAGGCGTGCTGCTGTATATCTGTAAAACCAGTAGCTGGAAGGTATTGAAAAGAAAAAAAGAACTTTAAGGTCATCCTTGACTACAGCCAGGGCTACATGAGACCTTGCCTCAAAATAAGAAATTGAGTAGAAAACAGTAACATGTTCTACAAGGACAGGAGAGTATAGATTTTAGGTAAGAATTAAGACCTGATTTCATAGCCTGATTCTGCCCCTGCATGTTTTTGGGTATGACCTAATCTGCCAAATGAGGACAAAAAATACCAGAAATTGTATGGCTTTGTTAGATTACACGTATTGGGAAGGAGAGATGGCTCAGCAGTTGCAGTCATTGGCTATTCTTTCGGAACACCTAGGTTTAAATCCCAGCATCTACATGGTGGCTAACAACTCTCCATAACTCCAGTTCCATGGGATCCGACGCCCTCTTCTGTCCTCCGTGTACACTGCATAACATGACTGCACCTAAATACATGCAAATATAATACTCATACATATGAAATAAAAATAAATCAAAAAATTTAAATTATATACATTAATGTAAATGAACAAATTGAAAAAATCTATATGTTATTACTAATAGCAGGTTAGAATAAAGACAGGAATAACATTAATGAACTATACAATAGCAAATGTAGAACTAATGGATTTTGCAAAAATTATTTCTTTCCAAAAATAATGATAGAATATGTAAACTACGAGCTAATCTAACCATGACTTGGGAGGGGGAAGCAAAAATGCAATTAGAAGATGAAAAGTGGGAAGATTATGGTTGATGCAGAGAACTAGAATATAATTATGGGAGATGACATTTCTCTAGCTTATGTTAATAAATTTTAAAATCTGGAGAAAATAGTTGATTTTCCATGAAAATATAGATTGAATTGAACTGATTTCAAGTGAGATTTCTAGAACTATTATCTGAGAAAATTTCTCTCTATTGCCTCAGCTCAGCCTGGTCTTGATCTCATAGAGATCCACCTGCCTGTGCCTTGCAAGTGCTGGTATTAAACAGGATTGCCATCACTCCCAGAAAAGAGTTCTAGAAATTTAAATATACGAATTGCCACTAAGGAAAAAAAATGCCATTCCCCCAAATTAGAATCATTTTCAAAGAACTTTGCAAGGTAAGTTCAGTCTTTCATGAAATATTTCATTCTCAAAGAACTTATCCTGTTCTTGAACATATATAAATCATCTAAACTCTTGCTTTAAAGTCAATATAATATTGACATAAAAACATGAAAAGACATCTTCAAAGAGAAAACTGAACTTTGTTTTTATAAAGATTCAAGAGTCTAAATATCAACTACTAGAATCTACATGTAAGTGATAACAAACCAAGGCAAGTGAAGTGACGCAGCAGGTAAAAGTATTTGCAACCAAGCCTGATGATCTGAGTTCCAACCATAGGACCCCGGTGGTGTAATGGAGAGAATCAACTCCAATCAGTATTTTTCTGACTTCACACATAAAATAGCTTTAAAATATTTTTAAAAGAATAGATACCAGGGCATGGTGGTACACACCTTTAATCCTAGCACTAGGGAGGCAGAGTCAGGCAGATCTCTGTGAGTTCAAAGCCAACCTGGTCCACAAAGTGAGTTCCAGGACAGCTGGGGCTACAGAGAAACCCTGTCTCAAAAAGACCAAAAAACAAACAAACAAACAAAAAAACTAGAATAGCATGTCAAGATGACTTAGGGTTCTTTGCAGGAAAACTATAGTGCTTAATATTAAAACGAATTATGATTTAGCACAGAGAGATGTTCAGAAAACAATGTACAATTAAGTGCAAAGATATTGATCCCATTTGTATATACATAAATATTTCTAGGATGATATAAACTAAGCTCTGAGACTGAAAAATATCAGTCCAGGCAGAAAGATAAGTTATACTCAATTTCATATGAAAGAGCATTATACAAAATGTATGATGCTTCAATTGTTAAGCTTTGTTCCTTCCTCTACCTCCAGTAGAATCCTTCAGCATTTTTAGTTTCAGTGGCCGTTTGTGAAGAAACATTTGAGCAACATAATCTAAGGAACAGATGGAAACCTACAAAAACAGGGCTCCTTTTTTTCCTGTACTTTGTGCTTTAAAGTCTACTCATAGAGGTTAATTTCTTCAGGTTATGTGCTCTAATTCTGCCTTATAAAATGTAAATACTTTAAGGAAATATAATGTTCTAAGCCAGTTTACAAGATGATGTCAGTAATGAGAAGGTGCTATATGAGTTTTACAAGTAGTTTTTGTTTGTTATGTGAGGGGACATTTTACTAAACAGACTTAAATCCTGCCTGTTAAACTTACTACCTGGTTAGCCATTTAAAGCCAAATAAAATCATGAAGTTGTTTATGTTTTGAGCTTGCTGATAAAGAAATAAAGTGACGTAGGTATTTATACCAGAACTTTGCTTACACTAGGCTTTTGGTAGGTAGGCAATAGTTGTAAAGTATTAGTTTTAGAACAGTGGTGATCAAGACTATTTGTTGAACACACTGTGTGAAACAAGCATTGTTAAGAATACAAGAATTCATAAATTACATTCTGTTCACAAATAATTTATGATAAACTAAATGATAAACAGATATGTTTTCTTTCTCATAATAAACTTTAAGTATACAAAGACATGCTGAATATTGGCAAAGGAAAACACTATTGCAAACAGGAGCCAATAAGCAGAAAGTTGTGGGGTAAGTGTGAAAGTGCATTCTCATTCTGCTTCGTACATGAAATCAAAATTTATTTCAAGAAAAGAGTCAGGTATTAAAAAGGGTCCAAATATACAGTTCTGATAGATTTCACTGATTTCTAAATAAAGAAAGCAAGAAGAGCCTGAGCCAGCAAGATGCAATTCCAGCTCACAGCTTCCACAATACCAGTCCACACTCAATACAGATATATTTTTGCAGCTTTTGCTTTCCTTTGTAGTCTTTCTCTGAAGCTGCTAGCAGTGAGAAATAAATCATTTACTTTCTTCAACCTCAGTATTCAGATCTTCCCTTATGACAATTCCATTACCACTATTATGAGAAAATGTGGTGTTCATAATAATTATCTTTTAAATTTACATAGTAAAATAAATTATAAAAATACAGCTTTTGCCAGGCATGGTGCCACATTCCTTTAATCCCAGCTCCCGAGAGGCAGAGGCAGGCAGATCTCTATGAGTTCAAGGCCAGTCTGGTCTACATAGTGAGTTCCAGGAAAGCTGGGACTACAGGGAGACCCTGCCTCAAAAAAACCAATAAATAAATAAATAAATACAACTTTCACTGTGCACTTTGGTGTCATTTTATTTTTTCACTCATGATGAAAGACAGGTAAGGTTTATTTTAACAACATAATAAAAGACATGTTTTTCAACTGCTTTGTTCCCATTTAAGCTTTTTAGCCTTTAGATGTATATTTGGCTTTAGTTGCCAACTTGACATACCTAGGAAGAGGGAACCTCAGTTGAGGAATTTTCTCTATCAGACTGGTCCATGTACATGCCTGTGAGGCATTTTCGTGATTGTTGAGTGCCATGGGAGGCCACTGCGAGTGATGCTTCTCCTGGGAAGTTGGTCCCGGGTTGTATAAAAAGGCGGACTGAGCACAGGCCAAAGGATCAAGTCAGTAAGCAGTGTTCCTCTGTGGTCTGTGCTACAGTTCCTGCCTCCAGATTCCTGCCCTGGCTTCCCTCAGTGATGGACTCTTACATGGGAAATGTAAGATGTAATAAACCCTTTCCTGCTTAAGTAGATTTTAGTCAATGTTTTATCATTGGAATAAAAAAATCAAACTGGACTACTACCTTAACATACTTTGTGCTTTGAGTACATCAGTTCTACAAGAAATATGGAAGAAACTTTGGACCCATTTTGAAATAAATTTACAGACATTTGCAAACTGATTAAAAGTGCATTTAAGAAACAAAATGTTCAGGAATTTGTTAGTTATAATTCAAATTCTAGATGCAAATCTGAGAAGAAGTATTTTCAAATATTGAAGTGGTAAGGAATAAATTAATGATATCCTTCCAGTCTGGTTGGTATTGACTCAGAAATGCAAACAGGTCAAACCCTGAAGAGAGAGTTCATCAATGTAAACTGGTTTCAGGGAACATAGGGAAACTTGGAAGATCATAGTAAACTTGAAGGTTTCCATCTTCTACTTAGCCAGATGTGAGTTCTTAGGTCTTTGAATTTTTACCAACTTGAGTACATGTAGTTAAGTAACCACTCAGTATAGATCACATGTCAACACTAAGGCATACATTATATGCTTTGCCTGTATGAAACTTCTTAATAATAATATAAGTATTAATGTCTGTCCATTTTAAAGATGAAGATACCAAAACTTAGAGTAAATGCATAACTAATTATTACATACATATGACATAACTATGCTCTTATTGTAAACCCAAATCTATGTATAAAGACAATGTATTTGAACTTTATATTGTCCTGCTTACCGCAATTACTGTACTGGAATTTGTATGATCATAATGTGTTGAGTAGTTCCCTATTTATAGGACTGAAAGTCATTAGGGCAAGAATCATATTCAGATCTGCTGGTACAATGAAGTCAACTGGGATCCTAAGTGGATTAGGGACCCTGTTAAATACTGTATGTTTAGGAATGTCCAATTCCTACAACTAAAGTATAAATTTGTTAAGAGAAAAGAGTAGTTATCTTCATAATTGCAGAAGAAAGAATAAATATTTTTGAATGATTGAAAGCATGAAAAAATTAGTGAATATCAGCAGGAAATGGCTGACATGGAGCAGCAGGAAATGGCTGACATGGAGCTGTAAGGGGCAATCATCACAGCATTCTAACAAACTGAAAACAAATCAATTTTCCCTACCATTCATGTTTTTCTTTTTAATTTCAACCCTCAAACAAAAGCAAATGAATTGTATTGTGGCTTCAAATCAGTGGAAAAGAGATCAGTTATATTGCCTGTGAATGAAAATGTTCTCTTTAAATATTGATTTACAGACCATACAGGTGAAAATTGAGATGCAGAATTTAGTTTATTTTTATTTGCTACTCATGTGCCAACATATTTGAAGAGGTTATGTGAATTTTTAAAATAGAAACTGTGCTTTGGTTGTTGAATTTCCCCAGAGATCCCTGTTTGAAAGGGTTGGTATATAGAGTAGTGACTTTTAAATTTGGAACCCTTGAGATGTGGGGCCTAGTGGGAGATTTGTAGGCTACTGGGCCATGCCTTGCAAGGTACTTGGGAATCTCGGTACTCCACTCAGTCTCTTTGTCTACCAGGTTATTAAGACAATGGTTTTGCTTTTCCAGACATTTCTGTGATGATATATTATCTTTTCAGAGGTCCAATACAAATAATGTATTCATACTGGCATATATGCATATATGGTGTTTTGATCAAATCCATCCCCACTCCCATTGCTCCAAATCCTCCCATATCTCCCCATCACGTTTTTCTGATAACTTTATGTAATCTTTCTTCTTTTTTTGATAGGGATTTTTTTTAAAAATCAAAAAAAAATTGCAATCTATTTGTACTAACTTTCCATCACTATAATGATAATCAATTCAGATAATCAACTTACAAAGAGAAAAAGTTTGTCTTCATGGTTTTGGAGGTTCTAGTCCATGATCAAATGGCCACAAAGTTTTGGACTTCTGAAAAGACTCCCGAATTGCATAACTCTTATCTGTGGGTGGAAAAGAATGTCCTTGACTGGTAAATAGGAGATGTGAAGGAGAAGTAAAGGCAAGAGTAATTAGAATTACAAATTCTAGACAGGGTGCTAGAAAAAAAAGTCAGAACAGGGCAAATTTCAAATGTTCATATGAGATTACATTGGAATTTCTTGACGAGAGCTTCCAAAAGCATCCCTTTATTGGGTTCCTCCTCATTTTTCTTTTGACAATAGATTGCAATTTTAAGTACAGTTTAGAGTTCACAGTAGGCCATTTAGCCTGGAGTGTTCAGTACAAGAAACAAGAGTGACCTTGCCTCAAAAACAAGCTGGAAGTTGAGAACCAACTTCTGAATGTTATCCTCTGATATCCATATATGTGCCATGACAAGCATGTTCATACATTCATATGCAAAAAATGGCAAGAAATCAATGCAGTGTTATAAGTCAGTTTATGTTAACACACCATTATATCCCAAATTTATAGTTTGCATTGGGATATAGAATTGGTGTTCCATATTCAGTAGGTATGAACAAATGTATAGTTATATGCATCAGACACTGAGTAACATACAGGGTACACTGCTGACAAAACTGTTCAAATAATTTATCCTTTCTCCTTGTCCCCTAATCTTTTTATGTCTCCACGATTTTTTTAAGTCATATTGTATCTTGCCATACTGATCGTTATTAAAGTTTGCAGCTAGGTAAGACTTTTAATGCCTTTTTCCCCAGCAGGCTACATAGCACCAACATGTGCTATGACAGGAAGTAAGTATGGAGGGAGGATGTTTCCTGGTTAGTACCAAGGTGATTTCTCCATGTCCTGTTACTATTGTGTAACAAGGGTGTAATAAGGAAACTTTCAAACACATTTTTGAAGACTTACTTAAAATGGCTGTATTTTGCTCTGTGGTAAATGATACAGACACAAACTCTTTTATTATTAACTAATTATTGCAGTCTAATTCATTTCAGACGATAAAGAAAGAAGACAACTTTGAGTATCATAAAGGGACTTTGCTTAAAGAGAATAGAGATACACTCATGGGTGCAATAGTGGCACAGATGTGGGGGTAGTAATCAACTGCTCTCTGGTTGGATTTGAGGCCTGTCTGCTCTACAGGAGGATGCAGACCTGGTACTGTAAATCTGGCCAAGACCCTATGGTTGGAGAGCTCATAGGCCCCAGGGGGGAACCTACTAATACTGTTCTGCTAAATAGGTTTAAAAAAAAATACTTCCCTTTAAATATGTATTCCTCTACCCATTGATTAGTGCAGCTCTCAGATTTCATCAAAGAAGTTTCTTTGTGGAGTAAATGGTAGTTAGCACAAAAACTCATTACTGGTCAAAATGCATAGAATAAATTATCAGTGGAGTTCTCAGCCACAAAGGAGCCATATTTATCACATACCTACTTAAGACTCAAGGACCCTCACAGAAGATGCAGAAAGATTTTGAGGGTCAGAGGTCAAGTAACACCAAGATAAGACCGTGTCTTCTAGACCTGACAAGATCACTACACTCTTGAACTCACTTCAGCTGGGGTTGCCTGCACAAGACCTGAATACTGTCAAACCAGTCAACATTCTAGAATTTTCTGTAAAGAGGCTTACAATCCCCCACCCCTAACCCTAACTGAGGCTCTATACACAATTGATGACTTCTGGAAGAGAAAGAGTAAGTCTTCTTTAAGGATCTGGCTACCAATAGACTGATCCTGCTCCACTGAATGTCCCCAAACCCAGGAGTATGTGGACCACAAATTGGACTTGAGTTATTTTTTATAAAAAGACATGAGCTCTCCTACCCGCAGGTCTCTCCAGGGTAAGTCCACCATGCCCTCCGCGCCTTGACTCCACCAGCTTCATTCACACTCTCATCTCCGCTGCCCCTTCTGTCCTCCGAGTTTGGGCCCTGCCCCATTCCTTGTCTTGGGGCCCCAGACACCTGGGGTACTAATACTGCTTCCTGCTCCTTTTCATCCAGACCAAGGTAGTGCCTTCTCTCGGCCCCAGGGGCAGTGCTTCTGGGCCTGACCCTGCCTCACCTCCCTCTGCTTCCCTGGGCCTTCCTGATCCTTTGCATCCAGACCAACCCAGTTCCTTCTGGGGTCCCCAGGAGCCCTCTGGGCCTGACCCCGCCCTCACCTCCCTCTGCTTCCCTGGTCTGCACAACCCTCCAGCCTCTCTCCAGGGAGGAGGCCTGGTCCCACCCTCACCTCCCTCTGCTTTCCTGGGCTGCACAACCCACCAGCCTCTTTCCTGGGTGCTGGGGCTGACCTTTCCTCTTCCTGATCCTTTGCATCCAGACCAACCCAGTTCCTCAGTGCAATCCCCAGGATCCCTTGGGGTCACTCCCACCCCATCTTCCTTTGCATCTCTGGGTGGGACAGCCACCAGCTGCCCTAGACCAGCATCTTCCCTGGGCCAGGCTCCCAGGGCAGTCCACCCCCCAAATTCCTGAGGCCAAAATCGTTCCTGGAGGGATCCAGACCTTAAGAGAAAGCCTGAAAACATCTGACCCTCACCTGAATTGGGCCTCTGTGGGAACTCCTGAAGACAAAAACAATCCGGCCACTCCAATATAAAATCAAAAGAGAAAACCGGAAGCTTAGACAAGCCAGCTTCTCATGCCCAAAAAGTAAACCACAAAGACACATAAAGTTCAGAAAAAGAAGCAGACCTAAACTTGGAGGCCTTGTTTGGGCCCTGCCCCATTCCTTGTCTTGGGGCCCCAGACACCTGGGGTACTAATACTGCTTCCTGCTCCTTTTCATCCAGACCAAGGTAGTGCCTTCTCTCGGCCCCAGGGGCAGTGCTTCTGGGCCTGACCCTGCCTCACCTCCCTCTGCTTCCCTGGGCCTGAAAGACCCACCCCAGGCCTCTCTCCTACCTGCAGGCCTCTCTCTAGGGTAAATCCATTGCGCCCTCCGTGCCTTGACTCCCTGTATTAGTCAGGGTTCTCTAAAGAAAAAGAACCAGTAGAATGAATATATATGTATATATGTATAGAGATTTATCAGCTAAGCTCACAGGATAGAGTCTGACAATGGCTGCACCACACTGGAGAATCTGAGAATCCGTACTTGCTCATTCATCAAGGCTGGATGTCTCAGTAGTCCTGATCTGGTGCTGAAGGTCTGACAACTTCCAAAAGATCAGAAAGTCTTCACTCTACAGCAGCAAGATGAACTCAGCAGCGAGAGAGAAGGCAAGCAGCAAGAAGCCTGGCATTCTGCTCTGCCTTGGCCTTTTATACCGGCTGCCATCAGACACACACATTTAGGGTGTGTCTTCCGGCTTTAGATGATCCAATCAAGAAGATCTCTTTTGTTTCAGTTAATCCCAGATCCAATCAAGTTGACACCCAGGATTAGCAATCACACTCCCACACCCTTGTTCACCCTCCCATCTCCCCTTGGTCCTGTCCCATTCCTAGTCTTGGGGCCCAAGACATCTGGGGAACCAATACTGCTTCCTGATCCTTTTCATCCAGACCAACATAGTGCCTTCTCTGGGCCCCAGGAGCACTGCTTCTGGGCCTGGCCCCACACTCACCTCCCCCTTCTTGCCTGGGCATGCACCACCCACCAGCCTCTCTCTGGGATGCAGGGGATGACCTTTCCTTTTCCTGATCCTTTGCAGCCAGACCAACTCAGCTCCTCAGTGCAGTCCCGAGGAGTCCTTGGGGCCTCTTCTGCTCCATCTGCCTTTGCATCTCTGGGTGGGACAGCCACCAGCTGCCCTAGACCAGCATCTTCCCTGGGCCAGGCTCCCAGGGCAGTCCACCCCCCAAATTCCTGAGGCCAAAATCGTTCCTGGAGGGATCCAGACCTTAAGAGAAAGCCTGAAAACATCTGACCCTCACCTGAATTGGGCCTCTGTGGGAACTCCTGAAGACAAAAACAACCTGGCCACTCCAATAGAAAATCAAAAGAGAGAACCTGAAGACTAGGCCAACCAGCTTTTCATGCCCCAAATACCAATAGTCCTCTAGAGGAGTACAATGAGAACCCCCTAGAGTTAATGCAGGACATGGAACTCAAAAGAACAATAATAAACATGATGAAAGAATTCAGTGAATTTAAAGAACACACAAAGAAATCAAAGAACTGAAGGAAGATAGGGATAAACTTCTGAATGAATTCAGAAAAGAGTTAGAAATATTGAAGAATACTCAGGTGGAAAAGAAGAAGGAAGTGAAACACTTAGTAAGTCAATTAGAAATGACAGAAGAAAGCCTCAACAACAGGATGAACGAAATGGAAAACAGAGTGGATGAACTAGAACACTCAAGAAAAGATTATGAAAAATTTAAGGAAATGAACTAGACCACTCAAGCAAAGATTATGAAAAATTTAAGAAATCACAAGAATGGAATATGCAGGAATTGTGTGACAACATAAAAAGACAAAACTTACGAATCATAGGCAGATAGGAAGGAGAAGAATCACAAGATAATGGCATGAATCAGATCTTCAACATCATCGTGGAAGAAAATTTCCCAAAATTAAAGAAAGACATGCCCATAAAAATACAAGATACATCTAGAACACCAAACAGACAGGACCAGAAAAGAAACTCTCCACAGCACATCATAGTAAAAACACTACACGTACAAAACAAAGAGACAATTCTGAAAGTTGCAAAGGAAAAACAACAAGTCACATATAAAGGGAAACCTGCTAGGATTACAGCTGACTTTTCAGTGCAAACTATGAAAGTCAGAAGAGCCTGGACCAAAGTATTCCCAGTTTTAAATGACCACAGATGCCAATGCAGATTACTATACCCAGCCAAAATGTCTATTATACTTGATGGGGGAGATCCAATCAAGTTGACACCCAGGATTAGCCATCACACCCTGTAACTAGACTATAACCCAACTAGGCACCTCATCCTAGTAAATAAAAACCTCAGTACAAGGAATGGGTTACCTCTCCTTGAGTTGCTGGCCAGTGGGATCTCAAAGACCCCAAACGTTACAGGCCATCACTCTTGGTTGTCCTCTAGCACTTGATAGCAAGATGCTGTTGCTGAAGGACCACGTACTTGAATCATGAAACATGGAGAAATCAAACATGTATTGACCCAGAAGCTCATCCCTACTGGCTAGCTTTCATAGTGATGGAAGGTGTTATGCACAGCGCCAGGGGAGAAAAGCAATCACCAGTCCCACCCAGCTGTGAATCCTGTGAGCTACAACTACCAGCCTGGAACAGTAGGATCATTGGTGCAATAGTGGCATGAAGAGTAATCAACAACTTTCTGCTTGGTCTGGAAGCAATACAAAGAGCTGAAGAAAGGAATGACTATATGCAAGGGATGGCAGAAAGAAATCCAATGAAGGTATAAGTGTGGGAAATTACAGCTGTATCAAGAATGTAAACAGAAATAAAAGTGACAGGATTCAATACCCATCTTTCATTAATAACTTTAAATATTAATGGACTGAACTCCCCAGTCAAAAGACATAGACTACATGAATGGATTAAGAAACAAAACCCATCTTTTTGTTGTCTGCAAGAAACTCATCTCACTTTCAAGGACAGACACTATCTCAAAGTGAAAGGATGGAAAAAAATATACCAAGCAAATGGAACTAAGAAAAAAGCAGGTGTAGCAATTCTAATATCTGACAGAATAGACTTTAAACTAAAACTAATCAGAAGAGACAAAGAGGGCCACTTTGTTTGATCAAAGGAGCAATGAATCAAGAAGATATTACTATTATGAACATATATTCACCAACTCTGGGTGCACCCAACTTCATAAAAACA